>NC_142874.1:71890939-72193439 GCF_051225735.1 Oryctolagus cuniculus | reverse complement strand
TCTCTAAATTTTTTTCTGCGTCTATGACTTTAAAGCACCTGCTTTTAGCATTAAAATAAAAATAATGGAATGTATTTCTAAGAACTTTGGACTGCATGTTTAAATGTAGCTTCCAGAAATATGGATCTAAGTGCAGTATTCCAGATGTGATGTGATAGGTCACGTGACCTGACATGCGTGTTTCCCCAGTTGCTAGAATGGATGTCAAGTACTCAGTGAAGTAGGTCACCAAACTTTTCCCAATGATCTCGCCTTCTTCAATCCCAGGCTCTCTTCAGCCTGTTCTGTGGTGGCAGATCCTTATTTTAAAAGATACTTCTTTAAACACATAACCTGCATTTTCAGATCTTGTCTTTCACTTATACTTTTCTAGTGTTTGTACATGCTGTCTTTTTATCTCTTTGTTAGGTTCCTAAGTCCCTCCCCTTCTTTTTAACAACTCTATTATTCATTAAGATAATATTTAGTTAGACATTTTGCTAATTTTAGCACCACTAAGGTTCAGATTTTGGTGCATTCTATGAGTCCTGGATAGGAGATAATCTAGAAATTACATACGTTTAAATGAAATAACATTCCTAGATTAAGACATAGAATTTGGGATTTCATTCTAAGGCACATTTTCCAATGTACTATGTTTGTGCTATGTTTGTTTATATATCCTCATCTTTAAACAATGGGATGATGCCCGAGTTTTGAGATTATTTTAGATGTGGGAATAGTCAAACAATATATTTTCAAACAAAACAAGACCTTTAAAATCAGACTTCTCAGAAATCTGACATTTTTAGCATTCAATTTTTTAGATAAGCTTTCTCTCATTGATGCTGTAATGAGTATATTTTTATATAACGTTGGTAGAAATCATTAATCCATTTAATTACTAGAGTTGGTATGCCACATTAAAAATTCTAGCTTGAGAGGGAGTTTGAGATAGTATATATTTTATAATATGGAATCAAAAATCATTTTTATTAATTTTTGAAAGGTTTATTTATTTATTTGAAAGGCAGAGTGATAATAAGGTGACACAGTGAGAGAGAGAGAATTTTTCAACTGCTGGTTCACTCCTCAAATGGCTGCAATGCCTGGGGCAGGCATGGCAATGCTGGGTGGCAAGGGCCCAGGTGCTTAGGGCATCATCTGCTGCTTCCAGGTGTATTATCAGGGAGATGGATCTGAAGCAGAGCAGCCAGGACTCCAAGAGGTACATTGATGTGGGATACCAGTGTCACAAGCTTCAGTGCAACCTGCTGTGCCACAACACCAGCCCACCAAAGTAATTTTTAAATCGTCATATAGTAGCATTTAAATGTTAAAATTCATGATAGTTAAAAGGAGAAACAACATGAATGCCCATTAACAGATTATGGATAAGCAAATTGAGATATATCCCAAGGACTGAATATGACTCATCAATCAAAGGCATTATTGATGTATGTAACAACATGGATGAATTCCATAAATATGTGGAGTGAAAGAAGCCAAACATTAAAAAAAGTACATACTGTAAGATTCTATTTATATGAAGTTGGCAAAAATGATATACAAAGTGACAGAAAGCAGATCGCTGTGTTTCTGAGACTGGGAAGGTGTCATTGGGACTGGAAGAGGGCATGAGAAAACTTTCTGGTGTGATGGAAATAGCCATATCTTGATTTTCATGCTTGTTATAAATGCACATTCATTTGTCAAAGCTTATCAAACTGTGTACTTCAAGTGGATATGTTTTACTCTATGTAAACCACACTGTGTTTAAATACTTTTTTTTTTTTTTAAAGATCTCAGAAATGAAAGGACAAATCTGGTCATGTCACCCTTCTGTTTAAAATATTTCAAAGGCTTCCTACAAATTTTAGAATAAACACCAACATCTTCAAAGCTGGTGATGCCTGTCTCTCTGGTCCCATCTAGTGCCGTGATCCCCGCACTGTCTGTGATCCAACCTCCCCCACCCCCTGGCCTTTTAAAATATTCTTTCTGGCTTCTTCTTTGCATCTCACATCTCCAGGCTCTTGAAAATGTGTCTCCAACTGCCTAAAATGCTCCGTTGCCTCAGTTCTTCACAGTAAGGTGACCCTTCAGACAGAAGTGCAACTGCTGCTCCTCAGGGAAGCTTCCTTGGCCCCCAGATTGCATCCCGTGTGCCTGTTAGACACTTTCATTGCATATCCTATGCAATAGATGTGGCTTTACAGCACTCATTACGACCTATACCTCTATTTGTAGGAAATTCTGACTACTGTCTACCTTTAAGCACCACAAGGTTCACATTGTATCTGTTTTTCTCACTATTGCATTCCCAGTACTTTACACAGTAAAAATAAGACTCAATAAATATCTGTTAGTTGGTTGAAATCCCACTTACAAGTGACAAACAATGTTCTTCCACTACAAAGAAGGACATCCCAATCAATAGATCTATGCAGTCTTGTTATTTAGATTCAAATTGACTAGTTAAGAATTTCAATTTCCAAATACTTTTGCCCCTGTGAAAATGGCATTACCTTTTATTTTTTTCATTGAAGCCAGGGAAGTCATTTAGCTACCTGGTTGTTCCATTGATCACCAGAAAATTTAAAATGTTTAAAATAAGTCATAAAATATAATTCAAAAATACACATTATCATTACTTTGTTAATCTTTTTTAGAACTTGAATCATTAAGTAAAACATCTATTTCTACTACTATAATACACTGAGGTTTATTTTGCCAGTATTGTCTCAGTTGATCCTACTTGATAAAAATTGAAATATGTTCTTATGATTCATAGCTCACAATTTTAATAAACAGGAAATAGCACAGTCATCCAATGGCTACCTCAGCCAAACCATTACATCCTATTAGGAAACCATCTGATGAAAGCTTGTATTGACAACAAGCGTGGGAGCCCTTTTGAACACATTACAATTTACAGTCATAAAATATTTCCTTGTGGTTTTTTTGTTTATGTTTAACTGTGAGCCGGTCTCAGAAAAGCAGAACATTTTTTTCTTTATGGATTTGCCAACTATCAGAATAATGAAAAGCAAGATATTTTAGACCAATAATAAAAGGATGTAATCTCAAATCCTTTGGACTTGTAAGCGATCCAGCTAATTACTCTACAAAACACAATAAAGCTCACTACCTCTACTATACATGATGGCAGTTGGCCATGGTCTCTTATCAAAATGCTTGATATGGCAAAAATAAGTTCCTCTCATGCTGGTAAAGGTGACACCTGTGAGTTACTCATAATTAATAGAAGTTATGTTCAAGAAAAAAAATGTGGCCACTGCTGATGAACATACATGCTTCCTTTTTCTCAGGAAAACAACCAGAATAACAAGAAGTAATCAATGTCCATTTCTCATCTTAACTGCCAGAAAACTAGAGCCAAATTCAAGTTCCAAGTTCCCTGCTATCCTCAGGTGCCCAGGGGCATTTATTCTTCTGGGTCACTTTTATTTTTTGATGTTAGCTCCATGTTAGAAATCTAATTATCTGTTCTTAGATAGACATGATTAACTTCTAAGTAAGATTTCATCCATCACTGACTTAGCAAAACAATATGAATTAGTGAGTTAGGTATACTTTTGATAATTTGCAAGTTATCAATGCTGGCTCTCAAGACCACCTGGAAGACAGGGACTACCATCCCTGCTCTTGGGCTTGTACACACCAAGAGACCAACCGAGCACACCCACTGGCTGCAGGAGAGCCTCAGTCATCGTTAGCCAAAATAAGTGCGATTGTGGAAGAAAATCCTGAATGATTTTGTAACCTCTCTGTCTCTAGTTTGGAGCCAAACCAAGCCATCATCTGTACCACACTTGTGCTTTCTGATTTAGCTAACAAATCCAGGTGGAAGCTAAATGTTTGAGAAAGTAATTGGCCTCAACAGAAGGAAAACAAAAAATGATTTTCAGAACTTGAAATTGACTGCTTTACTGTAACTGAGTTGGGGATCAGGGCCCCAGAAAGACCTGCTGTAGTGACTGGGGATTTGTTATACATTTTGAAATCCAGACAGCATGCTACCTGCTGAAGTTCAAAATCAGGCAGCCACATTACAGCAACATGTCCCTGATTTTTATGCAGTGAACTGTTTGAACTCCTTTTACTAAACATTGACCCTAATCACAAGTATCCAAGGATAGAACATTCATATGCTTAGCAATGAAATTTTACAACTTGGGCCCATGGTAAAATGGGTACTGACTCCACTGGTGAGACTCATAACTGGCCAAATGCCTTTTTTATTTACTAACAATTGTCAGTAATTGCCTACTTTTACTAATTTCTTACCTCGTAATTACTTGCCTGATTATAGTGTAACTTCAGTTTGTGGAATCATTAAAACATATGTTAACTCATCATTCAATCATAAATTCCCACTCTCCCCTCCCCATGTTTAGTTCTGACTTGAGAGCCAAGGCCTCTCTTTCGATTATATACAAAGAATAAAGCCATTTCCTAGACCTACAAAATCTTAGACGCAGATTTAGCCTTGTACTTACATGCAGTTCACTCCTGTAGATTAGCAGTCACAGTCAGGCAAGAGTTAACAGGCGGCAAGACATGTTCTTCCGTTTTTCCAACATTTCTGGGGAGAGATGGATTTTTCAGATTACAAATTTATATGACAGTGAAGTCAGGATGATTCTCTCTCTCTCTCACTCTCAGTGTTAATTATTCATCGAAAAGCTTTTTAAAGACACAGTTCAATATTTCTTTACTGACTCACTGTTAATAAAATTCCAAGTAGTAATTGGAGTCTTTGATTCCTTGTTATGGCGCTGTTTTAGTCCTCAATCACCTTAAAGTGATAAAACAATTTTCTATAAACACGAAATGCTTTTCTTTGTATACTAAGGTGTCATCACTACCAACCATCAGCAGGATTTGTCCAAGTCATTAATCTTGTACTTTTGCCCAGTTGACAATGATCTCCCTCTGTCACGTCAGTATCTATATAGATTTAGGCAGGGATTACACATGGAATTATAAAGCATGCAGGGATATTTGGTCCAGAATTTGAGGCTGAAATGGGTCCCTGACCGTCCTGGTTTTCCTGAGTGTGAAGCTTGTATACAGGAGAGAAACCGTATAGAAAACAGTCACATTTGATGACAGAGGAGTCCTCACGTATAGCAAGTCTAAAATTTCATTAAGTGCTGTTTGGGATGTTGTTAATGTTATTACTGTAATACAAACATCAAAGGAAATCAGATCATACTCTCAGGGAAATCGTTCCCTGCTGGAAATCCTGTTAGCTGCCTTCAATTAGGCTGTGCTTTTGCTCATTCAGAAGGCTGTGTCAGCCTCATTATCTGATCTCTAAATCGCCTGCTTAATGAAAGTGCATGCATTTGAAACTCATCAAATTAAAGAAAAGAAAATTTGAATCGTGTGCTTGTTTGGGTTCAGAGCATAGCAATATCAAAATGATTCTGATTGCCCAAATAATATTCAGGTTTGCCAAATTGTCCTAAAAAAGTCCTTTAGAGCTGATTTTTCAAGCCAGGAAATTAATTCTTAAAATCACAGGTTCAACTTTAGCTTATATGTATTTGTGACTATCTATATATTTTAAGGACTTACAATTACCCATTGTTTTTAACATGTGGCCAGAGAAAGAAATTCACCTCATAATATTTTAGGCATTCTTTTTCATTTTTCAAGATTTATTTGTTTATTTCGAAAGGCAGAGTTACAGGGAGAGAGGGAGAAATAGAGAGAGGGAAAGAGGGGGGGGGGAGGGAGGGAGAGAGAGAGAGAGAGAGAATATAAATCTTCCACACCCTGGTTCAGCAATGACCAGCGTTGAACTAGGCTGAAGCCAGGATGCAGGAACTTCTTCCAGGTCTCCCATGTGGATGGCAGAGGCCCAAGCACTTCCGCTGGTTTCCCAGGCTATTAGCAGGGAGCTGTGTCAGAACTGGAGCCACCTGGACACAAACTGGTGCCCATATAGGATGCTGGCATCACAGGCATTCCTCTTTACGTCACAATGCTGGCCCTTAGGCATTCTTAAATTGTCTGTATCCAACATTTCCTAGCAATTTATTCAAAAAGACTTTGTCCCCTTTATTTTACTTTCTATAATACTATTATAAGAAGCCAAGGATTGGGTCTGGTACTGAGTTGTAGCAGGTAAAGCCACTGCCTGCGATGCCTGAATCCCATATGGACCCTGGCTCGAGTCCTAGCTGCTCCACTTCCAATCCAGCTCCCTGTTAATGGCCTGGAAAAGCAGCAGAAGAAGGACCAAGTGTTTGGGCCCCTGCACCCGCATGGGAGACCTGGAAGAAGCTCCTGGCTCCTGGCTTTGGATAAGCTCATCTCTGGCTGTTGCAGCCACTTGGGGAGTGAACTGGAGGATGGAAGATGTTTCTCTGTCTCTCCCTCCCTCTCTCTCTGCAACTCTGCCTTTCAAATAAATAAATTAAATCTTTAAAACAAACAAACAAAACAGAAGCCAGATGCCAGCAAAAATGCACTCTAGACAAACAAGAAAACTTAAATGGCTTGAATGTTCCAACATAAAAACCAACCCATATCATTCTAACATTTGAGAGTGTTGCTGCAGAATGTTGATGATGAAAGTGGCTTGATTAACTCAGCAAGTCTTGTAGGGCCCACTGATTTCATTGGCAGGTAGAGAAAGGAGCTATGAATAACACACACAAACAGCTTCTCTGGTTTTCACAGAGAAATCAGCAGAGCCTCAGTTCTGTGGAGCACACATCCATGCCTCTTGCCAAGCAGGACTGGGTAGGGAGAAAATAGAGTATCACACAACAGGCTGTGCCTCCTGACTTCAGAACATGAGAATGTAGATAGATTACTAGGCTGAGGAGTCCAGACATATTGTCCCCCCCCACCTCCCTGTAGCATGCCTGTCACAGGAGCGGGGGCATCTGCTCCACAAGGCAGGCCTAGGAACATGCTAGGCCAGGGGCATCTCTCATCCACAATAACCAGTTCCTCATTGTTGATCTCTCCCACTTGTACCAATAGTTCTATATCCTCCATGCAAATATATACATATGAAACAAGATTCTGCAATATACAAATTGTGGTTTTAGCTAGTGGGATCTTTGATCTATCAGTGATAATACAGTTATGATATTGGTGATAATTTGGGAAAAGAAGGAATGACTGTTAATTTATGCAAAATAAATATTTCCTCCAGAAAAGTTATTTGAGTTTTAAATTGTTATTATATAAGGAAATTCTGCTCTGGGATTGTCCTGTGAGATGATCCAGCAAGGAAGTCAACATTTGTGAAAGAATTAAGAAAGTAGAGAGAACACCAAGGATATAGATGGGAATAATTTTACAATACTGAGTAATGTAAATAACATGTGAACATTGCGTTGCAAACAATAATTTTTTTTTTAGGAAAAAAAAGGTGCTCCTTATTAATCACAGCAAATGGTGTTGGATCACAAACCTTTTTAATGGCCTTGAATCCTTCTGTTTGGTCTAAAAGAAATTCTCAGTTCAATGCTAAATGTCTTTAACATCAAATATTTTACAGCCTGCATTTTTAATAAGCTCAAAGCAATAGGCATCAATGGTTTTTAACTAGAATTTAGAAATATCATTTTGCCTCAGACTTGTGTTTATGGTTACATTCTATTAACAGAAAATAATACTATTTTTCTATTTCTGGTAACAACATAAAGTTTCTGTTTTTAAGGTAAGAATTGATTCAAAGATAAATGTCAAGTAAATATTAGTGCAGCTGGAGCATAACTGTGACAGGAATCATGAAGTGGCCGAGGGATGCCTGAAGCTTGGGCAGTGCTCACCTGGGAAGTTTGTTAAATGAGAGTGGTAGAGAAGGTGCACAGGGCTGGCATTGTGGTGCAGTGCCTGCGATGCCGGCATCCCATAAGGGTGCTAGTTCAAGTCCAAGCTGCCCCACTTCTAATCCAGCACATTGCTAGTGCTTCTGGGAAAGCAGTGGAAGATGGCCCAAGTACTTGGGACCCTGCTACCCACGTGGGAGATCCAGATGGATTTCCAGACTCCTGGATTCAGCCTGGCCCAGCCCTTACCATTGTGGCCATTTGGGAAGTAAGTCAGCAGATGAAAAATAACATTCCCCGCCCATCTCTGTCATTCAAATAAAGTAAATCTTTTTAAAAAGGAGAGAGAAGGTGCGGAAGCTGTGGGTACATCCTGACCATCTGGCTGAAATGTTGCTTTCCAATGAGAGTATTTACAGGGACCTGCTTGACCTTTCCATCCCAGCTGGGTTTTCCAAGATGAATTTGTTCCAAATAAGGCATTTCCAACACCTCCATTGCGCTTCCACAGCTGGATCCTTATCATGGCCAACTGGATCAATCTCTCTGGATGTTGATGCCTCCGTGATGGAGAATTGGGGTGTCTTGCTTTTATCTGGGCTTTTGTTAGGACTAGCACCTTTCCTCATTCCCTAGTCTACCCTCCACCCAGTTCAAAGGTTTGTTCATTCCAGATCTTTGCTAATTCCAATCCCTTTGAAAGAAATGTGCCCCACTAATCCAACCCTACCCATCCAAGTCCTTCAACGACCAGCTCAAAAGCCACTTTCTGTGTGAAGTCTTCTCAGATCTCCCTGCAGTAGGATTGACTCCTTTTTCCCACAGGTTCTTCCAAAGCCCTGGGGAGGGCATGGGTCACAACCTGCTTTATGAGTTGAGTAGACAGGGAACTCCTTGAGAATGAGGGGTTTGTTTCAATGACTGTCATCTGATTAAAAATGCCTGGACAGTATTTGTTAAATTGCATTGACCCATCGTAAGTTTAATTTATTTTTAAATAATCTGGTGTCTATTTTTATTTTAAGATGTATTGTTATTTTGGTAATAGTTAATGTCCATTTTTCTTTATGTTCGGGTTTCTTGAAAAATTAGATGTCCAGCAAGGTAAAGGATTTTGAGGCATTACACCACAATAAAAAGATAACATTTTATCCATCCAAGGGTGAATGTATCCCGTTTTGGAAGGCATCCAGAAGATGTTGAGTTTTCTTCCTGAGAAACCCACTCCAAATTTTATATCTGTACATACGGGAAGTTTTTCCTCACATTGAACCTAAACCACTGCAATCTTCAGTTTAATTTGTTTCTTATTATTCTAGTCTCATAATATCCATAAGAAGCAGCTGGTTAGCATCAAACTTCAAAGGCTTCCATCACTATAAAAGCCAGTTTATCTAAACATGAGGGCACATCAAAAAGTTTGTGGAAAATGGCATTAAAAGATTAAGTATAGTGACTGACATTTAGCCTAGCAGTTAAGATTCTGATTAAAATGACTATATCCCATATCAGAGTGTGTGGGTTCAATACTTGGCTCTGGCTTCTGACTCAAGCTTTCTGTCAGTGTAGACCCTGGAAGGCAGTGATGATCTTGGCTCAAGTAATTGGGTTCCTGCCACCTATGTGAAAGAGATGGATTGAATTTCCAGACCTTGTGAACATTTGAGCAGTGAACCAGTGAGTGAGCTCTCTCTGTCTCTCTTTGTGCCTTTCAAATATTTTTAAAAGGTAAAAAAGACAAAAAAATTGAAATCTATGAACAGTTTCTTCATAATACTCATTTTCCATGAATTTTTGAAGACCCCCTCGTATTCTTTGGAAAGCACACAGATTGTTACTTTTTAATCAAGAGTCAGTAGTTCTTTTGTACTGACAGAGTAGGTTTTCTTTTTGGATGAGCATGGTGAACTCCTTTAAACTGAGAGATCCTAATATTACTACTGAGAGAAGAGTATTTATCAGAGGAGAAATTCAGAAAAAGAATCCAGTATAATATATTGTGAGGAGGGAAAATGGATCAAAGTTAGTTTGTAGAAAAAGAATGTCAACTTAGTGATTTCTAAGGAATGTTCACATATCACCAATAGGTTGTGGAAAAACAGATGCGTAGAGAGAAGTTGTAGAAAGAACATTCTCACGATCTTGGGAATATCCACGTGGAGTTTGGTCAAGGAACAGGGTTCTGCTAAAGCTAACCCAGGCAAGCACCATTCCTTGGCACGCTGCCAGCAGGACTCCCAAGGTGGTGCCATCCTACTGCATGCAAATGAAGTAAGTAGTAATTAGAGGTGGAGCTATACATAGTCTGCTTTGGAGAAAGATTAGGGAGGAGTTGGGAGGGAATTAGAAGAGAGAAAGGATGAGTTCAATTGCTGTCTTACTCGGTTTGCTGCCACTGAACACCACAGACCGAGTCACTGGGTGAGGGCTTCATGCTGTTTTGTAACATGGCAGCAGCCATCACATGGCTAGATGGAACAAGCATGGCTCAGACCCTTTTTCTCTTCTTTTTTTTTTTTTTTAAGATTTATTATTTGAGGCCGGTGCCACAGCTCACTTGGCTAATCCTCCACCTGCGGCACCAGCACCCCAGGTTCTAGTCCTGGTTGGGGTGCCGGATTCTGTCCCGGTTGCTCCTCTTCCAGTCCAGCTCTCTGCTGTGGCCTGGGAAGGCAGTGGAGGATGGCCCAAGTGCTTGGGCCCTGCGCCCACATGGGAGACCAGGAAGAAGCACCTGGCTTCTGGCTTGGGATCGGCGCAGTGTGCCGGCAGCAGCACACTGACCGAAGTGGCCATTTTGGGGGGTGAACCAATGGCAAAAGGAAGACCTTTCTCTCTGTCTCTCTCTCTCACTTTCTAACTCTGCCTGTCAAAAAAATTTATTATTTGAAAGTCAGAGTTACACAGAGAGAAGGAGAGACAGAGAGAGAGGTCTTCCATCTGCTGATTCACTCCCCAGTTGGCTGCAATGGTTGGAGCTGCACTAATCCAAAGCCAGGAGCCAGGAGCTTCTTCCAGGTCTCCCATGTGGGTGCAGGGGCCCAAGGACTTGGGCCATCTTCTGCTGCTTTCCCAGGCCATAGCACAGAGCTGGGTCAGAAGTGGAGCAGCTGGGACTTGAACCAGCACCATATGGGATGCCAGCACTGCAGGTGGCGGCTTTGCCCACTATGGCACAGCACTGGCCCTCTTCCTCTTCTTAGAAAGCCCCCAGTGCCATCATGGAAGTCTCACCTTCGTGACCTCATCTCATTCTGACCACCTCCCAGAGGTACCACCTTCTAGATAACACTAACAACTGAATTTGAAGATTAAGTTTCCAACACATGAAGTCTGGGGGGGTACATTCCATCCATTGTGTCAGTAGAAATGGAGGCTGAGTGACATATAAGACATTTAAATTACAAATGAACACTCAGGAGAATGCAGTTAAGTCATTTTTATTACTGCTCCCACTGATTGGTTGAAACTTGCATAGCTTCCTTCTCTTTTCTAACTGGTGACAGCACTGACCAGAATGAACTTCTAACAGAAAAGTGGAGAAGCTTGACCTCCTTCTGATTGCTGTAATTTTATTTGAGTTTAATGCAATTGAAACAGTTTATAGCTTAAACTATTTTACCAGTCTAGGAAAGTTGGATCCTCCTAGAAAAAGAACAAAGAAAGCAGAAATGAGAATCAAAACATACCAATAGTTAAAAGTATACTGACAGGTTATACATTTGGCGCAACATAAGTCACCATTTGGGATGCCTGTTTCCAATATCCAGTGTCTGGAATCAAGTCTCAGCTGTGCTTCTGATCCAGGTCCTGTTAATGTGCATCCTGGGATGCAGCAGGGAAGGGCTCAAGTCTTTGGGCCCCTGCCACCTACATGAGGGACCCAGATGTAGCTCCAGCCTCCTGGCTTCAGAGTGGCCTAGCCCTGGCTATTGCAGGCATTTGGAGAGTGAAACAGCAGATGAAGGGACTCTCTCTCTCTTTCTCTCTCTCTCGGTGTCTCCCTGCCTTTCAACAAAAATGAAAATTCTTTTTAAAAATTTAAAGTGTGCTGACAAAAAGGAATAAGATTGTGATTTATTACGTGTTACCAACAAAGTCATAGAGTTGAACAGGTTTAAAAATTTACTAGAATAATTTAATAGATTTCTTCATATCTTTTACCTGAACATTGTAGGTAAACAATTCTTATGGTTTATATTTGATCTTCTAAAAAATTTTACTGAGGAGCAGACCTGCGTGGAGAGCGTGGGAGCCCACAGTTCGGGACATCAGCGGCAGACTCAACACACCAGCGCTGGAACGCGAGGTGAGCCGAACCTCAATAACCCGAGACACCGGCAGGCAAGCGGAGAGAGGAGACTAGAGGGAACGACCCCCGGGGCGGGGGGGACTTCACCAAGCTAACTGGAAGAGAGAGAGAGGGAAAAAAAAAAGGTGACTGGTATGGACACGGGTTTCTCTCTCTCCGCTCACCTCTCAAGGGCGAGCAAGACAAAGAGCAGGCGCCATCTTGGACATACGTCATAAGCAGAGCGACCTCAGGTCTGCACCGGCCCTGAGACTAGCAGTAAAACCTGACTCTGGGTGGGGCGAATTAACAGGAGATTAGGACTTAGTAAATTTATGGTGCTACTGAACTGAGACTGTGAAAAAAGAGACGGTGGGGGAGAGAACTCACGGAATTCACGTGAGCACTCTCCAGAGACGCTACAATTCCGTAACTTTGGCAACCCAGTGGGAGACTGAAGGAGAATTTGAGCCCACTCTAAGGGCCGAACAGATTCCCTGTGTGGTCCTTGGGAAAGAGCTTCTGATCTCTGGCTCCTGTGGGTATATCATTTGCCTGCTAACTACCTCCAACTTTGTTCAGCTGTGCAGAATAACTTCCCTGTTGAATCAAAAAAAGAGAGAGAGAGAGAGAGAGAGGTTTACCACGCCTAACCTGGGAGTGTCACCTTTGGCACACCAAACAGAGCTCTCAGGCCACACCCATCTCAAGCCCTAAGGCTCCATCAAAAACAGATAGTCCACTTAATCTAGAGTCATAGTATAACAAGAAAAAGCACCACAGTGAAGAAACCAAATATCTCCAATATGACAAATAACAAACGCAAAAACCAAGGTAATAAAAACAAGGAAGTCACCATGAAGCCCTCAAATGAAAAAGACACCCCAATTCAAGATTATGAGGATGATGACATAGAAGAAATGCAAGAAGCAGATCTCAAAAAATTGATAAGAACATTAAGAAGTTCTCAAAAACAAATTCTTGAACTACAGAAATCCTTAATGGACAAGATAGAAAATCTCTCTCGTGAAAATGAAATATTAAGGAGGAATCAAAATGAAACGAAACAACTAGTACAACAGGAAACTGGGATAGTGACTGAAGTGAAGAATTCAATAGATCAAATGAAAAACACAATAGAGAGCCTTACAAACAGAATGGGAGAAGCAGAAGAGAGAATATCGGACTTAGAAGACAGAGAACAGGAAAGGATACAGTCAGACCAAAGAAAAGAAGAGGAAATTAGGAATCTAAAACATATTGTCGGGAATCTTCAGGATACTATTAAAAAACCCAACATTCGGGTTCTAGGAGTTCCTGAAGGCATGGAGAGGGAGAAAGGATTAGAAGGCCTTTTTAGTGAGATATTAGCAGAAAATTTCCCAGGTTTGGAGAAGGACAGAGAAATCCTAGTACAGGAAGCTCACAGAACCCCTAATAAACACGACCAAAAGAGACCCTCACCACGGCACGTTGTAATTAAACTCTCCACAGTGAAACATAAAGAAAAGATCCTAAAATGTGCAAGAGAGAAACGTCAGATTACTCTCAGAGGATCTCCAATCAGACTCACAGCTGACTTCTCATCAGAAACTCTACAAGCTAGGAGGGAATGGCAAGATATAGCCCAGGTACTAAGAGAGAACAACTGCCAGCCCAGAATATTATATCCTGCAAAGCTATCATTTATGAATGAAGGTGAAATAAAGACTTTTCATAACAAACAGAAATTGAAAGAATTTGTTGCCACTCGTCCAGCCCTGCAAAAGATGCTTAAAGATGTGTTACACACAGAAACAAAGAAACACGGGCATCAATATGAAAGAAGGTAAAGGAAGGAAACCAAGGAAGGAAAGCTCACAGCAAAAGATCACAGGGAATTCAAAGCATATATTAGAACTTATCTTAGGCAAATGGCAGGGCAAAGTTACCACTTATCATTAGTCACATTGAACGTGAATGGCCTGAACTGTCCAGTTAAAAGACACCGTTTGGCTGATTGGGTTAAAAAACAAAACCCATCTATTTGCTGCTTACAAGAAACACATCTTTCCAACAAAGATCCATACAGACTGAAAGTGAAAGGCTGGAAAAAGATATACCATGCCAACAGAAATGAAAAAAGAGCAGGCGTAGCCATCTTAATATCAGACACCATAAACTTTACCACAAAAACCATTAAGAGAGACAAAGAGGGACACTACATAATGATTAAGGGATCAATTCAACAGGAAGATATAACAATTATCAATGTATATGCACCTAACTACAGGGCACCGGTTTATCTAAAAGATTTGTTAACGGACTTAAAGGGAGACTTAGACCCCAATACAATAGTACTGGGGGACTTCAATACTCCACTCTCAGAAATAGACAGATCAATAGGACAGAAGATCAACAAGGATACAGTAGATTTAAACGACACTATAGCCCAAATGGATCTAACAGATATATACAGAACTTTCAATCCTACAGCTAAAGATTATACATTCTTCTCAGCAGTACATGGAACCTTCTCTAGGATTGACCACATACTAGGCCATAAAGCAAGTCTCAGCAAATTCAAAAGAATTAGAATCATACCATGCAGCTTCTCAGACCATAAAGGAATGAAGTTGGAAATGAACAACTCAGGAATCCCTAGAGCATACGCAAACACATGGAGATTGAACAACATGCTCCTGAATGAACAATGGGTCATAGAAGAAATCAAAAGAGAAATCAAAAACTTTCTGGAAGTAAATGAGGATAACAGCACAACATACCAAAACTTATGGGACGCAGCAAAAGCAGTGTTAAGAGGAAAGTTTATATCAATAGGTGCCTACATCAAGAAATTGGAAAGGCACCAAATAGATGAGCTTTCTATTCACCTCAAGGATCTAGAAAACCTACAGCAAACCAGACCCAAATCTAGTAGGAGAAGAGAAATAATTAAAATCAGAGAAGAAATCAACAGGATTGAATCAAGAAAAACATTACAAAAAATCAGCCAAACGAGGAGCTGGTTTTTTGAAAAAATAAACAAAATTGACACCCCATTGGCCCAACTAACTAAAAAAAGAAGAGAAAAGACCCAAATCAATAAAATCAGAGATGAAAAAGGAAACGTAACAACAGACACCACAGAAATAAAAAGAATCATCAGAAATTACTACAAGGACTTGTATGCCAGCAAACAGGGAAACCTATCAGAAATGGATAGATTCCTGGACACATGCAACCTACCTAAATTGAAGACATCGAAAACCTAAACAGACCCATAACTGAGACAGAAATTGAAACAGTAATAAAGGCCCTCCCAACAAAGAAAAGCCCAGGACCAGATGGATTCACTGCTGAATTCTACCAGACATTTAAAGAAGAACTAACTCCAATTCTTCTCAAACTATTCAGAACAATTGAAGAAGAGGGAATCCTCCCAAATTCTTTCTATGAAGCCAGCATCACCTTAATTCCTAAGCCGGGAAAAGATGCAGCACTGAAAGAGAATTACAGACCAATATCCCTGATGAACATAGATGCAAAAATCCTCAATAAAATTCTCACTAATAGAATGCAACAACACATCAGAAAGATCATCCACCCAGACCAAGTGGGATTTATCCCTGGTATGCAGGGATGGTTTAATGTGCGCAAGACAATCAATGTGATACACCACATTAACAGACTGCAGAAGAAAAACCATATGATTCTCTCAATAGATGCCGAGAAAGCATTTGATAAAATACAACACCCGTTCATGATGAAAACTCTAAGCAAACTGGGTTTGGAAGGAACATTCCTCAATACAATCAAAGCAATCTATGAAAAACCCACAGCCAACATCCTATTGAATGGGGAAAAGTTGGAAGCATTTCCACTGAGATCTGGGACCAGACAGGGATGTCCACTCTCACCACTGCTATTCAATATAGTTCTGGAGGTTCTAGCCAGAGCTATTAGGCAAGAAAAAGAAATTAAAGGGATACAAATTGGGAAGGAAGAACTCAAACTATCCCTCTTTGCAGATGACATGATTCTTTATTTAGGGGACCCAAAGAACTCTACCAAGAGACTATTGGAACTCATAGAAGAGTTTGGCAAAGTAGCAGGGTATAAAATCAATGCACAAAAATCAACAGCCTTTGTATACACAGACAATGCCATGGCTGAGGAAGAAATTCTAAGATCAATCCCATTCACAATAGCTACCAAAACAATCAAATACCTTGGAATAAACTTAACCAAGGACGTTAAAGATCTCTACGATGAAAATTACAAAACCTTAAAGAAAGAAATAGAAGAGGATACCAAGAAATGGAAAAATCTTCCATGCTCATGGATTGGAAGAATCAATATCATCAAAATGTCCATTCTCCCAAAAGCAATTTATAGATTCAATGCAATACCAATCAAGATACCGAAGACCTTCTTCTCAGATCTGGAAAAACTGGTGCTGAAATTTATATGGAGGCACAAGAGACCTCGAATAGCTAAAGCAATCTTGTACAACAAAAACAAAGCCGGAGGCATCACAATACCAGATTTCAGGACATACTACAGGGCAGTTGTAATCAAAACAGCATGGTACTGGTACAGAAACAGAAGGATAGACCAATGGAACAGAATTGAAATACCAGAAATCAACCCAAACATCTACAGCCAACTTATATTTGATCAAGGATCTAAAACTAATTCCTTGAGCAAGGACAGTCTATTCAATAAATGGTGCTGGGAAAATTGGATTTCCACGTGCAGAATCATGAAGCAAGACCCCTACCTTACACCTTACACAAAAATCCACTCAACATGGATTAAAGACCTAAATCTACGACCTGACACCATCAAGTTACTAGAGAACATTGGAGAAACCCTTCAAGATATTGGCACAGGCAAAGAGTTTCTGGAAAAGACCCGGGAGGCACAGGCAGTCAAAGCCAAAATTAACTATTGGGACTGCATCAAATTGAGAAGTTTCTGTACTGCAAAAGAAACAGTCAGGAGAGTGAAGAGACAACCGTCAGAATGGGAAAAAATATTTGCAAACTATGCAACAGATAAAGGGTTAATAACCAGAATCTACAAAGAGATCAAGAAACTCCACAAAAACAAAACCAACAACCCAATTAAGAGATGGGCCAAGGACCTCAATAGACATTTTTCAAAAGAGGAAATCCAAATGGCCAACAGGCACATGAAAAAATGTTCAAGGTCATTAGCAATCAGAGAAATGCAAATCAAAACCACAATGAGGTTCCACCTCACCCCGGTTAGAATGGCTCACATTCAGAAATCTACCAACAACAGATGCTGGCGAGGATGTGGGGAAAAAGGGACACTAACCCACTGTTGGTGGGAATGCAAACTGGTCAAGCCACTTTGGAAATCAGTCTGGAGATACCTCAGAAACCTGAAGATAACCCTACCGTTCGACCCAGCCATCCCACTCCTTGGAATTTACCCAAAGGAATTTAAATTGGCAAACAAAAAAGCGGTCTGCAGCCTAATGTTTATTGCAGCACAATTCACAATAGCTAAGACCTGGAACCAACCTAAATGCCCATCAACGGTAGACTGGATAAAGAAATTATGGGATATGTACTCTTTAGAATACTATACTGCAGTAAGAAACAACGAAATCCAGTCATTTGCAACAAAATGGAGGAATCTGGAACACATCATGCTGAGTGAAATAAGCCAGTCCCAAAGGGACAAATACCATATGTTCTCCCTGATCGGTGACAACTGACTGAACACCAAAAAGGAAACTTGTTGAAGTGAAAGGGACACTATGGGAAACGGTGACTTGATCAGCATAGCCCTGACTGTTAATGAACAACTTAATACATTATCCCTCTTAGTAGTTTTTTTTGTCTGTTCTACTTAATATGACTGATTTAATTCTGTAATTAATACACAGTTATTCTTAAGTGTTGAAATTTAACTGAAATGTGATCCCTGTTAAACATAAGAGTAGGAATAAGAGAGGGAAGAGATATATAATTTGGGACATGCTCAAGCTGACTTGCCCCAAATGGTAGAGTTAGAAACATACCAGGGGACTCCAATTTAATCCCATCAAGGTGGCATGTACCAATGCCATCTCACTAGTCCAAGTGATCAATTTCAGTTCGCAATTGATCATAATGAAAGGACTAAGAGTCAAAGGGAGCACATAAGCAAGTCTAGTACCTGCTAACACTAACCGATAGAATAAATAAAGGGGAGAGTGATCCAACATGGGAAGTGAGATACTCAGCAGACTCATAGAATGGCAGATGCCCTAAATAGCACTCTGGCCTCAGAATCAGCCCTAAAGGCATTCAGATCTGGCTGAAAAGCCCATGAGAGTATTTCAGGCATGGAAAGCCAAGACACTCTGGCAAAAGATCTCTGTGAGTGAGATCTCAGTGGAAAGAACAGGTCTTCAAAGAAGGAGGTACCTTTCTCTGAAGGGAGGAGAGAACCTCCACTTTGACTATGACCTTGTCTAAACAAGATAAGAGTCGGAGAACTCAAGGGGCTTCCATAGCCTTGGAAACTCATGACTGGAGCATAGGGAGATTACTGATGCCATAGACAGGAGTGTCAATTGGTAAAGTCAACAACAGGAGTCACTGTGCACTTACTCCTCATGTAGGATCTCTGTCCTTAACGTGCTGTGTATTGAGATTTAATGCTATAACGAGTACTCAAACAATATATTTCACTTTGTGTTTCTATGGGGGTGCAAACTGTTGAAATCTTTACTTAATGCATACTAAACTGATCCTCTGTAAAAAAAAAAAAAAAAAAAAAAAAAAAAAAAAAAAAAAGAAAAGAAACTATCAACTCCCAACTTGACTCTCACTGGGATTAAACATGACAATAGGTCTGATCTGATTTCATCATCATTAAAAAAAATCATCTATTATTTTTCACTTTATGTTTCTGTGTGGGAGCAAACTGTTGAAATCCTTACTTAATGTATACTAAGCTGATCTTCTGTATATTAAGATAATCGAAAATGAATCTTGATGTGAATGGAAGGGGAGAGGGAATGGGAAAGGGGAGGGTTGTGGGTGGGAGGGACGGTATGGGGGGGAAGCCATAGTAATCCATTATTCGTACTTTGGAAACGTATATTCATTAAATAAAAGTTAAAAAAAAAATTTTACTGAGCACCTCTTATTAGAAGAATTTATAGATACAACACACTAGAACAATGTCTGACACATAGATCAGATAAGCTTAGGCATTAGTCTTGCTAGCTCTCTCCAAATCTTGCTAACATGGGGCTAGTTGCTAAAGGATATAGACAAAGGACAAACACTTAGGCTCCATGGAAGGCAATTCTATAACTTCCATAATCACATTGTACTAGAATATCTCCCAAAGCATTGAGCTTAGCATCTGTGCATTTTCTCTCTATCATTCATAACTCTGAAAACCCAAAGGGTTTCCTAGGAGAGAGGAGAACACAGGCTGCAATTATTTCCATCCTTTTCCTCAGTGCCTTTCCTGTAAGACACACACACACACACACACACACACGCACATGCATGCACACACAGGGCCTTCCATGCTACTGTTAACACACCTTTGGGAAGACGAAAATATTTTTGTCTTGAACTGTACTTATTTTTTTTTTGTGCAGTATTTGAATGATGTAAATATAAGTTAAGGGAAAATGCTTAAATCTTTTAGCACCACAGAAACAGCCTGATTTCCACAGTACTACCTACTCCCTTATCTATGGATTCACCTGTCGCTCCCCCTCTTCGTGGAGGAACGACACAGGACCCTGCGCTGTTCTTTTGTCTGCTTGGCCCTCCCCGGGTTTGCTGCTGGTTCTTCCCGGGTTGGCTACCAACCCTTCCACCTCCGTGGAAGGGCGGTTCCCCCTGCCACTTTCCCCACTTCCGCGGGGGAGCGGCACACCCACACCGCCGGCCGGCTCTCTCGGGGGCTGCACAGGTGTTCCCTCAGATGTTCCTGGTGCATGCCGTCTCTCTCCTCCTTTATAGTCCTCTTCCACCAATCCCAACTCTGCTACCCACACGCCGAGTATGCTGCTCTCCTCCAATCAGGAGCGGGATCAGCTCCTGCAGGTTACTGGTTGAACTGGAGGCAGCTGCGTAGAAGTTGTTACTCCCTTCTCAGCGCCATATTGTGGGAGAGCAGATGCATAGAATAAGTCTTAATTCCAGTAACAGTCTAGTCCGAGTTGCCCCCCACATTCACCTTCTGTGGTTTCAGTCACCTATGATCAACAATGGCCCAAACACATGAAATGGAAAATTCCAGAAAATAAAGGTTGGTAAGTTTCAAATTATCCACCATTCAGAGTAGCTTGAAATCTTGCACAGTCCCACTCCATCCTTCCCAGGACATGAGTTCATTATTCTAGTGTTTACAAACAGTAGACTGACCACCATGGTATCACAGTGCTTGTGTTTCAAGTGGTCCTTATTTTGCTTAATAGTTGCCCCAAAGCAGAAGAGGAGTGATGCTGGTGATTCATATAAGCCAGAAAGTGCTTCCTTTATGTGAAAAAAGTGAAGGTGTAGGATATCTTGTGAGAGGCCACAGACACATAACTTTCATTACATTATATTATTATAACTGTCCTATTTTATTATTAGTTATTGTTCATCTCTTATTATGCCTAAATTATAAACTAAACTGTTTTTATAGGTTTGTATGTATAGGAATAAACATAGTATATATAGGGTTTGTTAGTATCCACTCTCAGGTATCCACAGCAGGTCTTAGAACATATCCCCAGTGGATAAAGGGGATTACTATACCTCAGATTCTCAAAGGATAGCACCAAGTCACTTTCCTCTCTAAAATGGATCCTAGTTTTTCCAGAATGGCTGAGGTTAATATTCTGAGAAACCATTCCCCTTACAGCACACTATAAAGTACTAAAAATTTCAACTTCTCTGAGCTAAAGGATTTAGGAATGCAGTTAGTTTATGGTTTTCATAAACCATAGTTAACGTCACTATATTAGTTTTCAATGTGTAACACACCCAGACAGAAATAAATTTTGTTAGGCACAATCTTGATGTGATAGTTAATTTTAGATGTCAACTTAAGTAACCTAACTGTATTTTAGAGAAAGCATTGTTTCGGATGTGTCTGTGAGAGTTTCCTGAGATTAGTATGTGAGTCTGATAAGGAGCGACCTACCCTCAACATGAGTGGGTACCAAACAAAAACAGGGGACAGTGAGTGCTTCTCTCTCTCTCTCTCTCTTCCCCCTTTCTCCATCTCTCTCCCTCCCTCCCTTCCCCCACTCCCTCTCTGTTGGTCTCATTCTTGCCCCCCCTCTGGGTGCAGGGACACACTCTCCTCCTGTCCTTGACCATCCTAAGGGGTCCAGGACTAACACTAATGGATTCCTGGGGTTTTAGGCCTTTGGCTTCAGACTGAGGTTTAAACCATCACTTGCCTGATTCTTAGGCCTTCCAACTTGGATCAAGCCATGCAACTGGCATTCTAGGGTCTCCAACTTGTAGACAAGCTGTTGGAGAGCTTTTTGATCTTCATGATCATTTGAGCCAATTCCCCTGATGAACCATCTCTCATCTATCTGTACATATATCCCATTGGTCCCGTCTCTCTGGAGAGCCTCAACTAGAGGTTCAATAACACAGGTGGCACTTGTCCAAACTGCTGATTAATGGCACTATCAGAAGAGGTTCAGATGTTTGTGAGGATTACAAAATGGCTGTTGCCAATGAATGAACTCAAACTCTGGAATGAGAGCCAGGTAGGTTTTACTATAGTTAATTCATATCCAAACACTTACAATGAATATGAATACCATTCAATGGAGTTCTATGGCTTGAGTTCCTCTGAAAGCAAAGCCCAAGACAAATACCCTAGTTCAAGGGCTGGTGCATCCCATATGAGAGTGTGGTTTGAGTCTCAAGTGCTCTGCTTCCAAACCAGTTTCCTACTAATGCACTTGGGAAGGTGACAAATGGTGGCCCAAATGCTTGTGATCAAGATAGAGTTCCAAGCTCTGGGCTCTGGATTCCAGGCTCCTGGCTTTGGCCTGACCCAACCCAGGCTGTTGTGACCATTTGAGGAGTGAACTAGCAGATGGAAGATCCTCTGTTTCTACCTTTCTCTCTCTCTGTCACTCTTCCTTCATGTAAATAAAGATAAGAGGGACCTCTAATTCAGGTGATTAATTACAGTGGTGGTCTCAAGAAGCAGGAGTGAGGAGAAAGAGTACAAGATAGGAAAGAAGGAAAACCCAATACAAATAGCACAATACAGAGGTTACTGCTGTGAGCAGCGTGAGACTTGATGCCACCGGAAAGTCTGCAGAATGTCTTCCAGAATTGTTTACTTGCAGACGGGAGGCCAGAACATTTCTTGACTGGCTGTATCCCTATTGTTTGCAAGTGCCCTCTGGGGTCACAATGCTTATACTTATGCCTGAATGCAGGCAGAGGAAGCCATTTCCTCCAGGCAGTGTCCCAGAGCAGAACGTGGCAGGGGGAGGGAACTGCCCAACACAACTGCTGCCTGACATCACAGGCAGGTCAAGGAAATGGGCCACAAGCACCATGAAGGCCAGCTACAGGGGTCCTGCCTGCCATGGCTGGCTCCTCCTTACTAAGCAATAGGTGATGGCCAATAGATACTGGAGCTGAAACTGGAGCCTCACTTCCCTTCCAGCACTTGCTCCTTTTCTTTGGATGCCTACAGGATCCACAGTGACACCCTCACCTCTTTCTTCAGGCCTTTGCGCTCAATCTTTGCTTATGCTCTTGCTCAAAGTGGGGCCTTTGGGTTCTTTCTGACTGAATGTTCACCGATGTCAGCAGAAATCTTTAGTTTCTTTGAAAATGCTCTGTGAAGTGAGAGTTTCCTACTTCAATAATGGCTAAATAATGTGCAGAACTCCATATCTAGCTCTCAAATCTGCGAATATCCTCTGACTGCGAGTCGGCTGTATTATTTTAGCTCCAAAAAGCATACTTCACGTAGTGAGAAGTACATGTGTATAGGAGTGGAGTTTTAAATCCCTTTGGGTGAGGAGGTTCATTTTCTTGTGGGGATCTAAGCTGAGAATGGACTTTTTTCTCTGAGAAGCACCAGAAAAATGCTTTATGCCCTAGTAAGCTACAGTGCAGAGGTGCTACCATTTAATTATTTCATGTCATCATTGTGTGGGCAGCAGATGCATGAAACCTAAAGTGAGCAATTTCTAGTAGCAAAGACTTCTACGAACCTCATTAGAGTTATATTGACACCATCCTTAGACTCCAGTTATCTTGAAATAAGGCCAGAACAGTTTTTTAGATAATGTCTAGTCCACTGGCTCTCAATGGGGCAAATTTGGCTCCCCTTTCCAAGGGGAATTTAAGAATGTCTGGAGATGTGTTTCCATTTTTTTTGTTTATTTTCATTTTATTTGAAAGGCAGTTACACACACACACACACACATCTGTCTGCTAGTTCACTCCGCAAATGTCCTCAACAGCTAAGGCAAGATCAGGCAAAAGCCAGTCTCCCACAATTCAGTGTAGGTCTTCCACATGGGTAGCAGGGATCCACATACTTGAGACATTATCTCCTACCTTCCAGGGTGGACATTAGCTGGAAACTGAAATCAGCAGCAGAGCTAGAACTCAAACCCAACTGTTTGAATATGGGATGTGGTTGTCCCAAGCAACACCTTAACCACTGCACTGAAATGCATGCCCTGTTTTTATTTATTTAAGGGACAGACATATGGATCTCCAACCTACTGGTTCATTTCCCAAATGTCTGCAATGGCTGGGACCATGTCGGGCTGAAGATGGAAGCCCAATCCAGGTCTCCTACATGGGTGGCAGGAGACCAATTACTGTAGGCATCACCTTGCCTCCCAGGGTCCATATTAACAGGAAGCTGGAATCAGGAGCTGGAGTCAGGCATTGAACCCAGGTACCGTGATATGGGATGTATGTATTTCAACCACCAGGTTCTATGCCAACCCAATCTATTACAAATGGAGACAATTTTGTGAGAATTCTACTGGCATCTAGTGAGTAGGGGCCATGGAATCTGCTAAACATTCTATAATGCACAGAACAGTTCCCCACGACAAAGAATTATCAGGTCCAAAATATCAATATTGTTAATGATGAGAAACCCAGATCTAGAGTCTTTGAAATGTTCCTTCTATTGACTTTGGGGAGATTTACACAAATATCTTTTGTAACCTTACATAAGCCATTTCCTTTCCTTTTCTCTATGCCAGGGAGGATATTGGACAAGACAATCTCTAACTCCACTTCCAACTCTAATATTATATAATTCTATTCTGCTCCTTCCATTGCTACATCATTCTCTTAAATTTCTGGTGCATTAAGGTTAGTCTATTATTGGAAAAGTTGAATGTAAGTAAGAATTGATTCTTTAACACTCTCAGCAGTAAAAAGATTAATTATTGAGTTGTTGAGAGAGCAATATCCCTGATTTAACCCTGCTAGATGATGAGTTTTAATATAGGTAAAAGATGAAAACCCCAGCACATTGAAGATCAGGAAGACATACTTTTTTTTTAACCAACCTCCTTACCTTTTCCCTGTGAATGCCACAAGACAGATTCAGAAGGTGCCAGCTTAGAACAGACACAGGCTTGGGAGAGGATTGCTCTTAGATCTTACTGATTATACTGGTTGTCTATATGCACAGTGGTATATTTAGTGAGAGACCCAGACATTGTTCAAGAGATTCTTTTCCTTCTACTTTAAAAAATGTATGTTCTTCAAAAGGAAAAAGAAAGGGCCAGCTGTGTGGAATAGTAGGTTAAGACTCTGCCCGTGGTGCCGGCATCCTTGTTCATGTCCCAGAAGCTCCTGACTCCAGGCCATTGTGGCCATTAGGGGAGTGAACCAGTGGATGGAACACCTTTCTCTCTGTTTCTCCTCTCTTTGTCTGTAACTCTCTCTCTCAAATAAATAAATAAGATCTTCAAAAAAAGAAAAAGGAAAAAGGAAACCTGTCCCAGGAGTACATTATGATAACTATGCACCAAAATAAATGAAGAGATTAATACCTTATGTTAGAAAATCCTGAAAATTAACAAGATCACCTATAAGAATGTCCTTATAGTGTTAATTGATAAGATCTAGAATATAAAGACATAGACAAGCCTCTCTACTATTGTAAATGAACTCAACATAAATGAAAATTAAGAAATAGACCAAAGGGCAGATGTTTAGCCTAGCAATTAAGACAGCAGTTAAGATACCTGCATCCTACATCAGAGTACCTTGTTCAAGTTCAGGCTTCACTCCCAATTCTTTCTTCTTGTTAGTGTTCACCCTGGGAGGCATCAAGTGTTGGCTCAAGCAGTTGGATCCTTGCCACCCATTTGGATTAAGTTCCCAATTCCTGGCTTCAGCCAGCCCCAGCTTTGGCCATTGGGGGTATTAAAGGAGTAAACCAGTGGATGGGAGTACTCTCTGTATGTATGTGTGTCTCTTGCTTTCTCTGTCTCTCTAATTAAGTAATAATTATTTTTCAAAAATGAATAAATGGCGATTTAAACTGTCTAGCATGGGGTAGCTTCTTTTAACAACTGAATTTCTTATCATAACATTTACCAGGCATCTTTGAAAGAAACATAGACTAGGTTACACACTGCCTTTCCTTTATCCAAATCACCATTTTCCTGCTTCTGTTAAAGCTCTTGAAAATGATTTATGCTGTTGTGGTACTCCTGGTTTTCACTTTGATTCTTTGCATCAGTCCTAGCATTGCACCAGTCCATAAGGAAATGTCCCTTCTGGATTAACCCAGCCCTGGAGGAACATCTTCACCTGTGCTGTTCCCTCTTTTACTCGTTTTAGTTTCATGAGGCCCATGGACACACTTAAAATTCTCAGCTCTACAGTGTCATGAAATTCTGAGGTCCAAAAAATTTTGGCAGAGCATAATTCCAGCCTAAACTGTTAACATAAAATTTAACTGTAACATCCTTCGTTTAGGATTAAAATGAAAATTCTGAACACTTGCAGGATGGAGGTTTTATATAGATATATAGATATATAAATTCATGTAATGAACAGCCTAGAGGTGTTAGTAGCTTTAAGTATTAACTTGACCAAAATATGATAATATTGATTAAAACCCATGTATTAGGCTTTATAAATAGAAAAACAGTACCCATCCTGGTCCTCCTGCTCAAATTCACATCTATTTAAGAATTCCCATTTTAAGAATGAATAAAATGGAAAAAGGTGAAGAGAATTGTCAGGTTACTGGGGATGTTTGTCCTATAAGGTAGGTGGCCATAGTGGGGTGTGGCACCTGTGTCCCTTTAGTAGACCCTTCCAGACTGACACTTGGAAGGGGAGGAGCCAATTTGGTTTTGCTTCAGAGAGCAGAGCTCTAGAAGCTGTAGGGGGCAGAAGACTTTGCCTTAAATGATGACTTTTATAACAAGCGAAAATTCCCCAACTATATACTTAAGTACTTCCTGGAGTTGAAATTTCTGGTTGCTGGACAGAATAAGCAGAAACAGTAGGGCCACAAATTAGGGATAATAAACACAAGGCTCATATAGGTAACAATTCTAACATCCATTCTAACCTGAAGAAATACAATGAGTATTACTCACCTGTAATTATGACTGCTTAACTTGGAGAACTAGTAATAGCAGTGATTTGCACAGACACTGGAATCAGACTATAGTTTCAACTTCCACAAGCCCTCATTGTTAATAATTAGATGACCTTGAACAAAGGTACTTTGATTCCTCTGAACTTTGATTTCCTCAGACTCAAAGTACTTATCATATAGGGTGACTTGAAGATTGATTTAGTTAATTACTGTAAAGCACATGGAGCAATGCCTGACACATTGTAATGCTTAATAAGAGAAATGATTAGGACACATGACCGAAGTCCCAAAGATAAGCAGATAATTTGTTTAATCACTTCCACATGGAGTATCTCTTACCAGTTTTCAGACTGACTTAGAAGCTCAACTTGCATCTTCATCTGTTTTCCACGGCATGCAGATGGCATTTAGATGGAATTCAATTTTCTCTGAGCCAAATTGTAAAATGTGTTTTGAATGTTTGCTTGCCCAACTAAGTTAAACACAAATTTACTGCCTTCTTGACAGTCAAATCCTTGAAGGATACAAAAGCTGCTTAAAGTTATGTGTTTTCTGCAAAGTTACCTGGTCTCAGGATCATTGACTGGTGGCCACCAGTTCTGTCTCTTGTGAGGGCTAACTCTGTTCAGGGTGTGAAGATATTTCTTTCTTTTTTTTTTTAATTTTTTGACAGGCAGAGTGGACAGTGAGAGAGAGAGACAGAGAGAGAAAGGTCTTCCCTCCACCGTTGGTTCATCCTCCAATGGCTGCCGTGGCCGGCGCAATGTGGCCGGCACACCACGCTGATCTGAGGCCAGGAGCCAGGTACTTATCCTGGTCTCCCATGGGGTGCAGGGCCCAAGCACTTGGGCCATCCTCCACTACACTCCCTGGCCACAGCAGAGAGCTGGCCTGGGAGAGGGGCAACCGGGACAGAATCCGGCGCCCCGACCGGGACTAGAACCCGGTGTGCCGGCGCCGCAAGGCGGAGGATTAGCCTAGTGAGCCGCGGAGCTGGCCGAAGATATTTCTAAAATGTTTTGGAAAATGGGGTTAAAAGTCCATTGTGATGCAAAAACTTGAAATTCCTGCATAGTTTTTGTTTGTTTGTTTGTTTGTTTGTTTTTTACTTATTGTATTTATTTGAAAGACAGTTACAGTTACGGAGAAACAGAGAGAGAGAGAGAGAGAGAGAGAGAGGTCTATCCATTGGTTCACCACCCAATTGCCTGCAACAGCAGAGCTGAGCCTATTTCAAGTCATGAGCCAGGATCTTCTTCCAGGTCTCCCACGTGGGTGCAGGGGTGCAAGGACCATCTTCTGCTGCCCTTCCAGGTGCATTAGCAAGGACCTGGATCAGGAAGTAGAGCAGCCGGATCTTGAATTGGCACCCATATTGGATGCTGGCGCTTCAGACCAGGGCTTTAACCTACTGCACCACAGCACCTGCACCGCTGCATAGTTTTTGATACTATGCATTTTCCACAGACTTTTGAAGACTCCTTATGATAAGATTTCAGAATTGTTTGTACCAAAGTAAATTTATCTTTAAACTCCATGTTCCATGAGCTTTTTGAGGTTTCCTCACACAATGAAACTTGAATTTATAAATCTAGATACTTTTTCTTTTTTTTAAAGATTATTTATTTATTTATTTGAAAGTCAGAGTTACACATAGAGGCAGAGAGAAAGAGGTCATCCACCCACTGGTTCACTCCCCAGTTGGCTGCAACGGCCAGAGCCGCTCTGATTGGAAGCCAGGAGCCAGGAGCTTCTTCCGGGTCTCCCATGTGAATGCAGGGACCCAAGGACTTGAGCCATTTTCTACTGCTTTCCAAGGCCATAGCAGAGAGCAGGATAGGAAGTGGAACAGCCAGGACTCAAACTGGCACTCATATGGGATGCTGGCACTGCAGGCAGCAGCTTTACTCACTACGCCACTGCGCCGGCCCTTAGATACTCTTTCAAAATTGGATAAAACTGCATGAAATCACACAGGCTAAGGGTAAAGTCCCCATTTTGCAATTAGATGATTAAAAGTGATTGCAATTATAAAGAAGTAATGGACTTACAAACAGTTAAAGATATCTTGTCTGCCAGCAAACCATGAACCAATTCCTGTAAGAGCCAATTAAAGCTCATTTTTAATTTGTAGGGACCCCAACTGACATTTTTAATCACTTAAGTCTTCTGTTTGTTGGGTCAGCTGTTTTTCTTTACGGCACAGATTTTTCATGAATTATTCTACTCCTTTATTCTGCTAACTCAATAATATTAAAGTTGCGTATATCACAAAGTGCCTGCCTCCTCCCTCCTGGAATACCCAAGTACAGAGGCTGTGAGGCAGCTATTCCATCATCTCTCCCTATGAGGTGTTATTGACACTTCATTTGGGCCCTGCTAGTAAAGGCCCCCACGCACATGATGGATGACTAAGAGCTGCTGAGTCGAGAGGCTGCTGTGAAGCAGGTTGCCAAACGTGTCAGGCCTTGTTGCAGTCAGCTCCAAAGACGGTGCGAGTAGCGGTGGTGGCCAGGAATGGGACTGTTCACGGGCTTTCTATGCCGTTTTCATACACATTAGCCAGTGTCACCTCCTTGATATCTGTGAATCCTTGTGAGTCCAAAGTAATCCTGAAGTGAAAAATCAGTGACTGTCATCTGGCATTTTGTCCGTATTTATCATTAACTTTATCACTTGGAATTTCAAGATCATTTTACAAAAGGAGAATATATGCTAAATTGGAAAAACTAGTTGCAGTTCCAATTGTTTGCTGGTGACTACAGTTGCACTGTCATCATAACGGCGATGATGTGTGTGTGTGTGTGATTGCTTTTCATGTACCTTCTCCCCGTTTGTTGTGTCACCATAAATTATTTCTTGTTATATGAAAAATGAAGCCCCTTTATTTAGGCAAACACCACTTCAGGAAAATCCAAGACAGAAAATTAAACTTAAATAGATTTGAGGGTGATTCTTTTCTTTACAAAATGTATTCACTTTCATTGACCTGGTTATTTATCTAGCTTGCTTATTACTTGTGCCTATTGAACATGAAAATATGTCAGACACTATATTGTGCTAAGAAGAGTGGAAAATGAGGAAAAAAGTTTCCTGCCTTTTATTTGTTTATTTTTAAATATTTTATTCATTTACTTGAAAGAGTTATAGAGGCGGGGCGGGGGGTCTTCTATCTGCTGCTTCTACTATCCAGATGGCCACAATGAACAGAGCTGCATTGATTTGAAGCCAGGAGCCAGGAGCCTCTTCCAAGTCTTCCAAGCGGGTGCAAGCGCCTAAGGACTTGGGCCACCCTCTACTGCTCTCTCAGGCCATAGCAGAGAGCTGGATCAGAAATGGAGCAGCCGGGACTCGAACCGTGCCCATTTGGGATGCCGGCACTACAGGCAGCGGCTCTACCCACTGCGCCACAGTGCCAAACCCTCCTGTCTTTTTAAAAATATTATTTATTTATTTATTTATTTGAAAGGCAGAACTACAGAGCTACAGAGATGCAGAGGCAGAGAAAGAGGTCTTAAATCTGCTGGTTCACTCCCCAAATGGCCACAACGGCCGGAGCTGGGCTGATCCAAAGCCAGGAGCCAGGAGCTTCTTCTGGGTCTCTCATATGGATACAGGACCCAAGTACTTGGTCCATCCTCTACTGCCTTCCCAGGCACACCATCAGAGGGCTAGACTGGAAGTGGGGCAGCTGGGACTCAAACCTATATAGGATGCCGGCACTGCAGGTGGCAGCTTTTACCCTCCAGGCCACAGTGCCAGCCCCTTCCTGTCATTTTTTTAAAAATGTGCAACATACTATACAACCTTTGTGTGCATTTAAAATAGAACTCAAAGGGAAACTATTTCAAGAATACATTTATTGAAAAAAAAAATCAAGCACACAAAACAGTTGGTGTTAGCCTCAGGCCACAAATTTCATGGTACAAGAATTTAAACTATATTTAATTTTGACTATTCAATTATGTTGTATTTTAATTCTAATTCCAGGTGGATAGCAGCACCTTAACCTGGCAGTTTACTGCTGCACAGGACTGGGTCTCAGCTGGCGCAGAGCCAATGCTCGAGGAGCAGTACAGCGTGGTCCGTGCAGCTGGCCCCTGACACGCATTTCAAGGCCACTGGAAGTGGCATCTTGCTGGATCATGTTAAGGACACAGAAACGTTTCTAGCACTGTATTGACCGTGATACAAAGCTGCTTGTGGCTTTTGTACTTAGAAGCCCAAGCACTCATTCCCTTTCTGCATCTTTGTCCTCCTGCTGTGGGACTCTGCCCATGAGTAAAGACGATTTTTGCTTTTTCTTTTTGGGCATCTTCCTATTCTGCAGTAATATTCTGCCTCCTGCCCCCCTCACCAAACACACACATTCACACACCTGGTATTATAAAATGGATCTCCTTGAAGTAGACAGAATATCTTGAAAAGATGTCACAACCTATTATCCCATATATATTATCTCTGCACATATAGTAGTGTCTGTGATGAAATTTTTGTGAAACAAAATGCTTCTATAAGTTTACAAAGTGAACTGCATAACCGGGAACATAAAAAGAAATGTGCAAGGGCCAGTGCTGTGGCATAGCAGGTAAGGCCACTGCCTGCAGTGCCAGCATCTCATATGGGCACCTGTTTGAAATCAGCTGCTCCATTTCCAATCCAGCTCCCTTCTAATGTGCTGGGAAAGCCAGCAGAAGATGGCCCAAGTGCTTGGCCCTGCCCTCATGTGGGAGACCCAAATGAAGTTCCTGGCTCCTGGTTTCAGCCTGGCCCAGTCCTGGCTGCTGTGGCCATTTGGAGAAGTGAATCAGCAAATGGAAGATCTCTCTCTGCCCTTGCCTCTTCCTGTCTGTAACTCTGCCTTTCAAACAAATAAATATTTTTACTTGCAATAAATTGACATCTTTGTAACTTTCCATCACTGCCCTACCACTTGAAAATAATAAAATTATTTCAGCATTGAGGAATTAAACGCTTATGGAGAACTAGGATGGGGTGGGCCATAGTGGCACACAGGGTGAAGCCAGGGCTTGAGATCCCTGTATCCCACATCAAAGGACCTGATTTCAAGTCCTGGCTCTGCTCCCAATTCTACTTTCCTGCTAATGCAAACCCTGAGAGGCAGCAGGTGATGGTTCAACTAGGGTCCCTGATACCGATGTGGGAGACCCGGATGGAATTCTGGGTCCTGGCTTCAGATTGGTTCAGACCCAGCTGTCGCAGATGTTTAAAGAGTGAACCAGTGTATGGAGGATTTCTCTCTCTCTTTCTCTCTGTCTCTCTCTCTCATGCTGCCTCTCAAATGGATAAACTTTACTTAAAAGAAAAAAAAAACTGAGATAAAATATAATCTCAAAAAAAAAAAAACCCAGAAGATCAAAACAAAATTGAAAATTCCCTCCTCTCCCAAATGAATCTTAAATAATAATAATTAAAAAAAACCCAGAAAACAAAGTTTAAAAATGTCAGTGTTAAAAAAAAAGACAAAAACAAAAGCAACAATCAGGAAGACAGAACTGCAAATGTGGCTCTGTGGGAGTTATCAATGCCACCTCGTTCCCATGAGCTGCCACCAGTGATTTTTTTTTTCATGTAACCAAAAGGTCTATGTAGGGCCTTTATTTGATTCTAAATATATTCACAACTCAGAAGCAAAACCTTTCTAAAAATGGTTTCAACCCCAGAGAAAAGGTACAGAAGATTTTTTTTTAAAGCTTTTTAGCCATATTGCTGTAATAGACCGTGATCCTGGCCAATGCCTGAGCTGAGAACACGGGACTAGACCCCAAGGCCAAGGACGTCTCAGCGGTCTCTGGAGTGCTGTGAGTAAAAACCAGAATCTGATCTATTTTATAGGACTCTGAGGCCTCAGCCACTGCCTTTTATATTCCTCAGAGTTCACCCTGTCACCATCAATCTACTCCAGTCCAGCAAAATGCAACTAACTGCACACGTTCTGAACAGAACCACGCTCAATAATTGGGGAATAAACAAGACAGCATTACCATAGTTGTACTAGGAGAATGTTTGTAAACATGAGGTTAAAGAAGGAAAATTGAATTCCACAAAATGGCAAGTGTGGGGGTGGGCAGGTTGCAAACTGGACATTTGAGTTTCTGTCCAGGGAAATGAAATATTGAACATGCAAGATAAACACCTGGTTGGTAAAATTAAGAAATTCTTAGTGACTTTAAAGGCCTGCTCCTTACAATCAGGCTCTCTTGTAAATGGAATCTGGAACAAAACAGTTTTTGGAAAATGGTCTGACATTCCCTCCTCCAGTCCCCCGGCTTGGAGACCATCTGCGTCTTCAGGTGGGACCCTGGTTTCAGGATGGGGTGGGCTCCTTGGGGCCTTAGCTTGGTCTCATTGATGGAGTCCAGTGATGTGGGTGCTCCATGTTGCTGTGGGGTACTCCTGAGAGGTGCAGCCTGTGCACCAGGCTCTGAGCCTGCAAGTGCTACAGAGGCTGGGGAGGGGAGAGGCCTTGCTTTACAAAAAACAGGTTTTCAGCATTTATCCATGGGACTCACTCCCCTTCCGAGCCCCCGGTGCGAGTCAAGCACTTGGGGGAGGGCTTTGGCACCTGGGACTGGAAACCCCAGGCAGTTATTCAGGATGAGTGCAAGGTCAAGGAAGACTCTCACCTCACCCCATTTTGCCCCGGCTTCCGTGGAAATGGCACTTCTCCTATCCCCCACTAACAAGGATGCCCAGGTCTCTTGGTCCTTCTGGACCTCTTAGGAAGTCCCCTTCTCCCATGCTTTTAGAACCTTTTGCTTCCTTGTGCACACAGGATGAAGAAAAGAAAGGAAAATCCCCACGGTTATAGGTGCTGCTATTCATTGAGTGCCGCAGACCTGGCATACTCCGGGCTGCAGGCCTTGTGGCTCAGCTCCTTTACTCCTCACAGTATCCCTCCTCAAGGGCTAGGATGGTCACTATCCTGTCTCCAGTTCACAGAGGAAAAAAATAAGGGCTCACAGAAGGAGTAGGTCTCTTCCCCTAGGTCACACAGCTGGCCGGTGGTTGCCTATGACGTGGGCCAGGATGGTGGCCCCAAAGCTGTCCTTCCCGTCACACAGCCGGCCACTGATGTCTCATTTGCAGAAATGAAGAGGGAGAAAGGTGGTCCCGAAATCTGTGATTGCTGGGGATGTTTTAAGACCTTCTCCATTTTCTCTTTCACTGAGCAGTTTAAGTTCACAGCAATTACTGAACTTTAGGGAGACACCATGCTAGACTGGGGGGTATGGAAACTGATTTATCTATGTGTGAATATAAAATGCTTTTTTATTTCCTCCCCCAAATCTTTTACTTAAGAAATACAAACTTCATATATTTCATAATCATAACTTAAGGAACATGGTAATTCTTCCCATCATACCCATATTCCCACACACTCTCCCACCCCTCTTCTTTCTTCCTCTACTATTCCCTTTCTTATTTCTTATTAAGATCTATTATCAACTAACTTTATACACATATGATTAACTCTATGTTAAATAAAGAGTTCAAAAAACAGTATGGAAAAAAGAACTGTTCCTCAACAGTTAAGACAAGGGCTATTCAAAGTCTTTGCTTTTCAAGTGTGTCAATTTCAATTCTATAGATTGCCTTTTAGGTGCTCTATTAGTTATCACAGATCAGGGAGAACATTTGGTATTTTGGGACTGACTTTTTTCACTAAGTATGATATTTTCCAGTTTCATCCATTTGTTGCAACTTCAGGATTCTTTTTTTTACCACTGTGTAATATTCCATGATGAATAGATCCCAAGATTTCTTTATCCAGTCTTCAGCTGATGGGCATTTGGGTTGATTCCATATCTTAGTTATTGTGAATTGAGCTGCAATAAACATGGGAGTACAGAAAACTCTTTCATATGCTGACTTCATTTCTCTTGGGTAAATTCCCAGGAGTGGGATGGCTGGTTTGTATGGTAGGTTTATATTCAGATTTCTGAGGTATCTCCATACTGTCTTCCATAGTGGCTTTACCAGTTTATATTCCCACCAACAGTGGATTAGGGTACCTTTTCCCCCACATCCTCTCCAGCCTTTGCTGATTGTTGATTTCTGTATGAAAGCCATTCTAACCGGGGTGAGGTGAAACTTCATTGTGGGTTTGACTTGCATTTCCCTGATACTTCGTGATCCTGAGCATTTTTTCATGTGTCTTTTGGCCATTTGGATTTCTTCTCTTGAAAAATGTCTGTTTAAGTCCTTTGCCCATCTCTTTAGTGGGTTGTTTGTTTTGTTGTTGTTGTTTCTTGATATCTTTATTTTGATTATTAATCCTTTATCAGTTGCATAATTTACAAATAATTTCTCCCATTCTGTCGGCTCCCTCTTCACTTTCCTGAGTGTTTCTTTTGCTGAACAGAAGCTTCTCAATTTGATGTAATATCATTTGTTAATTTTGGCTTTGATTGCCTGTGCCTCTGGGGTCTTTTACAAGAACTCTTTGCCTGTGCCAATGTCTTGCAGGATTTCCCCAATGTTCTCTAATAATTTGATGGTATCAGGTTACAGATTTAGGTCTTTAATCCATTTTGGGAGGATATTTGTGTAAGGTGTAAGGTAGGGGTCTTGCTTCACGTACATGCTTGCATGTGGAGATCCAGTTTTCCCAGCACCATGAATTGAAGAGGCTGTCCTTGCTCCAGACATTGATTTTAGGTCCTTTGTCAAAGATAAATTGGTTGTAGATCCATGGGTTGATTTCTGGTGTTTCTATTCTGTTCCATTGGTCTATCCATCTGTCTTTGTAGCAGTACCAGGCTGTTCTGATTATAACTACCCTGTACTATGTCTTGAAATCTGGTATTATTATGCCTCCAGCTTTGTTTTGGTTGTATAAGATTGTTTTAGATATTCAGGATCTCTGTGTTTCCATATGAACTTCAACATTATTTTTTGTACATTTGAGAAGAATGTCCTTGGTATTTTGATTCGTATTGCATTGGATCTGTAAATTGCTTTCAGTAGTATGGACTTTGTGATGATGTTGATTATTCCAACCGATGAACATGGAAGATTTTTCCATTTTTTGTATCTTCTTCTATTTCTTTCTGTAATGTTTTGTAATTCTCATCGTAGAGATCTTTGACATCCTTGGTTAAATCTATTCCAAGGTATTTGATTATTTTTGGAGCTATTGTAAATGGGATTGATCTCAGATGTTCTTTCTCAGCTGTGGCATTGGCTGTGTATACAAAGGCTATTGAGTTTTGTGCATTGATTTTATACCCTTCCACTTTCCCAAACTCTTCTATCAGTTCCAATAGTCTCTTAAATAGTCTCTTAGTAGAGTTTTTTTCATCCCCTATATATAGGATCATGTCATCTGCAAATAGGGATAGTTTGACATCTTCCTTTCCAATTTGTATCCCTTTGATTTCTTTTTCTTACCTAATGATTCTGTCTAAAACTTCCAGGACTATACTGAACAGCAATTGTCTGGTTACAGGTCTCAATGGGACTGCTTCTAACTTCTCCACATTCAATAGGATTCTGGCCGTGGGTTTGTAATAAATTGACTTGATTATATTGAGGAATGTTCCTTCTATAGCCAATTTGCTTAGAATTTTCATCATGAAAGGGTGTTGTATTTTATCAAGTGCTTTCTCTGTATCTATTGAGATAATCTTATGGTGTTCTTCAGTTGTTAATGTGATGTATCACATTGATTGATTTGTGAATGTTGAACCATTTCTGCATACAAGTCCCACTTGGTCCGGGTGAATGATCTTTCTGATGTATTGTTGGATTTGATTGGCCAGAATTTTGTTGAGAATTTTTGTGTCTATGTTCATCAGGGAAATTAATCTGTAGTTCTCTTTCTCTGTTGCATCTTTTTCAGGTTTAGGTATTAAGGTGATGCTTGGTTCAAAGAAAGAATTTGGGAGGATTCTCTCCCTTTTAACTGTTTTGAATAGCTTGAGGAGGATTGGAGTTAGTTCTTTTTTTAAATGTCTGGTAGAATTCAGCAGTAAAGTCATCGGACCCTGGGCTTTTCTTTGCTAGGAGGGTCTTTATTACTGATTCAATTTCTGTCTTGCTTATGGGTCTGTTTACTGAGGTATTGAAGTCCCCCATTACTAATTTTTTAAAGCAATATCTTTTCTTTTTTCTTCCTTTTTAAAAAGATTTATTTATTTATTTGAAAGTCAGAGTTACACAGAGATAGGAGAAGCAGAGAGAGAGAGGTGTCTTCCATCTGCTGGTTCACTCCCCAGTTGGCCACAATGGCTGGAACTGTGCTAATCTGAAGCCAGGAGCCAAGAGCTTCTTCTGGGTCTCCCACATGGGTGCAGGGGCCCAAGGACTTGGGCCATCTTCTACTGCTTTCCCAGGTCATAGCAGAGAGCTGGATCAGAAGAGGAGCAGCCGGGTCTTGAACCAGTGCCCATATGGGATGCTGACACTTCAGGCCAGGGCATTAACCCGCTTTGTCACAGCACTGCCCCCCTCCCATTACTATTGTATTTGAGTCTATGTCTCCCTTTAGATCCCTTAACATTTCTATAATTAAGTGCATATGCATTGATAATAGTTACATCTTCTAGGGCCACCACCGTGGTGCAGTAGGTTAATCCTCTGCCTGCAATCCTGGCATCCCATATGAGTGCCGGTTCTAGTCCCGGCTGCCCCTCTTCCAATCCAGCCCTCTGCTATGGCCTCGGAAAGCAATAGAGGATGTCCTGGGTGCTTGGGCCCCTGCACCTGCATGGGAGACCAGGAATAAGTACCTGGCTCCTGGCTTTGGATTGGTGCAGCTCTGGTCATTGCAGCCATCTGGGGAGTGAACCAACAGAAGGAAGACATTTCTCTCTGTCTCTCCCTCTTACTGTAACTGTACCTCTCAAATACATACATAAAATCTAAAAAAAGTTACATCTTCCTGTTGAATTGATCCCTTAATCATTACATAGTGCCCTTCTTAATCTCTTATAAGAGTTTTTGTGTTAAAGTCTATTTTGTCTGTTATAAGGATGGCTACACCAGCTCTTTTTTGGATTGTGTAAGCATGGAATATCTTTTTCCATCCTTTCAGTTTCAGGCTGCATGTATATTCATTGATGAGATGTGTTTTTTACAGGAAATATTTAGATGGGTTTTGTTTTTTAATCCTTCTGGCCAGTCTATATCTTAACTGAAGTGTTAAGGCCATTTACATTCAAGGTACTATTGAAAAATAATGACTTGGTCCTCCTATTTTTTTCCATAAGTATTCCTATTGTTTACTTTGGATTACCTTTGTACTTTTACTGGGAGATTTTCTGCCTTCACTTTCTTTCAAAGTGATTCAATGTTCTGTGTAGCATATTCTTAATCATCTTTTGTAAGGCTGGATGAGTGGTTATAAATTCTTTCAATTTCTGTTTCTTATGTAAGGTCTTTATTTCACCTTCATTCATAAATGACAGCTTTACAGCGTACAGTATTCTGGGTTGACAGTTTTTCCTCTTAAGACTTAGAATATATCTTGCCAATCTCTCTTAGCCTGTAGGGTTTCTGATGACAAGTCTGCTGTGAGTATAATTGGAGATCCCCTGAAAGTAATCTGTTTCTCTTGTGCACATTTTAGAATCTTTTTTTATGTTTTACTGTGGAGAGTTTGACTACAATGTCTCATGGTGAAGATCTTTTCTCGTTATATCTATTAGGAGTTTTATGTGCTTCCTGTACTTGGATGTCCCTTTCTCCAAATTAAGGAAGTTTTCTGTAATTATTTCACTAAAAAGGCCTTCTAATTTATTCTCTCTTTCCATGCCTTCAGGAACTCCTAACACCTGTATTTTGGTTCATTTGATAGTATCCCATAAATCTCCAACACTTTTTTTAGTTTTCTAATTATTATTATTTTTTGGTCTGATTGTAAATTTCCAGAGATTTGTCTTCTTTTTTTATTTAAACTTTTATTTAGTAAATATAATTTCCAAAGTACAGTTTATGGATTACAATGGCTTCCCCCCCATAACTTCTCTCCCACCCGCAACCCTCCCATCTCCTACTCCCTCTACCATTCCATTCACATCAAGATTCATTTTCAATTATCTTTATATACAGAACATCGATTTAGTATGTATTAAGTAAAGATTTCATCAGTTTGCATCCACACAGAACATAAAGTGTAAAATACTATTTGAGTACTACTTATAGCATTAATTCACATTTTACAACACATTAAGGACAGAGATCTCACATGAGGAGTAAGTACACAGTGACTCTTGTTGTTGATTTAACAATTTGACACTCTTGTTTATGGTGTAAGAAATCTCCCTAGGCTCTAGTCATGAGTTTCCAAGGCTATGGAAGCCTCTTGAGTTCGCTGACTTCGGTCTTATTTAGACAAGGTCATAGTCAAAGTGGAAGTTCTCTCCTCCCTTCAGAGAAGGGTACCTCCATCAAAGAAGGAGGTACCCTCACAGAGATCTTTCATTTAGGTGTTGTTGTTGTTGTTGTTGTTGTTTGCCAGAATGTCATGGCTTTCCATGCCTAAAATACTCTCATGGGCTCTTCAGCCATATCCGAATGCCTTAAGGGCTGATTCTGAGGCCAGAGTGCTGTTTAGCACATCTGCCATTCTATGAGTCTGCTGTGTATCCCGCTTCCCATGTTGGATCATTCTCTCCCTTTTTGATTATATCAGTTAGTGTTTGCGGACACTAGTCTTGTTTGTGTGATCCCTTTGACTCCAAGACCTATCAGTGTGATCAATTGTGAACTGAAATTGATCACTTGGACTAGTGAGATGGCATTGGTACATGCAATCTTGATGGGATTGTATTGGAATCCCCTGGCACATTTCTAACCCCACCATTTGGGGCAAGTCCGATTGAGCATGTCCCAAATTGTATATCTCCTCCCTCTCTTTTTCCCACTCTTACATTTAACAGGGATCACTTTTCCGTTAAAATTTAAACGCCTAAGAATAATTGTGTGTTAATTACAGAGTTCAACCAATAGTAATAACTAGAACAAAAAAAATACTAAAAGGATAATGTATTAAGTTGTTCCTCGACAGTCATGACAAGGGCTGATCAAGTCACTGTTTCTCATAGTGTCCCTTTCACTTCAACAGATTTCCTTTTTTGTGGTTGGTTAGTTGTCACCAATCAGGGAGAACGTATGATATTTGTCCCTTTGGGACTGGATTAATTCACTCAGCATGATGTTTTCCAGATTCCTCCATCTTGTTGCAAATGACCGGATTTCATTGTTTTTGACTGCTGTATAGTATTCTATAGAGTACATATCCCATAATTTCTTTATCTAGTCTGCTGTTGATGGGCATTTGGGTTGGTTCCAGGTCTTAGCTATTGTGAATTGAGCTGCAATAAACATTAATGTGCAGACAGCTTGTTTGTTTGCCAATTTAATTTCCTTTGGGTAAATTCCAAGGAGTGGGATGGCTGGGTTGTATGGCAGGGTTATATTCCGGTTTCTGAGGAATCTCCAGACTGACTTCCATGGTGGCTTTACCAGTTTGCATTCCCACCAACAGTGGGTTAGTGTCCCTTTTTTCCCATATCCTCGCCAGCATCTGTTGTTGGTAGATTTCTGAATGTGAGCCATTCTAACCAGGGTGAGGTAAAACCTCATTGTGGTTTTGATTTGCATTTCCCTGATTGCTAGTGATCCTGAACATTTTTTCATGTGCCTGTTGGCCATTTGGATTTCCTCTTTTGAAAAATGTCTATTGAGGTCCTTGGCCCATCTCTTAAGTGGGTTGCTTGTTTTGATGTTGTGGAGTTTCTTGATCTCTTTGTAGATTCTGGTTATTAACCTTTTATCTGTTGCATAGTTTGCAAATATTTTTTCCCATTCTGTCGGTTGCCTCTTCACTCTCCTGACTATTTCTTTTGCAGTACAGAAACTTCTCAATTTGATGCAATCCCGATAGTTGATATTGGCTTTGACTGCCTATGCTTCTGGGGTCTTTTCCAAGAAGTCTTTGCCGGTACCTATATCTTGCAGGGTTTCTCCAATGTTCTCTAATAATTTGATGGTGTTGGGTTGTAGATTTAAGTCTTTAATCCATGTTGAGTGAATTTTTGTGTAAGGTGTAAGGTAGGGGTCTTGCTTCATGCTTCTGCACGTGGAAATCCAATTTTCTCAGCACCATTTATTGAATAGACTGTCCTTACTCCAGGGATTGGTTTTGGATCCTTGATCAAATATAAGTTGGCTGTAGATGTTTAGATTGATTTCTGGTGTTTCTATTCTGTTCCATTGGTCTATCCATCTGTTTCTGTACCAGTACCATGCTGTTTTGATTACAACTGCCCTGTAGTATGTCCTGAAATCTGGTTATGTGATGCCTCCGGCTTTGTTTTTGTTGTAGAAGATTACTTTAGCTATTCGAGGTCTCCTGTGTCTCCATATGAATTTCAGCATCATTTTTTCCAGATCTGAGAAGAATGTCTTTGGTACTTTGATTGGTAACGCATTGAATCTATAAATTGCTTTTGGTGATATTGATTCTTCCAATCCATGAGCATTGAAGATTTTTCCATTTTTGGTATCCTCTTCTATTTCTTTCTTTAAGAAAGAAAATGGCACCTGCCCTCTCTCAACTAGTGACAAGACACTGGTGGGTAGTCAGGGAGAGAGAAATGTGCTCCTATTTTATTTTCCCTCTAAGTTGGCAGGTACACTGTCCCCACAAGGATACAAGCCAGACTCATGCCAGACTCTTCCTGCAGCTGTATCACCAGTGGCTTGGGCTGCTGCAGACTGATCTCACCTCACTCTCCAACGCTGGCACAGAGGCTCTCAGCTGCTGGGGTCCTTAGTTGTGCAGGTCCACACCTTCCATATGGGTCCACAGTGTCCCTCTAATTTGTGTGGAGTTTCTTCTGCTGTTTTCTACCTAACTCTTCCCTGAGACTGAACTCTGTCTGCTTTTTTTTAAGCTATCTTCCCCTAGCTCCCTCCCTATTCTGCCCTCTTGAAAACCTCCCACATTGCTTCTTATACCCCAATTGTTTTTCCCTTCCCATTTCCTTTTTTTCAAAAGATGTACTTATTTATTTATTTGAAAGGTGGAGTGACAGAGAGAAAGAGAAATTTTCCACCCACTGATTCATTCCTTAAGTGGCCAAAACAGCCAGGGATGGGCCAGGCTGAAGCCAGGAACCATAAAATTCATCCTGGTCTCCCACATGGGTAACAGGAACTTAACGACTTGAGTTTTCATCTGCTGCCTTCCAGGCACATAAGCAAGGAGCTGGATTGGAGATGGAGTAATATGTGACATGGGTGTCCCAGGCAGCAACTCAGCCTGCTGTACCACAATGCCTGCGCCTTCACGTTTTTTCCTTCCTGGAGGACCTAATGTAGTAATTCTCTCAGGAAGGTTCTGCAAATACACTTTTACTTTATCTTTGTATGTCTGCAAATATTATTATTGAGTATGGAATGGGGTCAATGTCATTTATTTCAGACTCATTTAAAAATTATTTTATTTATTTATGTACTATTTCATATATTTTTTCTTTTGTACATAGGTGTGAGTGTGCAGAAGAAAATAATATGTGTAATATTTAATTTTTAGTAAAATGCCAAATAGTCAAAAGTATATTGATAAATTAAGACAGTAAAGTTAAAAGTATAAGAACAAGAACATATAAAAAAGTGCTAAATTATGAATAACCACTCATGAACATTTAGAACTAGAATATTATCCATAATATTGAAGCTGTCCATGTGTTGCTACGTTGTCTCCTCAGTATTATTCTCCTCCCACCATCACTACCTACCAAAAATAGCCCAGAACTTTGTGTTCACTGTTCCATTTCATTTTCCCATAGTCTTACCATAAACATGTACATCTGCAAACAACGTACTTGATTTTATTGGTTTCTGGACTTTAGAAAAACAGAGCCTTCAGGACAGGAGCTGATCAAGTCACTGTTTCTCATAGTGTCCATTTCACTTCAACAAGTTTCCCCTTTGGTGCTCAGTTAGTTGTCGCCAGCTCTTGTCCTGACGGTTGATGTACAATGTAATACTTTATCCATTTTAGTATTTTTTTTGTTCTAGTACCATTGGTTTAACTCTTTAATTAACACACAATTATTCTTAGATGTTTAAATTTTAACTGAAAAGTGATCCCTGTTAGGAATTTGGAAAACATTATGTTGAGTGAAATAAGCCAATCCCAAAGGGACAAATACCACTTGTTCTCCTTGATAGGTGACAACTAACTGAGCACCAAAAAGGAAACCTGTTAAAGTGAAATGAACACTATGAGAAACGGTGACTTGATCAGCCCTCACCCTGACTGTTGATGAGCAACTTGATATGTTATCCCTCTTAGTATCTTTTTTGTTTGTTCTACTTAATACTTTTGGTTGAATACTGTAATCAATACACAATTCTTCTTAAGTGCTGAAACTTAACTGAAAAGTGATCACTGTTAAATATAAGAGTGGGAATAAGAGAGGGAAGAGATGTGCAATTCGGGACATGCTCAAGCTGACTTACCTCAAACGGTAGAGTTAGAAACATACCAGGGGATTCCAATTCAATCCCATTGAGGTGACATGTACCAATGCCATCTCACTAGTCCCAGTGATCAATTTCTGTTCACAATTGATCATCATGATAGGACTAAGAACCAAAGGGATCACATAAACAAGACTAGTGTCTGCAAATACTAGCTGATAGAATCAAAAAGGGAGAGAATGATCCAACATGGGAAGTGAGATACACAGCAGACCCATAGAATGGCAAATGTCCTAACAGCACTCTGGGCTCAGAATCAGCCCTTAAGGCATGTGGATCTTGCTGAAATGCCCATGAGAGTATTTCAGGCATGGAAAGCCAAGACACTCTGGGCGGGGGGGGAACCTAAATGAAAGATCTCCACAAGTGAGATCCCAGTGGAAAGAATGGGTCATCAAAGAAGGAGGTACCTTTCTCTGAAGGGAGGAGAGAACTTCCGCTTTGACCTTGGCCTTGTCTAAATATGATCAGAGTCAGTGAACTCAGGGGGCTTCCATAGCCTTGGCAGCTCATGATAAGAGCCTAGGGTGATTACTGATGCCATAAACAAGAGTGTCAATTTGTTAAGTCAACAACAGGAGTCACTGTGCACTTACTCCTCATGTAGGATCTCTGTCCTTAGTGTGCTGTACATTGAGATTTAATGCTATAACGAGTACTCAAACAGTATTTTTCACTTTATGTTTCTGTGTGGGAGAAAACTGTTGAAATCTTTACTTAATGTATGCTAAACTGATCTTCTGTATATAAAGAGAATCGAAAATGAATCTTGATGTGAATGGAAGGGGAGAGGGAGTGGGAAAGGGGAGGGTTGCGGGTGGGAGGGACGTTATGGGGGGGAAGCCATTGTAATCCATATTCTGTACTTTGGAAATTTATATTCATTAAATAAAAGTTAAAAAAAAAAAAGAAAATAAATGTGTGTACTTTTAAGCCAAAAAAAAAAAAAAAAGAAAAACACAGCCTTGACCTATGTAGTTTTTTGACACTTGTTTTTTCACCAAAATGTTTTTCAAAAAGGTGCAGTTTATCCAACTTTTTTTTAACCCTAAAATACACAGTTATCTAGGTACATCTCACTTTATTTGCACACATTCTCTTCTATCACTGGATATGTGTGTTATTTCTCTCTCTCTCTCTCTCTCACTCTCACTGTAATTAACAATGATGCTATGGTCATATTGCCCTCTAAGGAATGTACCTATTACTCACATTTTTGACTCATGAGGTCTGCCTATGTGCAACCTTATCGGATAACACCAGCTTGTTTTGAAAGCCTATTAAATAAAACCCACTTGTATTGTAAGAAGTTGTAGTCATTTTTTTTTTAAAGATAAAGACAAAGAGACAGGTAGAAAGAGATCTTCCATCTACTGGTTCACTCCTGAAACAAAAGTCAAGCCAAAAATAGGAACCCAGAACACAATCTGCGTCTTCCACTTGGTGGCAGAAACCCAAGTGCTTGAGCCATCATCTGCTTTCTCCTAGGGTATGCTTTAGCAGGAATGTAGATCAGAAGCAGAGTAGCCAGGCCTCAAACCAGGCATTCTGATATGGGACACAGGTGTCTCAGGCAGCAGCTTAACAGTTGCACCAAATACCTGCCCCAGGCTGTACTAATTTAAAATCCTACAATAGTGTGTGAAAGTTCTATTATTCTTCATTTTTCTCCAACATTGATGATACCACTGGAATTAACCAACCACACTTAATTTCTCCTAGTCTGTAGGATATGAAATGTGTCAGTTATGGCATGGATTCTCCTTTTGGTTGAATGGTATTTACTTATGGCTTTTTGCATATGTGTTCATAAATTTGATTGTCTTTTTTTTTCGTTTTTCATGATTTTCTTTTTTTGTGTGTCATGATTATAGTAGTTTCACAAAATATTCTATAATGATAAGAAATCTGGTATCAGTCTTCTTATAGTCCCTCTTTAAGATTTTCTCTCTGGAAGTTAGGATTTTCTCTTAACTTTTGGTGCTCTACCATTTATTATAATTGTGTATGTATATAAGTATATATATATATATGTGTGTGTGTGTGTGTGTGTGTGTATCTCAGGGTTTTGTTCTTGGTGTTGGTGCTTTGTGTTACTTTTGGAATAAAAAACTTATACTTGTTACTTGGTGGGTTCTTTTAGCCAGACAATACATGTCTTCCTTTACTCTAGGAACTCTCTTCTAATGTTTCTTTGGTTTTGCTTCCCTCTTTTGTACTTTTGGAATTCCAACTAGACCAATGGTGGAACATTTGCAGCTTGGCTACATATAGGAAGCACCCATTCCCCATACAGAGATGTGACAATATCAGACCATACAGAGATGTGACAATATCAGAAAGGATTTTCAACTGTTTTCTTTTTCTTCAGATTTAACATCTTTTCCCTTTGCTGCTTTCTGGGAAAATTTTTGCCTGTGGTCTTCAGCTCACTAATTCATTCTTCAACTGTTTCTATTTTGCTATTCAAGTTATCTATTGCTATTTTCTGTTTTAATAATCAAGATTTTAAAATATGTGTTATCTGGCCGGCGCCGCAGCTCACTTGGCTACTCCTCTGCCTGCGGCGCCGGCACAGTCCAGGCGCCAGATTCTGTCCCGGTTGCCCCTCTTCCAGTCCAGCTCTCTGCTGTGACCCGGGAGTGCAGTGGAGGATGGCCCAAGTGCTTGGGCCCTGCACCCCATGGGAGACCAGGAGAAGCACCTGGCTCCTGCCTTCGGATCAGTGCGGTGCACCTCCACAGTGTGCCAGCCGCAGAAAAAGGAAGACCTTTCTCTCTGTCTCTCTCTCTCTCTCACTGTCCACTCTACCTGTCAAAAAAAAAAAAGTGTTATCTAATTAATTCTTATAGATGTGGTATAGTTTCAGATATTTCTGATAATTTCAATCTTTTGAAGTAAACATGTTGGATGCAACAAAACTAAAGTAATTCAATAAGAAGAAAGAAAAGTGGAGGGGAACAACTAAAAAATATGTTGAGTAGAAAGCAAGGAATGACCTTTACATAGTGGCAGTATTGTAGCCAATGAGGTTTATTGAAGCATGATTGTTGCCAATTGAAAGCAAGGACTAAAACTGGAGAAATGGGGCTGATGTTGTGGCACAGCGGGTGGAGCCACTGCCCTCAATGCCAGCCGGCATCCCTTATGGGCGCTGGTTTGTGTAAGGGCTGCTTCTCTTCCAATCTAACTTCCTGTTGGTGGCCTAGAAAAAGTGGCCCGAGTGTTTAGGCCCCTGCTACTCATGTGGGAGACCCAGATGAAGCTCCTGGCTCCTGACTTCAGCCTGGCCTGCCCCTGACTACTGTGTCCATCTGGACAGTGAATCAGCAGATAGAAAATTTCTCTCTGTCTCTCTGTAACTCCAATATTCAAATAAATAAATAGTTTTTTTAATTGAAGAAATGATTCTCAACATACTCAATAAATCACAATATAAACATAACCAGTTTACAAAAAGAAAGAGGCTCTCAGACCTTATGAAATGAATCCAGCCATGAGCTATTTACAAGAGATATATTTTCACATTAAATCAGGAAGTTTGAAAATAAAGGTATAAAATAGATATCACAAGCTGTGAAACTAGAAAATTAAAATTCTTATTTATTGTTTCTTCATCTCTGATTAAAATTAAGTGACACCAGAGACCACAAGTCTCAAATGGCAATTTAATGAAGAATCTTGAAAGTAAGGGAGACTATTAATATAGCTGCTAAGAAAATGAATGCAAAGTGCTTAAACGAGCCATGACCTCCTGTAATATGAATAAATATAAAACTGAAAATATTTACACAACATTTGAGGACACTAAGAAAATAAATATTCATCAAGCTAAGGGAGAGATTCTTGCCTGTCAGGTTTATACTTATTGTATATCTTGCCAACATGAAACTGAGGTTCTGCCTAACTCTATTTACAACAAATGGCAAAGAGCTTTCTGGCAATGGTAAACAGCTTCTTTTAATCATCCCAAAGATGATTGACCTGTGACTTTGAACCATGAGTCTATTGTAGAAATACTTTGCTATAGGAACAGATTTGTTAGAGTGTTTGTCATAGAAAACCATGCATGCTCACCTAATACTGTAAATCCTGGTTTAGAAATAAGCTTTAGTTGCCAAACTTGTGATAAATAATTCATTACTGGTGTCTCATTGTTGCTGTTAGGACCAACTCAACATAATTATATAGACTGTAATGATTTTCCTAGGCTTGAAAAAATAGATTAAGACAATCCTTTCTCTTCAAATTTTCAAAACAAGTGAAAACCTATTTTTACAAATAAATAGGCCAAGCAGGTTAACTTCTAAAATATTTTATTAATTTTAAGCTGGTTAATAGAAAATGCATATACAAGGTTCTACTTTTCTTAGTTCTGTATAAGGATGTATGGAGGTTTTCCTGGGGCCTCACACTTCAGTAAACACATGTTTTGGCTTTAGTGTGTTCCTCCATATTGTGGAGGCTGAGAAATTAAACAGCTACTTCAATGTTATTTATTTATTTATTTATTTATTACCCTGGAGAGGATTCTGAAATTGGTGTGAATCATAAAGCAAAAGCTAAAATAAGATGGAAATCAGGGGAAATGTTATTATTTTGAAAGCTAATATTGTTGTTCTACATTTATAGATTCTGTGTCTAACAATAAAATTTTCTGAAATGAACACATTAAAAATAAAAGAGAATAAGCGAGGGAAATGAGCTGAAGTCTGTATTCAGACAGTGGAGTTGCTTCACCACCACTGCTGATCAAACCATTAACTACGGTACTTGACAAAACAACTCCTTATTTTAGTTACTAATAAGAAAGAAGGCAAAATTAATAGTATAGGTGCAATAGCAGCATCAGCAAGAACTAACATAGCCTGATCTGGCTAAAAAAAATGCTCTAACTGCCACACTAACTTCAGTTGGAAGAATGAAACTATTTAGTATTTTCAGTATCCAGTATAATTTCCTGTTGCAGCTAACAGTGCAGAAAAAGAATGATTGTCTCTGGACCATAATGTCAGACTTTTAAACTGTGACTAATAAATTTTAATAATAAAATTATAATTATAACCCAAAATTTATATTCATGGTCACATAGATTCTTGTGTATCAATTTGCAATGGTGACATTTGCCTGTGGACTTCAGCTTAGCCAGTTGATTTTTAATATCCAACACTGGAGCAAAATGTGCATCAAATACATATCTAGTTTCCTATATATTCCTCTGGTATTTCTTTATACAAATATAAGCAAATTACAATATATATGAGTATTCTTAGATTTTCTTTTGAACATGACAGGTAACATGCACACCATTCTGGATTTTGATACATTAACTGCAAAATACAACACAGAATATCAATTTTTTCATGACAAAGGCAAATACTGATGATAAAATCTGTAATATGTAAGTTTATGGACACAAAACCAGCTATGACTTGGTATATTATAAATACTTAATAAGTGGTATTTGTTACTAATATTATGTACATAGGAAGTAATACATTTCTAAGTAACTTTGTTATTTGAATAAATGAACCCTGTTAACTAACATGGAAAACTATCATCCCTGTAACTGTAGAGAATGATAGAGTGAAGAGCCTTAAAGATGATTAAGAACAAATTTTTATTATATAGTCCAGCTTTAATTGCTTGATGGTGAATTCTAGGATGTTATGTTAATGACTCAGATGACAAATCTTCATTTATCAGATAACAGTACCTACTTGATAGATTATACACACTATGGGCATTAGTGTGAGAAATATACATTTCCTATCACTGTGTTTCCTATCACTGATTTCATTAAACCAATTGATTTTTACAGTTGAGGATCTAAAAGCAAGGAGATCAGAATATTTTTATAGTTCTAACAGTAAGTTAATATCAAAGTCAAGATTAAAACCCAGAGTTTCTAATTTCCAGTGTCATGTTTATTTCTTTAAGATTTATTTTCATAGGGCCTGCGCTGTGGAGCAGCGCCAGCATCACACATGGGCACTGGTTCAAGTCCCAGCCGCTCCACTTCCAATCCCTCTCCATGCTAATGCACCTGGGAGGGCAGCGGAAGATGGCCCAAGTCCTTGGGCCCCTGCATCCACATGGGAGACCCAGAGGAAGCTCCTTCCTGGCTCCTGGCTTCAAACCAGCTCAGCACTGGCCCTTGTGGCAATTTGGGGAGTGAACCAGTGGACTGAAGACCTCTCTCTCTCTCTCTCTCTCTCTCCCTCTCTCTCCCTCTCTCTCTCTCTGTCTCTACCCCTCTCCATAACTTTGTCAAATAAATAAAAATAAATCTTTAAAAAAAGTTTTATTTGGGGGCCAGCACTGTGGCATATCAGGTAAAGCCGCTGCCTGTAGTGCTGGCATCCTATATGGGCGCTGATTCAAGTCACAGCTGTTTTGCTTCTGATCCAGCTGTCTGCTATGGCCTAGAAAAGTAGTGGAAGATGGCCCAAGTCCTTGGGCCCCTGCGCCTGCATAGGAGACCCAGAAGAAGCTCCTGGATCCTACTTTGGATCAGCACAGCTCCGGCTATTGTGGCCATCTGGGGAGTGAACCAGAAGATGGAAGACCTCTCCCACTCTCTCTGCCTCTCCTTCTCTCTCTGTGTAACTCTGACTTTCAAATAAAAAAAAAAAGATTTATTTTCATTTATTTGAAAGGTACAGTTATGGGGGGGGGCAGAGAGAGAGAGAGAGAGATATCTTTCATCCACTGGTTCACTCCTCAGATGGCTACAATGGCCAGGTGTGGGCTAAACTGAAGCCAGGAGCCAGGAGTTTCTTCCAGGTCTCCTATGTGTGTGCAGGGGCCCAATCCCTTGGGCCATCTTCCACTGCTTTCCCAGGGAATTAGCAAGAAGCTGGATCAGAAGTGGAGCACCCAGGACTCAAACTGATGTATATTTGGAATGCTGGTGTTGCAGGAGGCGGCTTTACCTACTACATCACAATGCAGGCCACATTTTTTTTTCTATTATACCATTGCATATATACTCATGTTATACCTCTCTGCCTGTCTTTGTGTCTCTCTGTCTCTGTCTCTGCCTCTGTGTCTATCTCTCATTCACTTACATGCACATTTGCACATGCAAACACACACTCATACCCTTATCCTAGCCAAATGGAGCATATGGATATTTAATATTATCCAAAAATTTGTTGCTGTTACTAAGTGGCCAACTTGGGGAGTTATTCCAAGCATATTTAAAAAGAATTGTGTGTTCTTTGTTAAAAGTTTTTCATCTGGAACTTGCATTGTGGTGCAGCAGGTTCAGTTGAAGCTTGTGATGCCTGCCTCCATATCAGAGAGTTGATTTGAGTCCCTGCTGCTCTACTTCTGATACAGCTCCCTGTAAATGCACCTTGAAAGGCAGTGGAAGATGGCCCAGGTATTTAGGCCCCTGCCACTCACATGGGAGACGCAGATGGAGCTCCAGGCTCCTGGCTTCAACTTTGCTCAACTTCACACATTGTGGCTGTTTAGGGAGTAAAGCAGATGGAAGACTTTCTCTCTCTCTTTCTCTCTCTCTCTCTCTCTTCTCTCTCTTTCTCTCACTCTCTCCATCTGGCATTCTGCCTTTTGAATAACTAAATCTTTTTAAAAATCTTTAAAATATTTCATTTATTCAAGAAGGAGAGTGAGTGAAGCATCTACTGCTTCACTCCCCAAGCCCAAAGCCAGCAATTAGGGTCACAATCCAGGTTTCCCACATGGTGGTAAGAATCCAATTACTTGAGCCATCATCATTTTTTCCCAAGATGTGCCTGAGCAGGCAGCTGAAATCAGGGACAGAGCCAGGATTCAAACCCAGGTACTCCAATGTGGGAGTCAGGTGTCTTATCCAGCATTTTAATCAATAGACCAAACGCCTGCTAAACACCTGCCATACACATGGATTTTGTATCTGTAAAATTTAGGCTACAGATTATTTTGTGGTATTTTAGTTGTAAAAACAATAGTATTTGCATAGCGGTGACCCTTCTATGTTCCTACACCATTTTTACTCACAAATTCAGTTCCTTTTCCTGGAGGGAAGGTAAACCTTAGCATCAAAGAAGCAGAAAGAGTTCTCCAGTTCGGGTCTGGCTGACATAATGTGATTGAAAAACTGAAGGGTAAACAGTCTCTCTGATCATTGCTGGCATCATAATTATAGGTCACTGAAACACTTTCTCTGTTCATTTTTGCTTTTCCAAAGTGTAAGGTCTATTAGTCAGCAGAGGAAGCATCCACTATTCACAGCATGAAGAACCACACAGTGGGGAGGTAAAGGGTTAATCAAGAACAGTCCAGCAGCAGAGACAGAGGGTGAAAAACAAAATGACAAGCATTCCTACAAAGCAATACATCGAGTGCAAATTAATACACAGTTACGCCTTATCAAGCCATCACGTATCTAATGATCTCAACTCTGGAACACAGCCTTAAATCCTGAATATGCAAAACAGCTTCTGAGTTAGAAAGTGTATGCACATTACCAGAACCATCTTACACAGTTACAATTCTGAATATTCTAAGGACGATGGCTTTTATTCTAAGAAGGCATTGGCAGGGTTTTGAACAGAGGATTCTGAAAGCATCATTTTGCCTGCCATGTTGAGAACAGACTGTAGGGGAGGGGGCAAAGGTGGAAGCTGGGACATTGCTTTGGAGGTTATTGCAATAATCCAGGCAAGATATGATAGGGGCTGAGACCCAAATGATAAGTTGCAATTTGTAAGAACTGGTCAGATTCTGCATATATGTTGCAGGTAGAGCCAACAGAATTTACTATTGGATTGATACAGGGAGTGATACAATGGGAGAGGTGAAGGGTGATTTCCCCTCTATTTTCTGAGCAACTACAGTCATGCTATTGTTAATGTTTTTAATGATGGTGCCTTGACATTAAGAAAAAATTGCATTCAATAGACTTGGTTATATTTTTAAAAGACAGAACAAATGGCTGATATAATTTATCTTTGAAAACTATTCAGGTGACTAACCTTTGACAATGCAAGAACTAAGCTGAAGTCTTTAAATTTTTCCTTGTATAGAACAGAGAAATCCCTTGAGAAGTCAGAAAAATGAAGTGTATATGTTTTCATTACCAAGAACCAAGGGGACACAAAGTGAAGAAATAATCAAATTTAATTGGGCTAAGTCAGGGAAAGTCTTTGGGAGTAACGAAGTTTAATGCAGAAGAAAGGTGTCCAGGAAGAAAGAGAGGCAAGAGAATGGACCTGTTGGCTCCTGCCAGGAACCTTGGAAACGGAGTCACTGTTCCTTTTGGAGAATTTGAGAATCTTCCAGCTAAACACCAAGTCTATTGGATAGGCTAGGATAGTCTGAGGGAAGGAGGTCAGTTGAACCAAGGAGCCACAAAGTAAGAAAAAGAATAGATTATCAAGCATCAAGAGGTCTGAGGCTCCACAGACTCATTGGGCAACTGTTCATTTCTTTTCCAGAGGGGTTGGCCAAATTGTGTCAAAGACACCTTTCTGCCCCAATTAAAATTCTATAACTTATTATTCAGAAAATATTAACCAACTGCTCATCACCTACAATAAAGACTGGATGTGAGGAAAAAGAGGGATAGGCTAATTCTAACAGAATTTATTACTTGTTATTAAATCTCAGAATGAGGTCTGGAGAACAATCTGCCTCCAGATTAATCCTCTTAAGCAACACTTTGAGTGTGTCACTGGCCTTTGCCAAACTCCTATGGCTTTTTGTTGCTACCAACTCAAGTCTCACCTGCTCAGACCTCTGTGGTCTGGCCCTAGTGTGTCTGGGAATCTTATGCCCCCCCCCCCCCGACCTCCTGTCCACACACCTAAAGGTCAACCATCTGGCTGCCCATCCATTTTCAAATATATGGCACTCATGGGGATACCACCACTCCTGGAACGTCTCCCATTCTGCTCTCCCCCCAACTCTGCTCAAGACCTAATAATGCCTTTTGAGATCACCTCAGGCGAACTGATGGATTTATTCTCCTGTTTATCTTGCATTTGTATCCTGTCATATGCTTCATTATCTCTATATATTCATTGATCATCTCTGGTGCACTTAATGCACCAAACTCAGTTCTTAACAGCTTAGTGGCTATGAACAAATGAATGGGTATTCTCTTGACCCTTTTAGGAAATGGCAGAACGGTTGCCTACAAATTGGGAATGGTATAAAACCCTGATTATGAAGCAAGGAAAGATTAAAAATACTATTCCCAATTAAGATTCACCAGTTTGCAGTTTGCTAAGTATGCTCACTCTTCTTCTTGGGAATCTAAGGTTTTGAGTTGGTTAATTCCAGAAAGTGATTTTGATGGAGGCTGTTTTTGTTTATTGTATGGAAAAATTAGCAAAAATTGAAGGGAAAAAACCTAGAAGCATAAAACCACGTTTTCAAGCTCTGTATAAATTCTGGTCATCCAAAATGACTATATACCCTCCAAAAGATCATATGTATTATTAAATCAGCTGAAATTGGGATCTGAGAACAAGAAGAAAGAAAGGAGAGAGGAAAGACAGGATGTAGAGTGTGGGGAGAGCAGTAGGAAGCTCCCTGGCAGGCGTAAGGGAAATGATTTAATGCCAGATGGTGAACTGGATTGGAAAGTTACTACTTTACAAATTGTGATTCAAAATACGAATATATTCTGCAACTTAAAAACCAGCTCAATTACACCTTGAAAAAGTGCTGTTATTTCACTCTTAAAGGAAAAAAAAAAAAAAAGAAAGAAAAAGATGGGGCCCTTGGAGTGGCAATGAAGCTATATATCATTCGTGATAGTCATGAGATACAGACGCAAAATTTCAAATTCCATAGACAAAGTGATCCTGTTTATTTATTGTAGCAATATATGCCTAACTCTGCGTGGCAGGGATGTATATTAGATTCCATTAGCCTGTGATTTGAGATCCCTACCCCAAAAGATTTCTAATCTCTAGCCACATTTCACATTGCCCCAGTGCAAATGTTTTATAGATCTCTGTGCTCACTGTGGTCATTTACTTTTGTATTTCATTTATGATAATTCTCTCAGAATGGATGGCCACTGGTAAAATCATCTTGCTGGAGAAAAACACTGGCATTAATAACCCGATTCAGTGTTGGGATAAACAATGCCATCATAAACTCACATCGGCGTTCCTCTCTTCTCACTAACTTGAATTCCTCACTCTCAACGTGACTCAGATCCTAGATTTAACAAGGGAAAAAGAAAAGAGCGGAAAATCACTTACATGTGACAGTTGTTTTAAGAATTGTGAATTTCTAGTTTCTCCTTCCCGAAACAAATCCAAAATATGCTCATCATTTAGTCAAAACCTCTGCTTAAGTAAAAGGCTCCATTCTTCTTGCACTTCCCAGAAGTTCAATCCCTTAAATTAACTACTTAACAAAAATGCAAAGTTTTATGGAGAAATAATAATAGCAACAGTGATGAATGGAGGAAAGAACCTAAAATATTCCAATGCAAATCACCAAATGTACCTTCTATATAGTCATTCTTCTTATTTTTTTGTAAGATTCATTTATTTATTTGAAAGTCAGAGTTAGAGAGAAAAGGGGAGGCGGAGGGTGGCGTGGGTCTTCCATCCATTGGTTCATTCCTCAGTTGGCCACAACATCCAGAGCTGGACCAATCCGAAGCCAGAAGCCAGGATCTTCTTCCAGGTCTCTCACATGGGTGCAGGGGCCCAAGGACCTGGGCCATCTTCTACTGATTTCCCAGGCTATAGCAGAGAGTTGGATTGGAAGTGGAGCAGCTGGGACTAGAATTGGTGCCCATATGGGATGCTGGCACTGCAGGCAGCGGCTTTACCCACTATGCCATAGTGCCGGCCCAATAGTCGTTCTTCTTGTGTGGATTTTGGTCCTTAAGAGAGATTATGAGAACAGGTGGATATATGTATTTTTCAATTGATTTTGAGTTGTTGAAGTTGCTGTTTAATCTGCAACCTAAATGATTCTCCTTGTTATCGGCTGGGATAATGATAGAACTAACTATCTAATGGCTAAACACAGTAGATTTTATACAAATTTAAATGATTGAGTGTCAGCTCTTTCTATCAGAATTGGCCTTTCCTCAGACACATTCTCCCAGCACTGGGGTGCCAGATGGCCTCATTACCCAGTAATTCGGAAGGGCCTGGGAATGGTGTGGAATCCCTCTGGTAAGGAAACCAAACAGCCCCTCAGCCCAGAGAAGTAGAGCTGGGCTGGGAGTTGGAGGAGATCTGGGTTGAGAGATGGTTCCCTAAAAAGCAGCTAAGAAGAAATTATGGATAGAAATGTTTACTTAGCCACAGCAGCTGTCAGAGGCCATGCCAATTAAAAAGGTCCAGCAAAACTACTTACATAAAGCGGGAAAGACCAATAGAGGGCATCACTGTTTATAGGAAAGCTCAGCAAATAAGAAAGAAGAAATGGTAACAATGAGAAGCAGATTTCTCCTGTGTGTTTAAGGGGTGCGCATTAGCTGGGCCAATGAAAGCCAAAACAGATGTGCATTAATTAGTGTTAATTTCGTAAATAAGAACAATGTAGTTAAATGATGAAAGAAATTCCTAGGGCCTTTGGCTCTTTAGATTATTTTCATTTTAAATTGTCACGTACACAGATTTTGTAGTTTTGGAAGAATCAACTTAGAAAACTTCTGTGTCCCACACATTTAAAGCCAGATATTTATAAGACTGCATTAGCTTGGTTGAGATCCCTGAATTAGTAACTTTGACTATTTGGTCCCCTCAGAGCAATGTGTCCCCTTGAACTATTGATTCTTGGTTGGAGTTAGGATGCTGGAACCTGGAGGGGATCTTCTCTAAGGTCAGTTTTCTAAATGTCTGTGCCTGGGCCCCATGAACTTGCTCTGTCTAGGGAGATTCCTGCAGGTGCCCTGTTTGTTACTAATTTTTGCTTCTTTACCTAAACTTTAATTAATAGAGTGAACACCTCCTCCCCAGTAAGAGGGGTCATCCTCACAAGTAAAACTCTAATTGCCTTTCTCTTAGGGAAGATTTAATGTATGTTGTATTACATCCCAGCCGGGACAGAAAAATTAAGAGGAACAGGATGGGCCAGAAGGAGAAATACTGCAAGATGGAAATTAAGAACTCAAGCTGCAGATAGGGAAGCAGATCCAACTTCCCTTGGCAGGAAAGTCAGCCAAGGGAGGGTGCACGGGATGCAGGGAGCATCTGGAGTATTTCATTTCTTATCAAAGAAGAAAGATCTGATGTGAACTCAGAGAAATGCGAATATTTGTTAAATGGGGCTGGTGGAACACCGCAAAGCATATGGATATAGGAAACCAGTGCTTCTCAAGATGTGGTCTCCAGACCAGCAGCCCCAGCGGTAGCCTCACCTTGGAAATTTTTCAGAAATGCCAGTTCTCAGGACTCACCGCAGACCTACTGACCAGAACACACCAACATCTATTTGCAAAAGCCTGATTGATGACTCTGGTGCACACTGCAGTTGGAGAACCGTGGTGGTAAACTTTGAGAACCCCTGTAACATTCTCTGTACAGTTGGCTCTCAATCTCCATGGGTTCTGGGTGCCAGTTCAGCCAGTCATGAATGGAAAACAATCAAAAGAAAAATTGCATCTGTATTGTGTTCAGACTTTTTCTTCCTATCATTCTTCCCTGAACAATATAATATGACAGCTAGTGATACAGCATTTACATTGCATTCGATACATTACATTTACAGAGGAGGTGCATAAGTTACATGCAAATACTAGGTCATTTATATAAGGGACTGGAGCATACCAGGCTTTTAGTAGCTGTGGGGGCCCTGGAACCAATTCCCCAAGGACACCAAGGAACAACTGTACCTTTCTACATATTGTTTTAAATAATTGTAGTGGTGACAGGGACATCTTTTTTTAAAAAAAAGATTTATTTATTTATTTGAAAGGTAAAGTTACAGAAAAGCGGGGGGTGGGGGGGTCTTGCATCTGCTGGTTCACACCCCAAATGGCCACAATGGCCAGAGCTGGACTGATCCAAAGCCAGGAGCCAGGAGCTTCTTCCATGACTCCCATGCAGGTGCAAGAGCCCAAGGACTTGGGCCCTTTTCTAGTGCTTTCCCAGGCCATAGCAGAGAGCTGGATTTGAAGCAGCTGGGACTTGAACCGGCATCCATATGGGATGCCGGCACTGCAGGTGGCGGCTTTACCTGCTGTGCCACAGCTCTGGCCCAACAGGAGTGTAGGTGGAGGGCAGCTATGGGAGAGGTTTGTTGGTCTGGCTATCTGAAAGAGTTACAGAAAGAGAAACTTGGTTCTCTGCAGAACGGGCATGAAGTGGGCAAGGGTGGGTTAAAACAAACAAATGGGAGCCAGCTCTGCAGCGTAGCAGGTAATGCAGTGTAGCAGGGATGCAGCACTGGCATCCCATTTGGAAGCTGGTTCAAGTCCCAGCTGCTCCACCTCCAATAATGTGCCTGGGAAAGCAACAGAAGATGGCCCACATGGGAGACCTGGAAGAAGTTCCTTGCTCCTGGCTTGAGATTGGCCCAGCTCTGCCCACTGGGGCCATTTGGAAAGTGAACCAGCAGATGGAAGATTTCTGTCTCTCCCTCTCTTTCTCTGTCTCTGCAACTTTACCTTTCAAATAAAGAAATCTAAAAAAAAAAAAAAAAAAAAAAAAAAAAAAAGAACAAACAAGTGAAAGACACGACTGCCATCTAGAAAGAACTGCAGGTTAAACAAGATTAAGTCCCAGGTAAGGGTAATAAGACAAGGACCTCGCTAGTAAAGGATTCAGAGGGCTGCTGTTACCAAACAGATGCCCAGTCCAGCACTGGACTGATGGCTACAGCAAGACTGGCTTGGAGCGGAAATGCCTGAGCTACTGAACTCCAGGTCTTCCCTGCCTCCTTCCCTTCCCACCCAGTGCAAACCATAGGTGAAACTGCAGATGGGGCTCAAAGACCATTGCAACAGTTGGAGGGCTGGCCTGACCAGCAGTAACACAGGTTAATACCTTTAGACAGAACTTCTCCTTGTAACAAAACTACCCCCTCCTCGTCTCCTTAGCTATTAGGCACAGCTTCAACTGTGTAAAACATAATATAGACTTTTAAATGCACAGAGTAAAAATGTTTTCCCAATGGTCATGACCAAGAATTAAAGTTCACCAAGCCTCTAAGTCTTCAGATTTGACCCGAATTAACCTTGAGCTTCTCTCATGTTGCTCTGCTCCTGTGTACTTGCTCTTCCACCCTAGAAAGTTCTTAAAGTTCCTGGAGTTTAAATGTGCTGACCTTAAAGCTCCCTGCAAAGACATTAATACTAATGGCCCTGGCTGAAGAGGTTGCTGTATTAAGACATCAGTGCTTGATGCTTGAGTCACATTTATCTTGCTCAAGGGTCCCTTATTATTTTGTCTCAGACAGTGGATGCTGAGAGGGACAAAATAATGCAGGGAGCCTGAAATCTCACTCTTGTTGTTCTTTGAGTCAACACCTTTCTTTATTTTATTTAATCTTATTTTTAAATCTATTTGAGAGTCAGAAAGACAGACAAATACAGAGTTGCCATCCTCAGGTACACTCCTCAAATACTGGCAACTCAAGCCAGGTCTGTTATGTAAGTGGCAGGGACCCACCTATCTGAACCATCACCATTGCCTGCCAGAGTGTGCATTAGCAGGGAGCTGGAACTGGAAGTAGAGCCAGGACTCATCCCTGGACACTGAAGTGATGACTGTAATTGGATTCTACACGGGCTGTATATGATCTTATTTCCACACTGATGGAGCCAGGACATCAAAGGAAAACTGCTTCTCTACCCACAACACATCTGACACCCAAATCTATGTTTTCCACATCAAGCAATTCTCAAATTCTCTGTGGACACCAACTGGCTGTCCTAGAATTTAATTAACTTAGACACCATCTATCCCAAGTTAGTGCAGATGCCACAAATTCAGGACTCACTTTCACAGGACTGCTCCCCACTTCAGATGCCAGCTACAAGAAGTGGGTCCACAGGTTATCTATACTTCTGTCAGACTTTGTCACAAGCTAAAAGTTCCCACAATTCCCTCCTCATGTTGGATAGTTTTTTATAATGGTTCAGAGATCTCAGGACCAAACTGCTATTAGGTAAAGAGAGGACCTGGCCTCTCCTCTGTCTCTGTTAGCCCAAGGTGTCCTCACCTGCCCTTTGTCAAAAGGAATTCACGATTTGAGGAAGTGACAGAGCTGGCCCCACAAGGTTCTAATCACTGGACTCAAGAAGTCATTTGCTTCTCCAGTAGATAAAACCCTGAGGGCCAGTATTGTCCAGTGTAGCAGGGATGGGGTTTGGGGACTGTTTAGGGGAATTCCAGCTCAAGGCAGTGAAATTCCAGGTGGGGAAGAAGGTAACTACCACTTACATGTAACTCCCTTCCCCCCTCAAAACCAGCTAAAGCCCACCGGGCCATCACAAAAACTCCCTAAAGAACACAGTATCACTGACCAATCAAAGGAAGGTCACAGCAGCACCACCAATCAACCAGTATCTTGGACACGAGTTGAACATGCAACTCAGCCCCAGTTTCAGTCTACAAGAATCTTCACCCCTAACTCCTCAGGGAACCTGGGAATTAAGCCATAGCTGCACGGCCCCTTGCTCTGTGCTTTGCAAATAAACCCCTACTTTCTTCCAGCACCCCAATGTCAGTATTGGCTTTCTGTGCATCTGGCAAGTGGATCCAGGTTTGGAGGTTCTATAGTAATACCTCCCACACATTTGGGGGGCGGCTCTATGAAGTCTCAGGGCAGCACTTTACTTGCATTTCCCAGTTAATTATAAAGGGTACAAATGAGCAGCCAGATAAAGAGGTCTTGAGCACAAGGTGTGAGGAAGGATTGTGGAGCTTCAGGCAGGTAGGTCCCCCTCTCAGCAACGCCATGGCTCAGCAACCTAGAAGCTCATCCAACCTTGTTGTCAGGAGCTGTTCCAGACCTTAATCTCCAGTCCCCTCTTCCCTTCCTGGAGTCCGTGTGTGGGGCTGCCATTCCTGCCATCCATCACTTGGCCTCTCTGGTGACCAATGTCAGGTTGAGGCTACTCAGGGGATTCCTCTGCATCACCTCACAGGTAAACTCAAGTGTGAGCACAGGAACTCCTTAGGAATAACAAAAGACACTCTTTCCTGTCACTTGGGAAATTCCAAAGCTTTTGGAGCCCTGGTCAGGGATAAAGTCATGATATGTTTCTTATTCTACCACAGGGCACTTCTGGGATGCATCTATTTTTTTTTTCTTGTGGGACAATCATTATAACTGAGAAGTTGCAGTTCGAACTTCACCTAGCTGGCTCAGCTCTCCTCTCCCCCAGAATTTTTGTTTGAAGCAGAAGATTCAAGGCAAGAGCTGGAGAGGAGAAGCTGGCCAGTGTGACTCAAAGATCCTTCATCTGCACCCAGCAAGGTACCAGCCAGATGAGTTTCCAAAGTAAGTCTTAAAAAATAAGATTCTGACTGTTGCACTCTTTCGCAGAAGCCAAGTGTATTAGTGTCTTGTTGCTGCCATCACAAATTGCCACAAACTTACTAGCTTAAGACAACACAAGCGATCTTGCAGTTTTAGAGTTCAGAAGGCTTTTTACTTGAGCTACGATCACATTCCTCTTGGAGGTGTCAGGGGAGAATCCATTCCCTTGCCTCTTCAAGCTTCTAGGGCTGCCTGTCTTCCTTGGCTCCGAGTCCCCAGACATCTTCAAAACCAGCAGCCTCAGGACAGGTCGTCATGCTGTTGGTTCTTGCTCTTCTACCTGGCCTTGCCTCCTCAATCCCTTTGTAAGGATCCCAGTGATTACACTGAGCCCACCTGCGTAACCTTGGGTAATTTCCCTATTTTAAAGTCTGCTTTTTATTTTTTAAATATTTATTATTTACCTGAAAGGTAGCGTTACACAGTCACGCAGAGAGAGGGGTAGACAAAGAGAGGTCTGCCGGAGCTAGACCAGTCCAAAGCCAGAAGCCAGGAGCTTCTGGGTCTCCCACATAGATGCAAGGGTACAAGGACTTGGACCGTCTTCTGCTGTTTTCACAGGTGTGTTAGCAGGGAGCTGGATCGGATGTGGAGCAGCCAGGACTCCAACGATTGCCCATATGGGATGCAGCACCTCACACAGTGGTCCTACCCGTTATGCCACAGAGATGGCCCTTCTGCTTGTTATAAACAACCTTCATTCTTCTTTTTGTGTAACCTAATCTATTCATGGGTTTTGGGCATCTGGATATGGCCATCTTTTCAAGAACATTTGTCTGCCTACCTCACTTATTAAATAATTTTTATGACTATAAAATTGGAATCTTCATTTTGGGGAGTCTTCAGTTCCCTTGGATCCTTAAACTTCATGTGGCATGCTGCCTGATAATTTTTACTGCTATAAGAAAGGGAAGATAGGAAATGAATACCTTGGTTATAATTCAAATACAACATAATTATAGTCATTTGTTTTCTTGTAGATCTTTTTTTTTTTCAAAGAAAAGATTTATTTATTTGAAAGTCAGAGTTACACAGAGGGAGGAGGAGAGACAGAGAGAGAGAGGTTTTCCATCCACTGGTTCGTTCCCCAGTTGGCTGCAACAACCAGAGCTGCACTGATGCAAAGCCAGGAGCCAGGAGCTTCTTCTGGGCTCCCATGCAGGTGCAGGGGCCCAAGGAACTGGGCCATCTTGTACTGCCTCCCCAGGCCATAGCAGAGAGCTGGATCAGAAGAGGAGCAGGGCCAGCGCCGTGGCTCACTAGGCTAATCCTCCACCTTGTGGCGCCGTCGCAGCGGGTTCTAGTCCCGGTTGCCCCTCTTCCAGGCCAGCTCTCTGCTCTGGCCAGGGAGTGCAGTGGAGGATGTCCCAAGTCCTTGGGCCCTGCACCCGCGTGGGAGACCAGGAAAAGCACCTGGCTCCTGCCATCAGATCAGCGCAATGCGCTGGCCACAGCGCGCCGGCCACAGTGGCCATTGCAGCGCGGCAGCCATTGGAGGGTGAACCAATGGCAAATAGGAAGACCTTTCTCTCTCACTGTCCACTCTGCCTGTCAAAAATAAAAAAAATAAAAATAAATAAATAAATAAATAAATAAATAAAAAAGGAAGAGGAGCAGCCAGGCAGAAGCTTTACCTGCTATGCCACAACGCTGGCCCCGTTTTGTAGATCTTAAAGATTTTGGACATCCCCATGAGGAAATACTATGTTATCCCTGCACTTCACTAAATGACAGAACTGCATCCCTCTTCAAGGCAATAAAACAATTCAAATAGTTTCTACAAACTTCAGTATGCAGAAAAGGTGAGTTGTGCCATTGGTACTGAATTCTACAGCAATATTAAATGGCTAGAGTTCAGGAACAGGTGTTACTCTAGCGGTTAAGATCTCTGTGTTCCACAGCAGAGTACCTAGGTCCCTCTCACTCCAGCTCCTGACTCCAGCTTCCTGATGATGCAGACCCTGCGAGGCAGCTCTGATGGCTCCAGTGATTGCATTCCTGTACTCACATAGTCAATCTTGATTGAGTTCCTAGCTCCTGCTTTTGCCATGGCTTAATGCCTATCATTATGGGTATTTAGACAGTGAAAAAGTGTACAGAAGTGCACTCTCTCTTCCTCTCTCCCTCTCTCAAAACAAAATAAGCCTCAAAAGCTTAAAACCTGTATGTTGCTTTGTTCTAAAGAGAGAATTTTGGACATTCTGCTCCATTTCACTCTTTTCTGAAGGGCCTGTATTAGAAAACATTTTCTCATCTTGCTTTATAACTCATCAAACTTGGGGTTAAATGCCATCCTGCATTGTGTGGGTTAAATGCCATCCTGCATTGTGACCCAGGGGTGGGGTGTCTCCCTACAGAGAGCGCACTGGGCTCTAGGAGCCACCCCCATGATTCCACTTCTGCAAATTTCTCAATGTCACATCTACTGAGCTCACTGAAGAATGAATAAATAAATGGAATAAATCAATGGGTGAAGACGCTGGCTCCTTGCTGTTTGCCTTGATGGACTTCACTTTCAGCACACCCCAGCTAGGAAGTGGAAAAATACAGTAACTGTGTGACACCCAATTCCTGCCTAATTTGCATTCCTCTAGCCATGTTTTTCCTGCCATATGGAGAAGATAAAGTTGCCTTATTAGAAAAACTTGAAATATCACCTTGACAAATATTCTCATACTAATGAGATGAAGTAGAAAGCACATACAATCCTTCAGAGTCTAGACATCTGAAATCCCATTAACATTTCTAAAGAATAATAAGAATAGGGGCAAAAATTCAACCAAATAAAAGTGAGTTTCTTGGGGCCAGCACTGTGGCGTAGTGAGTAAAGCTGCCGCCTGCAGTTCCGGCATCCCTTTTGGGCACTAGTTCAAGTCCCGGCTGCTCCACTTCCAATCCAGGTCTCTGCTATGGCCTGGGAAGGCAGTAGAAGATGGCCCAAGTCCTTGGGCCCCTACGCCCATGTGGGAGACCCAGAAGAAGTTCCTGTCTCCTGGCTTCAGATCAGCGCAGCTCTGGCTGTTGCACCCAATTGCGGAGTGAACCAGCGGACGGAAGACCTCTCTCTCTCTCTCTGCATCTCCTTCTCTCTCTATGCACCTCTGACTTTCAAGTAAATAAATAAATCTTTTTTTAAAAAGTGAGTTTTCACTTCAGACTGAGTTGTACAAGCATGAAAAACTGAGTCAAATAATCTGCAGGCATCATCCTTGCATCCTCCCATTTCTTGTCTTGCTAACTAATTTTCCACTTAATCTTCTATTCGTACAATTATCCACGTTCAGGATGTTGACTCATGTGTCACAAGTTTCTCATAATGTTCTTTTGTTTGAATGAATTGAGATTGTCTATCTAAATGCAGTGATAGCATGGATGAGTTAATTAATCTTTTTTCATTTTACTTCCCCCATCATGAAACCAATATTCCATCAGAGCTTGACCTTGATGGAATATCAGAAATAATAATGAGAGAATAAAGCAGAGAACTGGTTTTCAGATATTAAGTACTGAAGACTTGTGTTTCTTCCCCTGAAGGACTAGAGGTTTTAAATAATTTTAAGTTAAAACATTTCTTAAATAAAATGTAAGTATTCTTCAAATATGCCTAACCACATATAGTATAACAATATCTCTTTGATCAGCTTAAGATCACTCAATTATCTTACAAAGTAGCACAGCCTTGGGGGAAGAATTCATCTATTTTTCCCTACCCTGAAAGTTAGGGCCAAGTTGAATAAAATCATATATTTCCTACTTTCCATTTCCCATGGTGCTGGGATATTACCCAGGAAATAAACATAATGAAGCCTGTTTGTTTCCTAAAACCATGAGAAAAATGTGGACTGCTCAGAAATTTATACCCAAGGGAAAAGGCCCATGCTGAGATCACTGATGTTGTGAATGTGTTTGGTTAGTTTTCTCAAGGGTCCTCTTCTCATCACTGGACTCAGAAGCCTGCAGCCCATGGAGAACAGCTTCCTGTCCAAGGTCAACAAAGTTGGGAAAAAGGGCTAAACTGAAGAGATATTTTCAATGCCCAAACATTGGCTGTGGCAGAAACATTACACTCAACCTTCTGCCCCTGTCATCTCCTTTGAAGGGCGTGAATTTAATATCTCAAATATAATTTACTAGATGCCTTCCAACCCAATCAAAAATCTAAATTAATTTCTCTCTCCTCCCCATGCTGCCTTTGTTTACAGCCGTGGCCTCAGCTCTTGCAGAGTTAGTTCTTTGTTTAGCTTGCTTGGTGTCTAGTTCATAAATAAAGTGGCAGGCCATCAAGGATGTTTTAGACAATTGCCATCGCGAGAATAAAGAGTTGACAGAGAGAGAAAAGAGAAATCTCTGCTGTATAGCAGGCAGAGCAGAAAAAGAATAAGAGGAGGGGGCACCAGCATTATGGTGTAGTGGGTTAAGCTCTGCCTGTAATGCCAACATCACCCATGGGTGCTGGTTCAATTCCCTGCTCTCCTACTTCCCATCCAGCTCCCTGGGAAAGCAGCAGAAGATGGCCCAAGTTCTTGGGCCTCTATACCCATGTGGGAGACCCAGATGAAGCTCCTGGCTCCTGGCTTTGGCCTGGCCAAACCCTGTCACTGTAGTCATTTGGAGAGTGAACCTGTGGATGCAAGATCTCTCTCTCTCTCTCTCTCTCTCTCTCTCTCTCTCTCTCTCCTTCTGTCTCTCTGTAACTCTGACTTTCAAATAAATATATAAATATTTGAACAAAAAGAATGGGAAGAGGGAAGCCCTGAAGGAAACAGGAGGAGAGTGGAAGAGGAGAGTTCATGGTCTGAGAAGTGTGCTGGGGGAGCATGGAAAACACAAAACAGGTTAAGGAAGTCAACAACCCAGACGTCAGGATGCAGATCATTTGCAAGGCACAGTGGAAGAGGCAGGGTACCAAGTCTGGTCCTTTTATGAAAATAGCTCCTATGACCAAAATGTTTGGTGGCTCAGAAGGCAGAACCTATAGAAGATAATGAAATTTCAAATGAGACCTATGCTTTACATGAGGGTACTTCAAAAAGTCCATGGAAAATGTATATTATGAAAAAACTATGCATGGATTTCAAAATTATTTCCACCAAAATAGACTTAGGGCTTGATTCAATTTTCTATGAACTTCTTGAAATTCTCTCGTATTGGTATAGATGCTATAAACTGTGAAATTAAAACCTAGTGACAACATAAGGGGTTAAAAAGAATACTTCAGATATTTTCTCAAAAAAAAAAAAAAAGAAAGAAAGAAAATTCTACAATCTCCCTTCTCTTAAGATGGCTGTGCTAGCTCCTTCATTCCAGTTTCCTTGCTCTTCACAATGCACAGCGTTCTGAGTTTGGCTTTGCCGGTAAAGAGCTTTCCAACTTGTGGCTGAGATGTGTTAGCTCTCTGGGGTCCATGCCCTTTTTATTGTACATTTCACACCTCATCTCATATCTCCCTGTCTTCCTGTTCAAGTGCACTGTTCCTGCTATTGGCTTTTCATCTATAGGAAATCTCAATGAATAAAGCAAAGTCATGGCAATTCATATCCACTTAACTGTTCATAAGGTTACAATAGCTCTAGAGTTCAATTTAGGGATCCTCCTGTAATGAATTAATTCCCCATAATAACTGTTGAAAATGCTGAAGACCTCAACCTCATCTTCTTTTCTATCATTATCTAGAGTTCTTTTTAAATTTTAATAAAACACAGGTAAAGGGGTCCAGAATGTAACACTGTGGCATAAAACTTATTTGTAGTTCAAGGCATTCATAAGAGGTTTTTCCTGAACTCTCTTATCTTCCTAAAAGCAGAGTCTCCCAAAGGAACTCAATTGTCTTACATCCCCTCCTAGGGCATTTCACAATTAGGGATGATGGACTCTTATCCCCAGTGACCTGAACAGACATTATCACAAATCCATCCTATCTCACACCTGCTCTCCTTAAGAGCCCATTTATTGTTCCTAAAGCCCATTCATTTTGCTGAAAGTACCCTTTCTCATCCACCCTTTCCCCTATTAAAATGGTATGTAAGCCCCAAATCTAACCTTTTCTTTGAGTTTCATTTTTCTTTGAATTCTTGTGTGTATTGTGATTAAATTTTTGTCTCTTACTATCCTGTATTTAGATTTTTTTGATATTTTAACAATTCTTTTTGTTTATTGTTTCAACCAACTTTTATTACAGAATATAAATCTCTTCAAAAAGATACATTCCTTCATTTAATCAATGGTAAAAAGCCTTATTAAAAGAAATAAAGCCTAACCTATGTTTAAACAGAAATGCAGATCATTAAGTGTATGAACACAGAACACAAAACGTTTTTGCTTAAGCAGTTACATGAATGAGGCTGCTTTGAAGTTTCTCCCTTGACAACCCCAATTTTTTAAAAAAAGATTTATTTATTTATTTGAAAATAAGAGTTACACCGAGAGGAGAGGCAGAGAGAGAGAGAGATCTTCCATCTGCTGGTTCACTTCCCAATTGGCCGCAATGGCCAGAGCTGAGCCGATCCGAAGCCAAGAGTCAGAAGCTTCCTTCGGGTCTCACACATGGGTGCAGGGGCCCAAGCACTTGGGCCCTCCTTCACTGCTTTCCCAGGCCACAGCAGAGAGCTGGATGGGAAGTGGAGCAGCCAGGGCTCGAACCAGCGCCCATATGGGATGCTGGCACTGCAGATGGTGGCTTTACCCGCTGCGCCATGGTGCTAGCCCTGTCCATCCCATTTTAACCATTGAACAAATTGTAATTAAATTAACAGTAGTAAAAATCTAAAAATTGTAATTTAAAGATGAAAATTTGGAACAACAACAAAAGAACATGAAGCATCTTCATTACCAAAGAGACTAACAAATTCCCAGACACTCAGATACTTTCTGAAGCATGTCAAAACACCTACATCAAGGGTTGCATTCATTTGAAAAGTGTCGATACATGCTCAGTGCTGAGACTATTTGTAGCACTTACAGTTTATACAAAAAAGCATTAGCCTACTATGGTTCACATTTGAGAAACACAGATTTAGTTTCATGCTACAACTTGCCAATTTAATATTATAGCTAACACGGTGACAATTACTCATTTCATATTTTTTATTCTGAAATTCAATAAGCAAGTTATCATTTAAGCACATGGAGTAATGCCATGTCTTCTTTATAATAGTAAATTTTAAAATCCAAATACTTGTATCATGGAAACTTTTCCTAGCTGTACAGAGGCTCCCAAATACAGTACAGTCATAAAGTTTCTTCTTTGTAAATTCCATTAATTTACAGTTATTTTAGTACACATAAATGCAGGACACTACTCCAGATTATTGGGCAACAGAAATGTCAGTGTGTCACTGCCTGTATTTAAGTATGAGCACACCACAACCACAGCCATGGCAAGTAAATGCCCTCACATGTCCTCCACTGCTTCCGGGGATACCATCGAGTCTCAATCTATCTCTGAAAATTCCTTTATTAAAATTTTTGAAATTTAATGGAACATCTATAGTCTCAACAAGCTAGTTTTTTCTTACTCTTCACTAACTAGTTCAAATACAATATGTAATGTTTTAAATTTTTATAGATATCATATTAAAATGATTAAAGATATCTATTATACCTTAAGTGGGTAAAATAATAACCAAAAACAAATGCCACTAAGAGTATTTTTGAGACTACTTTTTTGCTAACTAGAAAAGCTATGGGATTCATAATGAACACAGATACAATTACACTTTAACCCCATTGTTTTACAACATCAATAATAAGAGTAAATGCATGAAGCACAGAAAAGCAGGATTTCACGAGAAAAATGTAGTGAACACTTGAATTTTGAAAGCCTCAAATACAAACGGGCTCACAGTGCTTATAAGCACTATCATTATTTTCATCCTTTGAATAGTTAAAATCTTTATTTCCTTTCTAATTTATCCAGAAATAAAAACCTAATTCATTACATAATGTATCTTATCAGTTTCAGTTTTCAAGTATCCAAGCAATGCAAACCCAAGTATTTGCTTTTGTGGCAACAACACACTTACGGACCGAGCTTCAAAGACTGGGAAAAATTCATTTAAAATAACTGATACACTCTTCTACCCAAAGACATAACTAAGACTTAAAACAGTAGTCACACAAACAGTATGTGATAAGAGAAAGAAAAACAAAAAAAAGATGGTGCAATATAATCAATGTCTTCTTTTTAAAAAGATTCAAAAACAGATTGCCTTAATGTGTGGCTAGATTCCCAGCAACAGGATATTCTGAAATCTAAGAAACTACAGAAGAAAAGCCAGCGTAAGTTCAATTTCCTTGCCATTTTCCATAAATGTTCCTATTGTTTACTTTGGATTTCCTTTATACTTTTACTGGGAGATTTTCTGCCTTCATCTTATTTTAAAGTGATGACCATATTTCTGTGTGTAGCACATCCTTAAGCATCTTTTGTAAGGCTGGATGAATGGCGACAAATTCTTTCAATTTCTGTTTGTTATGGAAGGTCTTTGTTTCACCTTCATTCATAAATGAGAGCTTTGCAGGGTACAGTATTCTGGGTCAACAGTCTTTTTCTCTTAGGACTTGGAATATATCTCACCACGCTCTCTTAGCCTGTAGGGTTTCTGATGACAAGTTTGCTTTGAGTCTAATTGAGATCCTCTGAAAGTCGTCTGGTGTTTCTCTTGTGCACATTTTAGAATCTTTTCCTTTTGTCTTACTGTGGAGAGTTTGACTTCAATGTGTGATGATGAGGATCTTTTCTGGTCATGTCTATTAGGAGTTGTATGTGCTTCCTGTACTTGGATGTCCCTTTCTTTCTCCAAATTAGGGAAATTTTCTGTAATAATTTCACCAAAAAAGCCTTCTAATCTATTCTATCTTTCCACACCTTCAGGAATTCCTAAGACCTATATGTTGGGTCATTTGATAGTATCCCATAAATCTCTGACACTGTTTTTTTCTTCTTCTTTTTTTTTTTTTTTTTTTTTTTTTTTTTTTTTTTTTTTTGGTCTGACTGTAAAATTTGCAGATATCTGTTTTCTAACTTAGATATTCTTTCTTCTGCCCCACTGAGTCTGTTGTTAAGGCTTTTCACCACATTTTTTATTTGATTTATTAACTCTTAATTTCTAGTATTTCATTTTGATTCCTCTTTAAAAATCTCAATTTCATGGGAAAAATGGATTTCTTTAATTCGTGGATTTGCTTCTGATGATTTCTAAGTAATCCTATGATCAATTTTTTGAATTCCATTTTTGGCATTTCTTCAATCTCCTCATTTGCCCATTCCAGTATTGAAGTATTATTGAATTCCTTTGTAGGTGTCATGTTGTCTTCCTTATTATTGTTTCTTGAGTTGCTGCATTTATTTTTCGGCATTTGTGTAGCTACTTGTTGTTTTTTTCCCCCTGTGATAATTTTTGTCTTTGGACTATGCCTCTGTGGATTAATGTAGTGTCTGCTTTTTCAGTGAATACCCTAGGCATGTGCTGGGTGTGGCCAGGGGGCTCTGTTCAGTGCTCCAGGGGGAAAGCAGTGTCCAAGGTGACACCTGAACGGGGCATGGTAAATCTCTTCTTATTATTTTTTTTTTAATCAGAAGGGAGGCTTAATCTGTTCTGTTGACATAGTCTTGGCATCAACTCTTCTCCAAGAAGACCAATGCCTGGTCGCTAGCCCCTGTGGGTATAACATTCATTCACACTGCCACAAGGACCACACAAAGGATCTGTGCAGTCCTCAGTGTGAGTACAGACCCCACAGCAATGACCCTTATCAGGAAATCAGGGAGTCCTGAGCATGTGGGGCCGCTCACAGTGACTACCCAAAGACCCAGCCACAGCCTGTGCCCTCACACACAACCACAGTGTTTTTACAGTCTCAGCACACAAGCCTCCCACAGTCACAAGTGCTCAGCCCCCTGCCAGTTCTCCCAACCAGACTCAAGTGTCTCTGCTTGGCTGATTGCTGAGTGCATGAACATGAGCTGGCTGGCTTAGCTGTTATGGATGTCCTAAATCCACCTGCTCTTACAGGACGCTGGTGCCGGGTGACCAGGGAGAGAGAATCATGCCCCCATTTTATTTTCCTTTAGGTTGGCAGGTACACTGTCCCCCACAGGGATTCAGACAAGATTCATGTCAGGCTCTTCCTGCCGCTGTATCACCAGTGGCTTGGGCTGCCGTAGTCTGGTCTCACCTCACTCCAAAGCTGGTGCTAAGGCTCTTGGTTGCTGGGGTCCTGAGTTGTGTGGTCCACATCCTCCACTTAGATCCACAGTGTCTCTCTCATTTGTGTGGAGTTTCCTCTGCTGTTTTTCTCCCTAACTCTTCCCTGAAATTTCACTCTCTCCATTTTTTAAAACTATCTTCCCATATACTAGAGCAGTAAGTTCCCTCCGTATTCTGCCATCTTGGTGTCTCCACTATCCTGTATTTTGTCAGTTTAATCTGCAGACCCTCAAACACTAAACTTTACATGGTAAAAGAGAAACTTCTCTTCCAATACATTGCACTCAGTATTAACACTGATGTCCAACCACCACACATCCTGTATATTTGCCCACCCACTACTCTATTGTGCCTTGGTCCTTGTGATAGGCCTCCCCATCCACTTGTCAACCTCTGTTTAGGAAATATCTAAGATCTAGTCCTGGTTTTTCTGTTTTTCCCTGTATGGTATTAGCAAGCTCTAACAATGAGAACAGCTAACGTCTTATTGAGCTCTTAAATTTACCATTCCCTGCAGTGCTCCTAGCACTTTCCACTGAGATTAAATAATTTGCCAGAGGTCACATAGCCAAATGGCTGGACAGGGATTCCAATGCAGGCAGTTGGGGCCAGAGCCCACTCTCAGTTATATTTTCTCTTTTGCCTTTAGGTCAATATTTTAATCAGATCAGGCATAGGATAATAGGAAATTATATGATCTGTGATTTATCAGAAAGGTCACACCCTACAAAAGGCATTCAAATTTAAATTTAGAAGCATTTTTGCAAAACTATCAGCCTATAAAGGAATTAAGACTACTGGGCAGGCTGCCTGCCTGTGGCCCCTGCCCCACAGTTAAATGTCACTTAAATAAACTATATAAAACCTATGGCTTCATATTCTAATTCTCTTCAGACACTAAATGCCCAAGAATGGGTGGATGTTCTTCTGATATTTCAAAATCAAAATGGTTAAAATGAACGAAATCCTGTACTCCCCCATAATGAGTTGCACCCTCCTCAGGATGAGCTGTCTTTTTGGAGTTTCTGTTTCCATTCTGCAATTTATCTGTGTTCAAATCATTAAGCTATTTTTGACTCTTTCATTCCCTCTTATCCCAAATCCCATTGCTGGTGAAATCAAATTTCTTTTTAATGTATCTCAAGTCTTTTCCTCTCTTGAAATTGTAATAAACAAAGATCTAGTCCAGGTCTTATTCTTCACACCTAAACTAATCTTTTAAATAGCAACTCTGCCTCCAATCTCTCTTTTTCTATAATCCAGTTTGTTCAATTGCATTGGCTAATCCTACTTCTCTGCTTTGAAACTTCAATTGTTCCTCTGCTAAATAATGTTCTGGAAGGCTCTCTTTTGGCAGCATCTCATAAAGGAAATGTGTGTGGGAATCCAGAAAAGAACACATGAACAAAGTCCATTAGGAACACAGGCAATTGTTAAGAGTGAGCTTGTCTCTTCTGTTCTTTTGCCTCTGGCTTCTCTGTTTCTTTCCTTTGTTAAACCAAAACTCTTGAGATCAAGGAATCTCTGAAATGAAGGTTTATTGAGCAATTACAGATGCCAGCTAGATAAAGACAGGGCCAGGTGCTGGGACATGTAACTGCAACTTCCAGCCCTAAGACTAGGTAGCAGTTGTAAAATTTCTGCAGGAACTAGAGCTAAGAGTGTTTCTATAAAATTTGGGTAGGAAAGCGTAAATTATTTACACTGAAATCACATTGCCTATAGATAAGAGTGGCATAGCATGAATTGGAGAAGGCCTGGGAAAGGAAGACAGTCCACAAAGAGAGAGTTGCTATTTCTGGGTAGGTTGGGGTTACCAGTGAGAAAGTTTATACATAAACCAGACACCTTGGTTTTGGTGGATATAATAGGATTTTTTTTCTTAATTTTTTTATGACTCTACCCATCTGGGAAGAGAAGCTTTTTTTTTTTTTAATTTTATAGGTAGAATTATAGACAGTGAGAGAGAGAAAGAGAGAAAGAGAGAGAGAGAGAGAGAGAGAGAGAGAGAGAGGTCTTCCTTCCGCTGGTTCATTCCCCAAATGGCTGCCCAGCACTGCGCTGATCTGAAGCCAGGAGCCAGGTGCTTCTTCCTGGTCTTGCATGCAGGTGTATCTTCCCCACTCCATCCTCAGCCTGCCTTTTAAATTAATATTTGGACATCTGAGAAGTTTTCTTTCATCACTTTATATCAGCCTCATTGTTCTCGCTCTCCAATAGCTGGTTTATTTTGCTCGTTCATTCACAGTGTAAGTCAGAACCAACTCTATGTAACTTGCCAGGTTCTGGGGTCCTCACAGTCTGGAACAATGTTCCAGTTCTACAATCTGAAAGCCCCTGAGAAACAAGCCAAATCACCTGTTCATCATTTCTCATCCAGCAATGGGGAGGAAACAGTTATGTTCCCCTTGTTAAGCTTCCACAGGACCAGCCATCATTCGTCTCCCTGCTGTGTGAGTACAGAGGTGGAGACATAACAGCTTTCCTCTAGTCTTTAACCATCTCTTGTCGTGGGAGGTCCAATGTCTCATCTCATTGGTGAGACAATAAGCACCGTTGCTTCTTCGGGCTATCTTGTCAATGGGAAAGTATCGTGCTATCCAGACTGTATGCTCATTTTCTCCATCTCTCCCTCACCCCCCCCACCTTCTTCTTCTTCTCTCTTCTTTGTCTTCATCCCTTTCTTTCTCCCTTCTCCCTTTTTTTCTTCTCATTGTTCCCCTCACCTGTACTTGGGCAGGTAGTCCCACCTTGTGTATCCAGTCTCCATGGAGTAGACAAACCAATATACTTAGCTGGATGTGCACTTTTTGGTTCCATCTTTCTGCCTGAGCACATCAGATTGATTCTTTCTTAGAATATTTTAATCTTGCCGGCACCGCGGCTCACTAGGCTAATCCTCCACCTAGCGGCGCTGGCACACCGGGTTCTAGTCCCGGTCAGGGCGCCAGATTCTGTCCCGGTTGCCCCTCTTCCAGGCCAGCTCTCTGCTGTGGCCAGGGAGTGCAGTGGAGGATGGCCCAAGTACTTGGGCCCTGCACCCCAAGGGAGACCAGGATAAGTACCCGGCTCCTGCCATCAGATCAGCACGGTGCGCCTGCCGCGTTGGCCATTGGAGGGTGAACCAACGGCGGAGGGAAGACCTTTCTCTCTGTCTCTCTCTCTCACTGTCCACTCTGCCTGTCAAAAAAAAAAAAAAAAGAATATTTTAATCTTCAGTACTGAGGAAGATTGCATTTAGTTTCAGATGCAAGGAGTTCTAATCCAGCATTACCAGGACACCTTGTACCTGAGACCTTTACAATAAAACTTGATCTCCATTGTATCTATTGCTAATTCATTAGATTGCACAGCAGGGAAAGAATATTATTTTTCATATGTTGGCCTCTAAAACAGACACTAGACCAGCTTTTGCTTGAGGTGGTCTTGAATCAAGTGTAAGCAGGAGTCTTGGTCAGGCAGTATCGTTGCCGGGGTAGAGCTACCACCTGGTTTGCCAGGAAAAGCCAGGGTCAGGCCCAGTTTACAACTCATGAGCCTACATATTTATAATTATAGCCCTCTTTCTCTCAAAACACTGTGCAATGAGGACAACAAATTATATAGTCAACCCATATTTTGCCCACTTCACAAGGACTATTCATCAGATTCCCTCAGAAGGGAATATTTAGCTATTACATAAAATATGCCTTGTATAGGCTACATTTTTCTTTTTTATATATTTTTAATACACGGGCATACTTTTTTAAAAAAAAGAAAACTTTATTTCTGACATACACACACACACACATAGGTGGAGGTGGGGAGAGAAGGATTATCTTTCTTCTGCTATTTCACTCCTCTAAATGCCTGCAACAACTATTTCTGGGCCACTTCATAGCAAGGAGCTGAGAATGCAGTCCCTTGAGCTGGGACCCAACCACTTGAGTCATCACTGCTGCCTCCCAGGTATGTGTGTGTATATATATATACATATATATATATACCCTGCCTCCCAGGGTATGCATCAGTACAAGCTGGACTTGAGGCAGAGTCAGGACTTGAACCCAGGCACTCTGATATGGGTTTCAGACACCCCAAGCAGAATTTTTAATGCTATGCCAAATGTCTGCCATCAATTAGTAAGATACCAGTGTTCATTCATTTAAGCATTTTCCAGGGTTATTTTCATACTACAGTAGCATAGTTGAGTAGTTGCACCAGAGACTCTAAATCCTGAAAAGCAAACGTGTTTGACACCTGGCTCTTCACAGAGAGTGTTTACTGGCCTCTGCTCTGAGAGGTTGATGACTTGCTCCAAATCACGCAGCTTGTAGGGCAAGACTTTTCAATTTGAATCCAGAATCCTTGGCTATCTCAAAAAAGAGACTCCCTGACTAGATGTCTCTGCTTTGTAGACTCATGTACACAGAGCAATGTTTTTATGCTTCTGAGCCATTTTGGGGGCTGCCAAGCTTCTTAGCATCAATTTCAACTGTGAAAAGCTTCAATTATGGAAACACGGTGAGTGCAAACTCTGCAGATGCAGCCTCTTGAGTGCAGCTGTAGCAAGCACCTTATCCTCGCCTCTAATCAGACAGCTCCACTCCTCTGCCCAATTCCTCAGAGCTGAAGTGTGTCACCTGCAGGAAACTCATCCCTCCCAACAGCACCATGATGGGACTTATTCTTAGCCTGACCCCAGCCACAATACTTATCAAGAGCATTACACCCCTCGGTGCTAAGGACAATCAAAATAATATGTTATCAGATGGAGAACAAAAATATCACCCTGACCTCATACCTTAATAGTGCCTTCTCCCTAGGGGAAAAAAAGTATTTTTAACTTTTACTGACAATATCTGTTCTTCATACTGTGTGTACAAAGAATGTTTTGGAAACTCAAAGGTGGACCTCCTCTGTTACAAAGCAGGTACCCAAGCAACACCTATGTGTTTTCAACAGGAAGTAAGTTGCCCATACAGGAGCAAGGTGGCAATGTGGGCAGTTTCCCAAAGATTCCTGTGTTGGCCATGGTCTCCATTATTTTTATTTCTTTACAAGTCCTCACAAAAATAATCATGTTCATATCCAAATATAAATATATGCAAAATTTTTAAAAATCACCTAATTTCTGGGGCTCCTAAATTTTGTTAGTGTGATAGCCAAGAATTTAATCAACTACTTAAATGTCAAAAATATGGTATACAATATCTTTCTCAAATATTATGTGGAATACTAAGAAATTTAGGCCTTTATGTGCTGTAATATCTCATGTATGTTACTTTTCTTAATGCATTTGTTAACAAGGCTATATATATATATACTACAATTAGAAAATCTCTAAGAGATACAGCCATCAGCTGGTTTATTTCATCATCATTATTGTTACTAAGAAAAGCCTTTGGAAATATGTTGGGCTTGATTGTCTAGCAAGCTGTCAGAGGACACTCTAACAACGTGGTAATTAATCAGGAGTAGAGAGAAGGAATTCAATAGAAAATACTTAGCCTGCTGTAGTTAAAATGTGCACAAGGTCATGGAGCCCTCCTCATTCTCTACAAAGCAGGTTATAGTGAATCCCGCCACTGCAGTTATTATCTTTTTTTATTTTGAAATGATTTAAGATCGACAAAAGAAATGTAAAGATTTCCATACACCCTTCATCCAGATTCCCCAGAAGTTAACGTTTTACCTGTGCTGTGACATTTTTTGTATAGATAGATAGATTTGATTATGTTTTTATATCACTTGAGAGTAGGTTAGAGATGTGATGCTCTTTTACCATGCAATAAATCAATGTGTACTTCCTAAAACTAAGGGCATTACTTTACATAACTACAGAACAATAATCAAAATCAGGAAATTAACTCTGATACAGTTAAATCAGGAAAGTAACTTTGATCTGCAGATCTCATTCAAATTTTGTTAATTGTCTCACAAATTTCCTTATAGGAAAAGAAAAAATTCTGGCCTGATATTCCACTTAGGAGAGCATATTGCATCTATTTTTTTCTCTGTTTAGTCTCCTTTGCTATGGAATCTCCAGTCTGATGACCTTGACAGTTTTGGAGGGTGCAGCCTGTTTATTTTGAATACTTCCCAATTTGTAGATTCTGATATTTCTTCCTGGTGCTAATCAGACTGTGTGTTTGGGAAGAAATACCACAGGGTGATGCCTGGCCTTTTCTCAGTGCATCCCACCTGATGTATGTTAAATCTATCTGCCCAATTACAAGTGACATTCACCTTGCACTCTTGGTTAAGGTAATATCTTGGGTTTCCGTATTGTACATTTTCTATAAGTTTTTCTCTTTGTCACTAATAAACACCTTGTATGATTACATTGGTACTATATAATATGTCCTTTCTCATCAAAGTTGCAACCAGTAATTATTTCATACACTGGTGGTTCTTGCATGAAAAAAATCATTACTATGAAAGTTGCCATGGGTGATTTTCTAATTTCATCAGTCCTTCCACATTTATCACTCTGTAAAGGAATTCATTCCTTCTTGTCCATTTATTTATGTCAGAATGGATTCATGGATTGTTATTTTATTCCATTCATTACAAACTAGTACAATCATTGTTTATTTTGATGTGCCAGTAGTTGCAGTTTTGGTTTTGGGAAGCCTGCTGCAAATTTCTGAGGTGGGCAGTAAGATCACCTGAGCTGCATTTCATGGTGATCCTTTTCAAGGCACTTTAGAAACATGAGCAACAGGAGATTGGGAAAGCAATCAGAGCTGAGGAGAATAAGCTCTGGGTATACAAAGAATAGAATGGATTCTAGTGACTCTGAGGCATAATCAGTAGGAACTGAATACCAAGGGTAGAGGTAAAGGGAGAATAGGTCTTAGTCTAAGTAACTGGGAAGGGAGTAGTGCCACAGACAGAAGCAAATGGTCTAGAAGCAGGGGTGAGACTGCAAATGAAAGCAAGAAGTTTTGTTTCAGACTTTTTGAGCACTGGTCTCCAAATTTATATCTATGTGGAAATAGCCAGCATTTGAAGAGACCTGCAGCTTAGAAAGGAAGTAGCAGTGAAAGACTAGATTCGAGAATTGCTAATGGTTGAGGCTTTAGAAGTAAATGAGTTCATTGGCAGGGAGTGTGAAGTCAAAATCAAGAAGACCAAATGTAGGGAATGCCTACAATTATGTGAGTGGGACTGGCGCTGTGACATAGCAGGTAAAGCTGCCACCAGCAGTACTAGCATCCCATGTGGGCGCCAGTTCAAGTCTCAGCTGCTCCACTTCCCATCTAGCTGTTTGCTATGGCCTGTGAAAGCAGTACAAGATGGCCCAAGTCCTTGGGCCCCTACACCCGCGTGGGATGACCCAGAGGAAGCTTTTGGCTCCTGGCTTCTGATCAGTGCAGCTCCCGCCTTTGCAGCTAATTGGGGCATGAACCTGTGGATGGAAGACCTCTCTGCCTCTCCTCTCTCTGTGTAACCCTGACTTTCAAATAAATAAATAAATCTTCACACACACACACACAAAATGTGACTGGTGGAGTAAGGGAAAACACTTTAGAAAGTGAGAATATTAAAAAGTTTTTGTATGTGTTATCAAAATCTAGATAAAAGGAAGATAATTTCAAGAAGGAAGAGGTAGATAGAGCCACATTCTGCAGTTGAATAGAATAAAGGATGAGATGAAGTAGGAGACTATCATCCAGGAGACAATGCAGACAGATACCAATTTACAAAGGAGCAAGGTGAGGTAGGAAGTGATAAGGGTGAATAAATTCTATGTTGTAGGAAGTTTGGCAATGAAAGGAGGGTAGAAAGTGCCTTGGATGGAAAAGAGCAAGCAGGTTTTTCCTAGAATGGGCGGGCCTAACCATTGCTTTAGGCTAAAGAACATAAAAGGGCACAGGATGATGATTGAGGAGATTAACTTTGGGAAGCAGGAAGGCTCATCCTACCTGAATACAGGTGAGAAGACTGGGTGAAAATATAGAGGAGTCAAGGTAAAGAGGAAAGCTGTTGAGGAAAGCTGACATTTGGCTAAATAACTCTGATTTTCTCCCTGTAGTCAGAGTGAAGGACAAAGAACGTGTTCCAAGATTTTTGAAGTGTAAAATGATTTTTGAACACAGACCAAAAGAAATGAAATATACCTAAGGATAATATGGTAGCATTCTTGTGTATATGAAAACCTGATTGCATATACAGCATGTTAATGATGGTTGAGCACACTAGCACTTCCAGTTCTTTATAGATTAGAATAGAGAGACAAAGGTGAATGGGTATCTCATGCATGCAAGGCTCCTTCAAACAGAAGATGCCAACCCAGGATGAACCATACAAGAGATTTATTGGGAGAAATTCTGAATGCTTGTGACGGATAGAAGGGAGGGAGTCTGAGGAAACAAGAAAGCCTTCAGCCTCTGCTGCAGGCCTGACCTCTGTGAAGGAGAGAAGGAAGTAAGGAAGCTTTAATTAATTGGAATAGACTCAGACCAGGCTGAAATTCCAGGAAGTTTGCCCAAGCCAATGAGAAACTCTTTTTTTTTTTATATGGTGAAAAAACATATATTTAGAATTAGCCAGCTGGACTCCGTTCAGATGATCCCAATTTTGTTGGCAACGTCCAGAGCATCATAGTCCGGAGCCAGCCGTCAGGGCTGATCAGGGTGTTGACTTTGGCCACATCAATGTCATAGAGTTTCTTCACAGCTTGTTTGATCTGGTGCTTGTTGGCCTTGACATCCACAATGAACACCAGTGTGTTGTTGTCTTCTGTCTTCTTCATGGCCGACTCCGTGGTCAGGGGGAACTTGATGGCATAGTGGTCCAGCTTGTTTCTCCTGGGGGCACTCTTCCGAGGGTATTTGGGCTGCTGTCGGAGGCGTAGCGTCTTGGGCCGCTGGAAGGTGGGGGACGTGCGGATCTTCTTCTTCTTGTGGCTGTGGACGCCTTTCAGCACTGCCTTCTTGGCCTTCAAGGCCTTCGCTTTGGCTTCGACTTTAGGAGGGGCAGGAGCTTCCTTCTTCGCCTTCGGCGCCATCTTGGTGAAAAAAAGCGCCAATGAGAAACTCTTAAGCCAACAACCTCTGTTCATGGATGCTTCCATCTTTGCAATGAAGGGCTGGCGTTGGTAGGCACACCATGTCAATAACTGACTGGGAGCAGCCTGCAGGAAGCAGGGAGTGGATCTGAGGGTGGATCCAAAAGGAAGGCAGCACATTCTTGCTCTGCCATGATCCTGTGGCTGCTGACTCTATAGTGAATTATAAGACCAGTTTCCTGGGGAAAAGATAATAGCTGAAAGAATCCCCAGTGCATGCTCCAAAGATGGGCCAAGCTGAACACCTTAACTTTGAAGGATTTGTTAATTTGTAACCTATTGAGACAGGGGACAGCATTTGGTGTAGTGGCTTAAGTTGCTACTTGGGACACCCACATCCACTGCTTCCAGTCCAATTAATGTGCATCCTGGGGAGACAGCAGGTGATGGTTCAAGTACTTGGGTCCCTGCCACCCATGTGGGAAACCTGGATTAAGTTATAGGCTTGGCTTTGGCCCGGCCCAGCGCTGGTTTTTGTGGGCATTTGGGAGTAAACCAGCAGATGAAAGAGCTCTGTCTCTTTCCCTCTGTCTTGCTACCTTCCAAATGAAATGAAAATCATTAAAAAAAATTTTGATCTATTGTAACACAGGGCTGGAAATTGGACTGAAGTGGGTGAGCTCAGGGGACTACAGAAAGTTTGAACTGCTGCATCAAAGAAAGTAGATGACCTCTAGGCAAGTCAGCTTAGAGCAACTAAAGATCACCAGATTTGAATTGGCAGGCAGGGAGTTAAGAAGGAAGAAAGCCATGCAATGGTGCTAATTTAATAGGAGTGGCAGTGCTGCTGCATTGGGATGAGAGAATGTGGGGCTCAGTAAAATCTTTCCTCTTTCCCCGGAAACTTCAAGATAAAAAATAAAAACCTGTGCATTGCAAAACCCTTTCTCGCATTTCCAACAGGGCTGAAATTGGGATGAGGTGAATAAGGCAGGGTTGTGCAAGTATAGGGTTAGAGCCTGTCTTTATTTAAAATGTTGATACTTTGTTCATCACGGAGTTTTTGTACTAATTTTTTCAGTATTGTGTCAAAGTATTTATCTTGGATAGTGAGGTTGTGGTATCCCCTTAAGTTGTATACCTGAGTTGAGTGTCCTACCTATCTCATCCTAGCGCCAGTGCTGTTTTCAATTTTATTATAATCATCTCTTTCTGGTTTTGGTGCTGGCATTATGTGCCTCATGTGTTGGCATTAAAGGGAGAAAACACCATCCCATCCACTGTTTACTACCCAAATGGCCATAACAGTCAGGGCTGGGCCAGGTCAAAACCAGGAGCCAAGAGCTTCTTCCCAGACTCCCACGTGGATGCTGGGGCCCAAGCACTTGGGGCATCTTCTGCTGATTTCCCAGGCACATTAGACTGGATCAGAAGTAGAGCAGCCAGGATTCAAACTGGTGTCCACATGGGATGCAGGCAGCAGCTTTATTTGCTATGCCACAACGCCAGCCCACAGAATTTTAAATGGCACCAAATGGCATAATTATAAAAATCTTGCTAGAAAGTAGAGGATTAGCAAGCAAGAGTCACAGAGAAGAACCAGGGGGAAAGTAACCTTGGAAGTTAGTCATAGCTTCCATTTCTCCCCTTTGTTCTTCCAGATAGCCCTTGCTAATGCTTAATTTAGGGTTAACCTCAAATAATTTTCTTTCTTTTCTTTACTGACATGTTCCTGAACAATTCTGCTGAGATGTATACCTAGAATATTGCCTGGAATGTAGTAGGCACCCCATAAGCATGTGCCAAATAAGTGAAAATGGGTGCACTGAGATTTTGTATGAAATATCAAAGGTCATTTTGGAGGATAAAAAAGAAAGTCAGGAAGTCAAACACTTTTCCTCTTGGCTATTCCAACTACTAGAAATAACAGGTCATCTTCATTAGTCTGTCCCTTCTAGTAGGCATGTTTTTTATCTCCAAGTGTCCTCTCTCTTCCATTATATACAATAGTTTATGGCTGTCTCCACTTTGGAAATTTCTAATTGAGAAGTCTGAGAACATACAATACTGTGAATACAATATTTAATTAAATTTAGGGTACTTCCTTAGGCCATTCTATGAAGATTATATTCAGCTAAATCTCAACTTTCAGAATTACAAGATTGCCTAAATGTGAACAATAATAAAGGTAACATTGTTGAAAAAGAGACCACTTTTCATTTTTAAAAAGTTTTATTTACATATTTGAAAGGCAGAGCAACAAAGAGAGAGGAAGGATGAGGGAGAGAGAGTGACAGGCACTCCCCCAAATGGCCTCTACAGCCAGGAGCCAGAAACACTATCTGTATCCCTGGGTGGAAGTGGCCCAAGCACATGGGCCATCTTTAACTCCCTTCTGAGGTGCATTAGCAGGAAACTGGGTCAGAAGAAGAGCATCCAGGGGTTGGCGCTGTGGCAGAGCAGGTAAAGCCACCGCCTGCAGTGCCAGCATCTCATGTGGGTACCGGTTCGGGTCCTGGCTGCTCCACTTCCAATCCAGCTCTGTGCTATGGCCTGGGAAAGCAGTGGAGGATGGCCCAGGACCTTAGGCCCCTGCACCCACGTGGGAAGACTTGGAGAAAGCTCCTGGTTCCTGGCTTCAGGTCGGCGCAGCTCCAGCTCTGTTGTGGTCATCTGGGGAGTAAGCCATTGGATGGAGAACCTCTCTCTCTGCCTCTCCTTTCTCTGTGTAACTCTTTCAAATAAATAAATAAATCTTTTAAAAAGAAGAAGAAGAAGAGCAGCCAAAACTCAAGCTGACACTCCAGTAGGGGACGCTGGTGTCACAAGTGGCTGCTTCATCCACTGTGCCACAATATTAGACCTCCACTTCCCATTTTAATACCAAGTATCTGTAATGTTTGTACAGACACCAAGTGATGTATCTTTTTCAAAACTTTGCAAAATGATCTCTTTCAAAAAGGAGTTCTTACTCAATGTTTTTTTCAAACATCACCTTTGCTTTGATGGCACAGATCAATTAAAAGTAATTTTAAAATAAATGCTACAGTTAGGTATCATTGGATATAATCATTTTAGCCTCTTAAAATGACCCCAAAATCTTGTGTCCTGAGGAAAGGTTTATCTCTGCCATATTCTTTTCATTTTCCCATGTTTGCTGAATTATTTCTATCTTTGATCTGAGAATCTGCAGCAATATTTTTGAGGCCACTTGTCCATTTTGTGAAGACTAGTCAAAGCTGTATCTTTTAAGCTATGCAGATATATAAAACTGAACTTTGCATGTGTGGGCAACAGGCAAGTTAACCCCTCCAGCTAATCCTACACTTTCCTCAGAATATTTCCTATACCAGGCCTGATGAGACCATCTCCCAGGCACATGGCATTAGAGTCCCAGAATCAATGACCAAATTAAATAGTACCTTGGCTTACGTTTCCATGCTCTCTCTTGGGATTTCAGCTCCATTGATCTAACCCAGTGAAGTAATTCCAACAATGAATCATGGCAGAGAGATTTGGGTCCTTCAGAATCTTCTGAGTGAAGCAACAGCAAGGCAAGCAAATGTTTCTCTTCCCAGTATTGATCTCTTTTCTTAACAGAGGTTTGGGGTTTTGCTTTGCTACTAGAGCCTCTGTCTCCTTAGTCAGCCTTACTCTGTATGCTCCCTCTAGGTAGAAGTGGATGATAGGAAATAAGAATTCACGGAAAATGATAGGAAATTCTGGACTATCTCAATATCAGGGTCTAGCATTTAGGATGTGTTACATGTTAAGTTGTCACAGTGATGTGCTCTTGATCATTTCTTGTGATCCTATTGGATGTTGGTTCCCACTTGATCTGTGGCATGCATAGAACCATACTTAGCCTGCAAGGCCCCTCTAGTGCTGCCATTTCATGGTGCTATGGACCCAAGTCCTGGGCGAGATCTGCCGGCATTGGCTGGCCATGCCTTTCTTCCGTGATATGCATATGTCCAAGTCCTCGTTTGCCCCCATGTGAACATGCCTCACTCCCTCTTTGGTGGAACACAGTGATCGCTTCAAAAGATGAGACTGCAAAGGGATATTCGTGAGAATTAGAAACAAATCACTGCAGGAAACTAACAACATAAAAATGCCTCAAACTGAGAGGAATGGAAGCAACAGTTCCTGTTGTGATGTACACAATGAACACAGCATGTGGGCAGCTATAAAAAACACTGGAGGAAGAAGTGTGTCTATGAAAAACAACTGAAAAAAAAAAAAAACACTGAGGGCTCAGCTTCCTCATGTGCAGAAAATGTAACTACCACAGAAAAGTCTCTGGGGTCAGGAGTGTGAATCTGCAGCACAAGTTTGAAGTTCGAATCTCATACTACGTCTTCGTCAGGCCTCATGGTGCTCACAAATAGGATCTCAATGCTGCCAAAGGTCCTCCTGCTCCCACCAACCCCCAAGAACTGCATGACCAAGGGAGTTGGGCGAGTTTACCGTGCCCGTTCCAAAATCAATACATAAAATTGCATGAGGAAGACGAGAAATCAAGATTGAGCTCCCAATAGAAAGTATGGTGTTTCTCCCTAATTTAGTGGTTTAACACAGCTCAGAGTCACAACTTGTGACTATTGTGCGTATGTGTGAATAATAAAGCATATTAAATCACCTGCAGATTACTTTTTTAATGTTTATTTTATTATTATTGTGTACTTACAGGTAGAGACAGTTTATTTCCCCAAAAATGCCTACAAAAACCAGGTCAAGGCCAGGCAGCAACAGGAACCAGAATACCAGTTGGGTCTCCAGTGTGGGTAGCAGGGGCCCGAGCACTTGAATCATCATCTGCTGCCTCCCAGGATGTCTTAGCAGGACACTGGATTGCAAGCAGAACACCTGGGACTTGAAATGGCACTCCAATATGCAGGCCAGGTGGTGACTTTCCTCCCTGTGCCACAATGCCTGCCCCTTGTTACCGTTGAAACATAAACCTACCCTAGCATTTCAAGGCAAGACTACTCTGAATTAAGCAATGAGTAAAAATAAAAGTATAAGCCCTCTATCATCATCATCATCATTTAATATCATGAGCACCCTAAAGGGATTATTTTACATAAGAGTCACCTTCCCGGCCGGTGCTGTGGCACAGCGGGTTAAAGCCCTGGCCTGAAGCGCCAGCATCCCATATGGGCACCGGTTCTAGTCCCGGCTGCTCCTCTTCCAATCCGGTTCTCTACTGTGGCCTGGAAAAACAGTGGAGGATGGCCCAAATCCTTGGGCCCCTGAACCTGCGTGGGAGACCCAGAGGAGGCTCCTGGCTCCTGGCTTCAGATCAGCGCAGCTCTGGTTGTTGCGGCCATCTGGGGAGTGAACCAGTGGATGGAGAACCTCTCTCTCTCTGTCTCTACCTCTCTCTGTAACTCTGTCTTTCAAATAAATTAAAATAATTTTTTTTTAAAGAATCACCTTCCTTTGGAAAAACAATAATTTTAAGAAAATATTTTTTAACAGATAGATTTAGCCCACAGGGACCCAGAACTCCTCTTTGATATTGAAGGAATACTTTTTCGTTTTGGGTAACTAATGAGCAGTTTATTGCACTCAATCTGTTTTATAGTCATTATCTTCAGATTGTAAAATCCTAGAGAGCAATGACTGCACATTTTGTTCAGTGATTTAAGGACATTCCCCAGCTGTTATAGTATTAAATAACTAGGAAATGTTTGTACTATTTAGGATGCTTGCAGCTGGAATTAACAGAAAATTCATTTTAGCTGCTCAAGCAATTTGGAATATGTATCATCTCAAATTGTTATTTCATATAACAAGTAGTCCAGAGTTAGGAGAAATTATTAAGTGGCTCAGTTCAAAGTTCGACCTGGGCATGGTGTCCCAGCAGGCTAAGCTGCTGCTTTGGGACACCTTTACCCCATATCCGAGTGCCTGTTTGAGTTCCATCTGTTTAGCTTCTGATCCATTGTCCTGAGAATGCATCCAGGGAGGCTGCAGATGATGGTTCAAGTGCTTAGGCTCCTGCCGTCCTCACGGGAGACCCGAACAGAGTTCCAGGGTCTTGGCTTCCAGCTGGCCCAGTCCTGCCTCTTGCAGACATTTGAGGAGTGAATCAACAGACGGAAGATCTCTTTCTCTCTCTGATACTCTCTGACTCTCTTTCTGTCTCTCTCCTTTCAAATAAATAAAAAAAAATAAAGGCCCCAGCTGCCTTATTTTTTCATTATTCTACCATTGGAAGCTCAGCATTTGCTGAGACCAGCTCCCCTCATAGTTGAAAGATGGCTATCAGTTGCTAGGCGTTGCATGCAGACACCTGAAAGTCTGGTGGATTATGTGGCCATTTCCGCCCACTCATTCTTAAAGAAAGAAATATTTTTCCAGGAGTCTTCTGCATTCCTTTCTTTAGGCACTGTGTTACAAGTGCTATTAACCATCACTGGCATGCCAAATATAGCCCAATGATTAGTTTAGGCCAATCAGGATGTAATCCTCATGGGGTCATGAGGCAAAGATGAACAACTGTATCAGTTCAGAGTAGGTTAATCATGTGTGACACAAACCCGAAATAATTGCAACTTAAATTAGAAAGACAATTATCTACATGAAAATGTTATTGTATTTAGATATTGCCACCTAGTGTCTTAAAACAAGAAACCTTGATTTAGTTTATGAACCCGAGGGCCACCTGAGTGGTTCTTTTGTCTTGATGGCACTTGTCCTGCACATCGCACAGTCTGTAGCTTGGTCAGCTACAGGTTGGACTTACTGGTTATGGAAGAGTTTCATCTTATGTCTGGAAACTCTAATGGGAGAAGTAGGCTGACTCAGCGCCACTCCACATTGTCTGTCAACATGAAGTTGTTCATGCTTGTTCCCACAGTGGAGGCAAGGGACCAGAAATACACAGAGCTTCCTGTTATTGCATAACAAGCCTCCCCCAAAACTTCTTGGCTTTTAAGCTTGTAAGTCAGTAATTTGTGGAGGTCTCTCCTGAGTGCTTCCTCTGGTCTGCAGCTGTGTTGTAACTATGTAACCATGCTCTGGGGCTTGGCTGGCTGTCAGCAGAGAGTCCTCAGCTCCCCTCCACATATTTCTTATCTACCAGCAGGCTACCCAGAGCTTGTTCTCACCATGGAAGCAGGGGTCCAAGAGAGAAAGTAAAATCATGCAAGGGTGGTTGAGATCAAGGCATGAAACTGGCTCCTGGCCATTTCTGCTGCCTTCTGTTGGCCGAAGCCCAGATGCAAGGTGTGAAGCAAGATTCCACTTCTTGGTGAGCGTAACTGCAAAGTCAAGCTGCCAAGGGTCATGCATCTGGACAGGGGAATCACTGGGGCCATTTTTGCAAACCAAAGTATCACAGCAATATTCCACTCATTTCCGTTTATTGCTCTGTTATATTTAGAGTGCAATCCTTGTCCTCCTTGTCCCAGATAATAGCTATTGCATCTGCATTCCAGGATGCAGATTGAGTAAATGAATAAAGAAAATGGGTGAACAGCATTCTGGGTATCTTCTAAGAAACATTTTCAGAGGCTGCTAAGTACTCCTTTCTATCCAGTTGGCCAGAGTCTACTCACATGGCTTTCAAAGGAGTCTGGGAAATGCAGTCTTTGTTATTAGTGGCCAAGGGCACTGGAAAAAGCTCATTCCTACAAAAGAAGTAGATAGATGTTATTGCATAACTATCCATCTGCCACAACACCCAAAATCTATTAAGCAGGGAAGATTGGAAACAGGTAGCCCAACCAACAGTGTCTGATAGAGTTTCCTGTAAAAGTTTTTAACTTATAAAAAGCCCTGAAATAGAAAGAGTTTTCTCCCGAAAAACAAACAAAAACTACCACCATGATTAGGAAAAAAATCTGACGGTGGGCATTGTGGTATATCTGGTTGGGAGTGTCAATTCGAGTCCTGAGTCCTGGCTACCCTGCTTCTGATCCAGCTTTCTGCTAATTCATCCTGGGAGGGAGCAGAAGATGCCAAAGTGCTGGTGCCCCTGCCTCTCACGTGAGAGCCTCTGATGGAGTTCCAGGCTCCTGGATTTGGCCTGGCCCAGACCTGGGTACTGCAATTACTTGGAGAGTGAACCAGTGAATAGAAGATATTCATTCTCTCTCTCACCCTCTTTCTCTCTCTTAAGCAGATTAAAAAAAAAAACTTTTTTAAAAAGCCACATTGATTCTGTGACTGCATTTTTCTTTCTCCACAGAGGTGGTCCTGCCTTGCACTGACCCAGGCACAGTAGAGAATCCTTTTCTACTCTGTCCCCATCCTAGTTTACATCTGGATGGATTGCAGAATGTCCCAGACACTGCTAGTAGCCTACCTTGGACAAGAGTTTTCTTAGATTATTTCTAAAGACATTTGATGAAACTCTTGTCAAGAATCAAAGCATCAGAATTTCTTCTTATATTTTCTCTGCATAGCTTCCTAGAGTATTGACCCACAATGTGTCTTGGAGAGACAGAAAGAAGCTCTGAAATTATAAGATGTACTTATCTTGATTTTTTCGTTGCATCAGAAATCAACCCTGGTTAATTTATTTTTTAAAGATTTATTTATTTATTTGAAAGGCAAAACTACAGAGAGGCAGAGGCAGAGAGGGAGAGAGAGAGGGTAGGAGAGAGAGAAAGAGAGAGAGAGAGAGAGATCTTCCATCTTCTGCTTCACTCCCCAGATGGCTACAATGGCAGGAGCTGAGCTGATCCAAAGCCATGAGCCAGGAACTTCCTCTAGGTCTCCTGCATGGGTGCAGGGGCCCAAGGAATTGGGCCATTTTCTACTGCTTTCCCAGGCCACAGCAGAGAGCTGGACCAGGAGTGGAGCTGCCAGGTCTCAAACTGGCACCGATATGGGATGTTGGCACTGCAGGCAGCGGCTTTACCTACTATACCATAGTGCCAGCCCCTGGCCTGATAAATTTAAACAATGAAAGAAATTTGTGAAAAGGGGGTAAATGTTTCATGTAAAACTGGCGAAAAGCCTGGAAAAAAGTGCTGGGCAGAACCCAAAGGTGACAGGTAAGGCAAAACTGGTATGAGCTTCAACCACAGTAGCTTAAAACTTGACCTGTGATGCTGCAGTCTCTGGGCTCTTTCCACTCCATCACAGGCTTCTAGATTCCAATGGCCACCTGAAAGTCCTCTTGCCAACCCCGTCCCTTCCATTCAGTTCTTTAAGATCCAAATTTCCAGGCAGAGCATCTGATGGGCCACTTTCACGGCAGGTATATCTGTGCTATGGTTGCTGGGGCTACAGAAGACAAATATTGGCCCCTCTCTCAGCTTTTATATAACGAATTTCAGCTTTTTCCTACCTGCCTTTAAATTCTCCCTAAATAAGTATAACGTTAGGAAGTCAGCCGAAACCATACCCACTTCAGAGGCCATTGGTGGGTGCTGGAGAAGAGCAGGGTCACTTTACTAGGTCACACAGGATGTTGGGACAGAGTAGAGATGGAGTGAGCTGACATGGTGGGGGGGGCAAGGAGAAAATTCATTTTATGTAAATCAGCTCAGATGATTTAAATATTTTGTCTTTCTATACTGGAAACAGATGTTTAATCCCATGAGCAATTCAAACATTATTATCTTTATATTTAGATACTGTAGGTATATTTGGGTGAAATAGGAGATATTTTATCTTGTTAAGATTTATTTATTTATTTAAACAGCAGAAAAAGTGGGGAAGGGGGAGAGAGAAAGAATTTTCCATTGGCAGGCTCACTGGTTCACTCCCCCAATGCCTGCAACCCCTGAGACGGGGCCAGGCAGCCAGCAGTCCAGAACTCAATCCAGGTCTTCCATGTGGGTGGCAGGGACAAGTATTTGAGTCATCCCAATCTTCTGCTTCCCAGGCAGAGTAGCAGGGAGCTGGAGCGGAAGTGACATAGCTGGTACTCTAACTCTCACTCTGATATGAGATGTGGGCATTCCAATCTGCAGCTTAATGCTTGCCCTAGAAGAGATTTTAAATTGAGGGCCACTCGCCAGTAGAAGTTAGGCATAAGATTAATTTAGAAATTTTCAGACTGCAAGATCTCAAAAAAGGGCTCAGGTCCAGGAGCTCCGTGAGTAGGGGAAATACACACATGTAAACCTATGTGGGTAAGGTGAGAAATGAATTAATTATTGCCATAGGGGAAATAAACAGTTGTTATAGGACTAGGGTCCCTTGCTGTTGTATTCCAGATTCTTCCCTGTGTGAGCTAACAATTCAAAGCAAAGACATGGATGAAGTGCAAGAATGGGAGCAGGACTTATTTAAAGAGAGAGGAGGGAGCACACACTCAGACATGCATGCAGGCTGTTGCTCCCAGCCCAGTTCAGTGGTCTCCCTTATTGTACAGGGGGTGGTGCCCTCGCTGAATATACAAAGGAGGTGGAGTCTAGGCCGGGTTCAATGCACTGGGTGATGTTCTCTGGGAAGGTGTCATGGCATCTCTATGTGACACTCAGAATAAATACATTCTCTTCATGGCATCCTCTTCATGCTGGAGGAGACTCATTGCGTCACAGGAAAGTGAGTTGCTGAATTGGCATGCAAGTTGTGGAATTAGGATACAAGTCTAGAGTTAGAAACTATGGGAAATCTTCCAGCTCTTGTTCCATGACCCCCTGCCTATCCCTCATCAAAATTACATAAGAAATGAAATGTAATCACAGTCTACTACATAGCTCAGTTGCAAATAACACACAGAATAAAACAAACACTTAGTCTAGTAAGAAATTAGCATAAAAACCATGTTTTAAATGTCTGAATTTGCTTCAAAATAGTATGAGCTGGTGGGGGAAGGGGCCAGAGTATAAATGGGGCAAGATTAGCCATAGGTTCACAGTCATTGTGGCTGGGAAATGGGTACATGAGGGCTCATTACGTATCTTTTCTGTGGGCATGTTCCCCATAATAAAATGCTCTCAAAAATGATGCTGTAAGTATATTGCATTAGGATGAGAATGGGTTCATGAGGGGTGAGATAAGGGTGAAAACGGATTGGAGCCAAGGGCATGAGTTAATTCTCATCTTCCACAGCCAGAAGCCCATAGATAATGTTTGAAAGTACTCACTTTGGCTCACTTTTGGCTCACTTGGTTAATCCTCCGCCTGCAGTGCCAGCATCCCATATGGGTGCTGGGTTTTAGTTCCAGTTGCTCCTCTTCCAGTCCAGCTCTCTGCTGTGGCCCGGGAAGGCAGTGGAGGATGGCCCAAGTGCTTGGGTCCCTGCACCTTCATGGGAGACCAGGAGGAAGCACCTGGCTCCTGGCTTTGGATCGGGGTAGCTCCGGCCGTAACGGCCATTTGGGGGGTGAACCAACCAATGGAAGGAAGACCTTTCTCTCTGTCTCTCTCTCTCTCTCACTGTCTAACTCTATCTTTCAAATAAAAAAAATGTACAAGCTGAGGAAGTAGCTGGTTATGCACAGTACTTGGAAAAGTAGACATAAATACCAAATGGCATGGCTAAGACATAAGATCAGGTGCCATGGGAAACAGAATGAAGGATGAGGAGAATGAACCTGCTGTTTTAGTTATTGGTCTTTTAATGCTATGTGTCTGTTCATCTTTAAAAATTAAAATATTAACATTCAAATAACATAGCTTCTTTTTTTAAAAAGATTTATTATGGCTGCAACAGTCAGAGTTGAGCCAATCCGAAGCCAGGAGCCAGGAGCTTCTGCTGGGTCTCCCACATGGGTGCAGGGTCCCAAGGACTTGGGCCATCTTCTACTGCTTTCCCAGGCCATAGCAGAGAGATGGATCAGAAGTGGAGCAGCCAGGAATTGAACCGGTACCTATATGGTATGCAGGCGCTGCAGGCTGGGGCTTTAACCTGCTGTGCCACAGCGCTGGCCCCATAACATAACTTCTCAAAAGAAAGAAAAAGAAAACAGATGAGCAAGACTGAAAAAGACATAGCTTGCTGTGTACCATAGACAGATCCACTATAAACTGGAAAACCAGGATACCTGGAGGGAGACAAGGGCAAGGCCAAAATCAGACATGAGCCAATCTCAGTCCAGAGTGAGCATCCCCATCACCACTCAGAGCACCCATTCCAGATAACAGCAAGAGATTACAAATGTACCACCTGGACATCACAAACAGGCCAGCAATGAGAAGCTAAATTGCTAGCTTTGAAAATATGAGAATCTCTAACTATTCCCGAGGTCCTCTCAATGCTTTTTTTCTGTGACCCAAAGAAGGCAGTTCATGCTGACGTTGCTATTCTTTCAGCAGCACATCTTTGGGCTTTGCCTGTGTTTGTACTTGTGACCTCCATTTGCTGACTCTTTAGTTATTAAACCTGTTTAATAATGAATACAGCATATACCTAGGTCACTTGAAAGGCAGCCCAGCCACAATGCATGAACGGGGTCTTTAGTCTACCTTCCAGATCAGGCATTCATCCCTTGGTTGCTGATTGTAGAGAGATCCTAAGTACCTCACAGAAGGTCACAGAAAGGCTCAGGGTCATGCAAGAGGCAACAGATAAGTACCAACTCTTACCAACAAAATTCAGTATTTCTAACAAACTTTGGTTGTTGTATCAAGACCAGCTGAATATCAGCTATGCCAGGATTGCCAGTGCTTAGCAGCTGAACTCAGATGGTGACAACCACGTGTAGTTCAGATCTGAATCATCCAACCTTTGGATCAGCTTGAGAGCAGCACCAGGGATTCTGGCACATCAAGACTCAGTTGTGGGAAAACAGGATCACAAGTTCTGTTTGCTTAGCAAAAGCTTGCTAATGTTTACTAAGCAGTTGAAAGGTACAATATCCTTTTGGTTTTCACTAGATCACTATTTTTCTCCAGCTTGCTATCTTTTTAATGCCTGTCATTCACCTATTGGCCACCACCCAGTTGTCTTTGCTGAATCCCCATTGCCTGGAATACTGCCAGGCAAGTAGGTAGCAGGCACACAATGAATGAATCAATGGCTTCTAGAAAAGATGGAAATCATCTTGTGCTGAGGGAAGATGTGAAAGGAAATCTGAAGGAAATGACAAGAACGCTGGTACCATCCTGAGACAGGGCGCTCAGTGGGTGCACACTGCTGGAGGACAGCAGCCCGGGCTTCCTGTTCTCTTCCCAAATGGCTCCAGTGCACAAGTCACAGAGAATCTTGGCCACATGGGTTAGGAAAGGGCAGTGGGTGATTAATGCTTTTGCCTACTCCCAGTCCTATCAGCCAGTAGCAGTCAGTTCGTTTTGGCAGGGAAAGGAAATTGCTCTGCTCCAAGATAAGCACGGGCTGCCTTGTTCTTGCCCCTTGCTGCTTCCTTAAACCCTGCCCAATGCAAATGAGAAACACTCCTCCACAATTCTTACATCTGCTTCTTTTGCTCCACCCTCTTCAAATTTGTCTTTGGCTTTACAACGTGTTGAATCATGCATTGATTTAATGCTTTCTGTCAGTTCGATGTCCACATTCGACTGTCTAATTTTCCCAATTCCAGAAAGCAGGGAACGAATCTATGTAACTGTCATATTAAGCTGTTAGGCAAAGCACCAGGTGCAATAAGGCACCTCATACACTTTTTTTTTAAAGATTTTATTTATTCATTTGACAAGTAGAGTTAGAGACAGTGAGAGGGAGAGACAGAGAGAAAGTGGTCTTCCTTCCATTGGTTCACTCCCCAAATGGCCACAATGGCTGGAGCTGCACCAATCCGAAGCCAGGAGCCGGGAGCTTCCTCTGCATCTCCCGTGTGGGTGCAGGGGTCCAAAGACTTGGGCCATCTTCCACTGCTTTCCCAGGCCATAGCAGAGAGCTGGATTGGAAGTGGAGCAGCCGGGACTAGAACCGGCGCCCATATGGGATGCCAGTGCAGCAGGTGGAGGATTAACCTACTATGCCACGGCGCCAGCCCCACACCTCATACACTTCTAAAATATAATCATAGGGGTAGGCATTTGGCATAGTAGTTAAAACACTAGTTTAGATGCCTGAATCCCATGTTCAAAGTACCCTATTAGAGTTCCAGACTCCTGGCTTCAGCTGCCCCAGTCCTGGCTGTTGCCAACATTTGGGGTGGGAACCAGAGGAAGGAAGATCTCTCTGTCTGTGTCTCTATCTCTGTCACTCTACCTTTCAAATAGAATGAAAAAAAAAATTCTGGAGAGGGACCCTGACATCTGAAATACAAGGTCATAATAAAAATTACTTCTACAGATTCTTTATATGGAGTTCATAAACTTGGGTGGGGAAAAAGTTCCTTTTTTTACTACCTTCAACTGAAAGCTTAGTAATTTATTGATTATTAATGCAGGTAACAAGTCACAGAAGTATTAACTATGCATATAAACTTGTTACCAACAAATAGAAATCACAGACACTTTCTTTTATTTTTTTAAAGATTTATTTATTTACTTGAAAGTCAGAGTTACACAGAGAAAGGAGAGGCAGAGATAGAGAGGGAGAGAGAGGTCTTCTATTCAACTGGTTCACTCCCCAAATGGCCACAATGGCTGGAGCTGTGCAGATCTGTAACCAGGAGCCAGAGCTTCTTCTGGGTCTTCCCAAATGGGTGCAGGGGCCCAAGGACTTGGGCCATCTTCTACTGCTTTCCCAGGCCAGAGCAGAGCTGGATCAGAAGTGGAGCAGCTGGTACTCGAACTGGCGCCCATATGGGATGCTGGCACTGAGGCGGTGGCTTTACCCGCTACACCACAGCGCCGCCCCACAGATACTTTCCTATTGCATTACAGTTGCTGTAGATAGCTCAAAACAATGTTTGCACTCATCATTACTTTAAAATTACAGTAGAATGCATACCGTACTGCAGAAAGTTACAATAGATGTTAGACTTGCCACTCTTTCTCGCCTTTTGATGTGTTAATAAAGGAGCACATATATTATAAATTTGTTTTTGAAATCTTTGCTGACAACTAGTTTAATATATTTTCTCTGAAATTCTCATATTTTATATTTTTAAAACATTCTGAAAATTGACAAGCTCAGATTATCAAAGGGGTCTATGGCACACAAACAAAAAGTGAGTACCCTCTTTTCTATGCAAAGATTTTATCATAAAAGCAATTATTAAAATAACCCTGTAGCTAAGGCATTGTTTCTCACATGATCCTGAGCCTTAGAGAGATTAGTAATGAGCCCTCAGATCACACACCTGAAAGATGGCAAAGTTAGAAATAGTTAGTCTCATGCCCGGCACTGTGGCACAGTGGGTTAAGCTGCTGCCTGCCATGCCAGCATACCATAGTATTAAGTCCCAGCTGCCCCACTTCTCCTTTTTTTTTTTTTAAGATTTATTTATTTATTTGAAAGTCAGAGTTACACAAAGAGAGAAAATGAGGCAGAGAGAGAGAGAGAGAGAGAGAGGTCTTCCATCTGCTGGTTCACTCCCCAGTTGGCAGCTTCGGCTGGAGATTTGCTGATCCGAAGCCAGGAGTCAGGAGCTTCCTCCAGGTCTCCCATGCAGATGTAGGGGCCCAAGGACCTGGGCCATCCTTCATTGCTTTCCCAGGCCACAGCAGAGAGCTGAATCAGAAGTAGAGCAGCCCGGACTTGAACCAGCACTCCAGGTGGCAGCCTTACCTGCTACGCCACAGCACCAGCCCCTGCTCCACTTCTGATCTAGCTCCCTGCTAATGCACCTGCCAAAGCAGGAGAGGATGGCCCAAGTCCTTACGCCCCTGCTTCTGTGTGGGAGACCCAGAAAATTCTCCTGGCTCCTGGCTTCAGAACAACACAGCTCTACCCATTGTGGCCATCTGGGGAGTAAATCAGTGGATGAAAGATTTCAATCTCTCTCCCTCTGACTCTGCCTTTCAAAACAAAACAAAGCAAAAGGAATAGTTGTTCTGACTTTAAAGCCAATGCCTTAATCATGTAACACAGCACATCTTCTAGTTGTTATAAGAATTGTGCATAAATTATTACTGTATGCACTATGATAGATTAATTTATGGTGTGCCATAAGAGTTTAAAAATATTTTTTGTTTTTGTATAAAAATAATTCTAATTCTTACTAAGACTTAATTATATTTTCTGTCTACTGAGGTAATACAGGGATAAAGTGGAAGAAGGAAGCAGAATCAATGAATCTCCTCCCTCCTACAGGTAACGAAATGTTTTAAAAATTAATTAAAAGGGGGCCGGCGCCGTGGCTCACTTGGTTAATCCTCCGCCTGCGGTGCCAACATCCCATATGGGTACCGGATTCTAGTTCCTGTTGCTCCTCTTCCAGTCCAGCTCTCTGCTGTGGCCTGGGAGGGCAGTGGAGGATGGCCCAAGTGCTTGGGCTCCTGCACCCACATGGGAGACCAGGAGGAGGCACCTGGCTCCTGGCTTTGGATTGGCATAGCTCCATCCGTAGCAGCCATTTGGGGGGGGGGGGTGAACCAATGGAAGGAAGACCTCTCTCTCTCTCTCTACCTGTCAAATACAAAAAATTAATTAAAATATCAGGCAGAACAAATTAATCTCCCCTGATGCAACCAGTGCTTTTGTAGGTGCCAGGTCAGCAGTGAAACCATCAAGTCCCAGTTCTTATTTAACACCAGCTCTGAATTTGCTCAGAAGCAACCCAATGTGGGTTGTTACAGCCTAATTGAACAAACATGCTGTCTAGGAAAGAAGATCCTGCCATAAGGAAGAGCAGTTAGATTCAAAACCTCCTGGAAGCACACTTAGCACAGAAGACAGGAAGGAAACCCTGAGATTTCTTCTTCAAAGGGCCTGCAAGGTTGAGAAGGCAGATCTCACAAGAAAAAGACTTCGTGAGTTTAGCTCCTCCATGCCACCAGGGGGCGTCTGCAAACACCAGTCTCAGCACCAGGGTTTGTCCCAGTTACAGGGCACTTGTTCCCTGGCAAGTAGCGGTGATGGTTCAAGTCACTGGATTCCTGCCAACTGATGGGAGATCTGGATTGAATTCCTGGCATCTGGTTTCAGCCCTGGCCCAGTTTTGGTGATTGCGGACATTTGGGGGAGTGAATCAGTAGATGGGATCTCTATCTCACTTTCTAGAAAATAAAACAAAACAAAATGAGTTGGTGGATTCAGTGTTGAATTCAACAAATGTTTAAAAATACAGAACTGAATGATAACAGGAAGTTATTTGTTCTAGGATCAGAGAGCACAGATTTTAGGCAGAGGAAACAGGAAGTGCAAGAGCAAATTTGGAGAGTGTGATGGTTAGTTTATATGTCAGCCTGGTTAGGCTGTGGTACCAACTCATGCAATCTAGTAGTCTGAAAATTGCATTTTGAAGATATATGTGATTCACATCTACGATCAGCTGGCTTTAAGTATATTACCCTTTATAATGTGAGTGTGCCTCATCCAGCTGGCTGGAGGGCTTTAAGAACAAAAATCAGGTTTCCCAGAAAAGGAGAAATGCTGCCTCCAGACAGCAGCATTAAGTTTGCTGCTTAAGTTTCCAGTTTGCCAGCCCGCCTCGGGCTTGAGCTTGGAGGGAGTGTGTGTGTGTGTGTGTGTGTGCTTATTTTTGTAAAAATGAAAATTAATGCAGAAACAAAAAGTGGTAACTAATAAAATGGTTTTCTGTGAAGTGTAAGGATGATGATGGAAATGAAACTTCCTTGACTATCCAGGCTTTTTTTTTTTTTACATCGTTTTGACTTTAGATTCTGTAAGTTTTTTTAAGTTTCATGTATTGCATATTTCCAGATTTAGGAACATAGTGATAGTTCCCACCCTCTCTCCCTCCAGATCCCTCCAGATTCTGTAAGTTTTAAAAATAACCCCCAAAATAAAATTAAAACAAGGTGGTACTGAAATGTTCCACCCAGGTCCTCTTTCAAGGAAGCACCCAGTGCGTGACCATGGGGAACGCAGACACCAGAGAGCCTGTGGCTATCAGACACCAGAGAGCCTGTGGCTGTCACATCTTTTAGGGCCCCTTCAGCAGCAAACTGCCTCATTCAAAGTCATCACTCACAGTAGCAATCACATCCTGTGACTGAGCAAGGGAGTGGCATAAGGCCCAGTGCAAGATGATGCTGTTGGACGATAGTCCAGACATCTCTGCCAGGTTGGACAAGGCTGTGGTATTATTTGCATCACAGTTGTCTTCTTCCTTTCCCTATATCCTATTTCTACTTCCTTTTCTTTCCAGATGTTAATCTCTTAATTTTGCACCCCAAACTCCATCTCAGTATCAGCTTCTGAAGGACTTGACAGTATTACCCACTTGGCTGGCAATAAGGTCCCTTTCCCTGGTGGAAGGTAGAGCCCAGGCAGCCCCCACACTAGATGGTGATCACGGGGGATGAGTTGGATGGGTGCACCAGCGAAAGGAGACACACTAAAGGGTGCTGCTTATCTCCTGTCTTAGGGACATTGAGGAAATAGTAGCTCTAAGGATAACAGTATGAGGTGGCTTCAAAAATTTTGTGGAAAATGCATATTTTGAATGAAACTGCACATGAATTTCAAAAAATTTTTGTACCAGAAATTTTAGTTCTACTTTTTCATGAACTTTTTGAAATCCCCTCATTTTGGGAGGCTATTGTCAATTGCCATTGATGCCGTGCAGAAAGCCAGTGACAGACAATTCAAAAGGCCTTTAGAGATCAAAAAGCATTTTGTTTACAAGAATGTTGGGGGCCAAGTTTAGGAGTTAATAATGTGAGTGGATGAATTTCAAAGAAAGCTAATATACTATATTGTCAGGGTTGTTATAGTGAGGTCAGTGTTCTGTTAGGGAAAGCTTGTGCAATTGACCTTGAAATGTTGACATGTGGGCATATATATGTGTGTGTGTTACCAATGTTATATTTATTATATGTGGGCATATATTATAAATTATGTATACTATGTACATGAGAAGAAAGACCCTGAAGCACCATGGCTAGTAAATGTGACAGTTTCCCAAATCCTTCCCTAAAGAAACTTATTGTCATTTATTTGGGTAACAATGCACTAAGACAGGAAATGTCCAGACATGTTAAGTGATTGGGCTAGGCTGACACTGATTTCTGGAGAGGTAAAGCATCATCATGGTCCTATGTTAGAAGGAGAACAAATTAGGGCACCTGATCAAGACCAGGCTTACACTGGTTTCTCTCATTCCATATTCACACTCAGTGGTCCTTTCTCCATTCCCAGAAGTGGAACTGATATGCTTCACAGTTAGCATGACATTCACATGGACTTCTTGGTCTGTGGAATAAGAGTGGTGGTGACCAAGCAGAAATAAAAACATTATCTCTTGCTAAGATAATAGATATAAAACACATAATTGCTTCCCAAGACCAGAAGAAATTAGTGCTGCCTTTAGGAATCCAAAGGATGCAGTGGTGGTGATCCCTGTACATTTAATTCACCAGTTTAGCACATGCAGAAATTGGATGGATGCTAGGGGATGACTTAATTGCCACCAGCTTAAGCAACTAGGTCCCTGATCACAGCCCCAACACCAGATGTGACATCTTTTCCAGAGAAGAGTAATACGGTTTAATATATATGGTAGATTGCCATTGGTTTAGTGAATATTCCTTCTGGTTCAAGTCAGGATCTGTCGGAACAGCTTTGCCCCAGAACTCTCATAACTTTCCCATCCTCTGTTACAAAATAGTTCAAAGAGATCTGGATCGTGTAGATACTATCCCACAGAACACCACATTAATCCATTACATTGATTGCATTGTGTTGAAAAAGCTGCCTAAATGGGAAGTGACTGGCACTCTGAGGCCCTAAGGAGACATGTGTGTCCCAAAGGTGGCATATAAACTCTGTGGAGTTTCAGAAGCTGTCTACATGGGTAAAATGGTTTAAGTCTCCGTGATTAGAGTTGTGTTGAGACATCCCCTCTAAAGTAAAAGGTAAATCATGGCCTCTTGGACATTCTTCCTCTCAGTTGGTAGATTGTGGATTCTGGAGGTAGTATATCTAGGGGTACTTCTCACTCCATCTACTGAGTGATGAATGCTATCCGCTTTTAACATAGACCAGAGCAAGAAGGGCCCCGCAGCAAGTCCAAGTCACTGTGCAGACAGCTCTGCCACTGAGACCACCTGAACTGAAGATCCTATGGTGTGGGAATATCAGTAGTGGAAAAGGTTGCTGTATGGAGTTCATAGCAAGCCCCAGGAAGAAAATCACAGAGTGCCCTAGGGTTCTGGAACAATGCCATGCCATCTGCAGCATAACCTTATGTATCAGGTCAGACTGTGCATCTGGAATTACTTTTCTTAAGCACTGAACCAAACTCAAACTTGAAAACTAACAAAATTGAGCAGGCCAGCAACAGTCGCTCATAAGACAGAAGTGGCACACTAGAATTGGGCATGATTAGCTTGCACATGCAGATAACCCAGATTCCCACAGCACCCACAACTGTTGCAGTAGGATCCCATACTCTCACAAAGCAGGAGGAAAAAGCCCTGTTCTTGGCTTATGGATGGAGTAGCTCTGTGTTTGTAGAAGGTGAGATGGAGGGCAGCTGCAGGGTAGTCTCATTCACAGATGGCCTTGACAGCATTAAAGGACAGAGGCCTCCATGGGATAGAGGCATGTGGATGGACATATGGAAGTGCATACAAGGTGTGAAAATGTTTGCATCACAACTTAATGTCCAGAGGACAGCATCCACTAAGGAAGAAAACCAAGGAAAATGACTGGAGCAGAACACATCCAGTGTCTTTTCTCACTGGCCACTGAAGTTGTGGTACAGAAGGCACAACTATCAGGGTGAAGTAATGACGTAGAAGTATGTTTATTTTCTGTTTCTAGTCACTGGCATGGTTACATTCCAGTTGTTGAAATGAAAAAAAAATATATATATATATATCTAGAACTAGCGGATGCTGAATATCAACTGCTTTTTGCTTCTGTACTGCACTGCTTGCTCAAAGACTTAATGCGGGATGTCCAGAGTAAGAAAAAGGGAGGGGGGGGGGGATAGTTGTACCGCCAAGACAGGTTTCACAAACTCCAGGAAGACGGGAAGGCCCAATTCTCAGAAAACAAAACTTAGTAAATACTTCCTGAAATTAATGGTCTCCTACTTCCTTGTGTGACCACTTCCTTCTGAGACGCGTAGTCCCCGACTGCTGAGATGCACCAATAAAATGCTCAAATTTAGGTAATTAACATATGAAAAATAAGAAACTAATATACGTGTGTGATGACGGATGTACTTGTTTACTCAAGCATATAAAAACGCTGAGAAGGAGAGAGGCGGGGCTTCTCACTCCCCACTGCCTATGTTGTATGTGTGGTGGGAGCCCCAGCTCCTGGCAATAAAACAATAAATCCTCTTGCCCTTGCATCTGTGACTGTCTTTTGTGGGTTAATTGGGAAAGGTCTCAGATCCCATAATTCAACACAGTAAAATGAGCACATCTAGGTCCTAGATCTTGATTTTCAAAACACCAGTCTTCATTAAAAGGAAACAGGTCTTAGGATAAATGGTTGATTCCAGGTCTGGAATATATAAAGTATAAGAAGAGCCTAGAACCCAGTTATACAGCAAAAAAAAGCATGAAAGTGCTCCAGAGCTCACTTTACCTGCTTGGAGGAGTTTCCACTGACTAAACTTGGGACAATTTGAATGTCCTGGTGAATAATTTTGTAAATAAATTATAGCACATTGAATAAACAGCTATAAGTTTACAGTGTTCTTTAAAAAAAAATGGGGGCAAGTGGAGAAAAGAAAAACCTTTACCTACAAAAAAGGATATGAGCTAATAGATACAGTAAAAATGATAAATAATTCTTGACAGAGATTGGTGCTGTGGGCTTGCATGTTTAGCCATTACCTGCAACAATGGCATCTCTTATCCGAGTGCTGGTTTGAGTCCCCACTGCTTTGCTTCTAATCCAGTTCCCTTCTAATGCATCCAGGAAAGCACTCAAAGTTGGCCCAAGTACTTGGTCCCTTGCATCTACGTGGGAGATGCAGATGGTGTTCTTGGCTCCTGGCTTTGGTCTAGTCCAGCCTTTGATATTGTGGGTATTTAGGGGAGTGAACCAACAGATGGAAGATGGATCTCTTTCTCTCTTCCTCCCTCTGCCCCTCCCTACCTCTCTCCCTCTTTCTGTCACTCTGCCTTTCAAATAAACAAATAATTTTTTAAAAAAAAGACTATTGGGGCCAGTGTTGTGGCATAGCGGGTAAAGTCACCACCTGCAGTGCTGGCATCCTATATGGGCATCGGTTTGAGTCCTGGAAGCTCCACATCTGATATAGCTCTCTGCTATGGCCTGGGAAAGCAGTAGAAGACTGCCCAAGTCCTTGGTTCCCTGCAACCATGTGGGTGACCCAAAGTAAGATCCTGGCCCCTGACTTCAGATCGGCACAGCTCCGGCCATTGCAGCCAGTTGGGGAGTGAACCTCTCTCTCTCTCTGCCTTTCCTTCTTTTTGTAACTCTGACTTTCAGGTAAATAAATAAACCTTAAAAAAATAAATAGACCCCCCCCTTAAAAAAAGACATGATTTTGCAACCATCAACTGAGACAGGTGAGACTCACTAATGGAGGCTAAAACCAATGGTTAAAAAGTTACTGGGGAATGGGCTATTCATACAGTTTCCAAGTATCACCCTACAGGTGATTTATTAATGACAAAGAAGGGAATAAAGATGTACTTTCATAATGGAGGCATCTGGGGGACACAATCATAACCAAGAGATCAAACTTCACCTCATCAATTACAGAGATGACATTTTTCACTGTGATGTCCTCACAAGTATACAATATTACTTATATGCTATTATTACACAAAATGAAGCAAGTGTCAAAGAAATAAATTAAGAATAATGCACATTAGAGACAAAGCTGAAAAATAAATGACTGGCATGGAGGAAAAGCTTACAATAGTCCCAGTAAATGCAGGACAGAAAGACAAAGAGGTTAACAGTGAGAAGCTGGAAATGTAGTTCAGTATTTCTGCAGCTAAATAAAGTTTTGTGCAGAAATGGTTTTAATAAGATTCCCTCTAGAGGAGATGTACAGTTTGGCACATGCTCAATCGGACTTGCCCCAAACGGTAGAGTTAGAAACGTGCCAGGGGATTCCAATTCAATCCTATCGAGGTGGCATGTACCAATGCTATCTCACTAGTCAAAGTGATCAGTTTCAATTCACAACTGATCATAATGATAGGATTAAGAGTCAAAGGGATCACATAAACAAGACTAGTGTCTGCTAATACTAACTGATAGAATTAAAAAGGAGAGAACGATCCAACATGGGATACACAGCAGACTCATAGAATGGCAGATGTCCTAAACAGCACTCTGGCCTCAGAATCAGCCCTTAAGGCATGCAGATCTGGCTGAAGAGCCCATGAGAGTATTTTAGGCATGGAAAGCCAAGACCCTCTGGCAAAAAAAAAAAAAAAAAAACCACTTAAATGAAAGATCTCTGTGAGTGAGATCCCAGTGGAAAGAACAGGCCATCAAAGAAGGAGGTACCTTTCTCTGAAGGGAGGAGAGAACTTCCACTTTGGTTATTACCTTGTCTAAATAAGATTGGAGTTGGTGAACTCAAAAGGCTTCCATAGCCTTGGCAACTCATGACAAGAGCCTAGGGTGATTACTGACACCATAATCAAGAGTGTCAATTTGTTAAGTCAACGACAGGAGTCACTGAGCACTTGCTCCCCATGTAGGATCTCTGTCCTTAATGTGTTGTAAAATGTGAATTAATGCTATAACTAGTACTCAAACAGTACTTTACACTTTATGTTTCTGTGTGGGTGCAAACTGTTGAAATGTTTACTTAACATATACTAAATTGATCTTCTGTATATAAAGATAATTGAAAATGAATCTTGATGTGAATTGAATTGGAGAGGGGGCGGGAGATGGGAGGGTTGTGGGTGGGAGGGAAGTTACAGGGGGGAAAAGCCACTGTAATCCAAAAGCTGTACTTATGAAATTTATATTTATTAAATAAAAGTTAAAAAAAATAAGATTCCCTCTAAAGTTTAAAGCATCTTCCCAGGCAGGGTGAGCTGTTCATGTCAAGAGGATGAGGGCAAAGGCAGGTGAAAGGAAGGACAAGGCAGAAGAAGGAAGTTCTAGGTCATTGTCATTGTCAGAATTTCCGCTTCTGTGCAATCTCTGTGTGAATGCAGAGAAATGATACACAGACACACTCAAATACATAGAACTTCAAAAAGCTCTTGAAAAAGTGGAATTAAAGTTTTTTTGATGCAAAAAATTTTCAGATCTGTGCACAGTTTCTTTCATAACACTCATTTTCCATGAAGCTTTTGAGGACTTCATGAATTGCAAAAGTTTTGCACTAACATCTAAATTTCATTTTTCATGAACTTTTTGAAGCACCCATTTATAAACCCTTTGAACATCCCTGGGTAAGGGACCTGATCCTGATGTCATCTTGGGATCTCAGTTTGTCTCATGGCCTTTTTTTTCCCTTTGATCTGCTGGAGAGGTAGAGAGACAGAGACAAGCCAGACAAAATTCCCGTCTTCTGGTTCATGCCCCCAGATGCCTACAATGGCCACAACTGGACCAGGCTGAATGTGAGACATGGGTGGTCTAACCAGTGTCTTAACTACTAGGCCAAACATCTGCCCCCAGATGGAAGTTTTCTACACAATTCATAGTTCCAATTTAAAAAGGACCAGATGCTGTAGGATCGTTCCTTTTTTCTTTTTTAAGATTTGTTTATTTTATTCGAAAGGCAGAATTACAGAGAGGCAGAGGCAGAGAGAAAGAGAGAGAGAGAGAAGTCTTCCATCCATCTGCTGGATCACTCCCCAGATGGCTGCAATGGCCAGAGCTGGTCCGATCTGAAGCCAGGAGCCAGGAGCGTCTTCTGGGTCTCCCCAGTGGGTTCAGGGGCCCAAGGACTTGGGCCTTCTTCCACTGCTTTCCCAGGCCACAGCACAGAGCTGGATTGGAAGTGGAGCAGCCAGGATTCATATGGGATGAGCCAGCACCTATATGGTATGCCGGCACTACAATCATCTTAACTTTTAGAAATGCTAGTGAGAATACAGAAACAAGACAAGAGTCATGAAAGTTATGCTTTCTTTGCTAAGAATAACCCATGATTGGACAGGAGTGGATTGTTGGAAAATGGGTTTCCTCCAGGTGTTCTTAGGATTGAAAAACAATTCACCAATCTTATCTCACACTTATGTATATTATTATTGCTTTAGTAAACATTTTGTTGCTGTCTAGAGAATCTGACTTGTAAGTATATGTATTATCTCAATCAAAAAAAGGTGGTTTTGAGTCATTTTGTAGTTTGTTTTCTCATTGGAACACAGAGCAATATCACACCAGCTGAAATTCAGAGAGGAAAGGGGAGATTGTAGTGTGTTAGAGTTACAAGGAGCCTTGGAGGTCACTCAGTACAATGCTTATCTTTTTCCTGAAACCCGTATTCAATATCCTCAACTAGGTCAAGGACTGAATTTAAAATACACCCAAGAAAAAAGTGATAGAGCTGCTCGCTTTTCAAAAGCCTTGACATATCCTTACTGTTGAAGGGAAGACTCATTCTTGTAGCAGGTTTATGATTGTAAAATGCAGACTGTATTAAAACACGACCTGTGTCTATGTCTCTCCTTCCATGAGGAACCTTACACTGGATTCTATTTCTTCACTTTTACCCTGGTCAGGATCACCCTTCTAGCTTTCTTTTTACAAGTATTAAAAATATGCCCTTTCACAAAATCAAAATGATATGGAGTCTTGTAGCAACTCCATATTTACATATGCATACATTTAAAGTTTTGCTTTTTTCAGATTTTCTCAAGTCTAACATTTCTTAACTCAAAAAAGAGGGTCTCTCAAGGCATTTTCAGACACAGGCACAGCCTGACTTTAGTCTGTAACCAATATTTGTGTGGGCTGCTAGGACACAATTAGTTTATGTAAACTGAGATGACTCATGGTCTAATTTCTTGGTTTCTGTAAGATTTACTATTATAGTTTTTGGGGAAAAGTGACAGTGGACTGCCCATGATAGCTACTTGACTAGGGCAATAATTCAATTACAGGTTATTGCAGTGAGAGTTTATGGAAAGGAAAATATGATTAGAGTTTGAGAAAAGTGTACATTAGAGGATTATTTCCCTGTGTATGGTAACAAATAAGCAAATTACAATATTTTGTTCTAATGAAGATGCTGGCATTTTGCTGTGTGATTTTGACGTTACATAGTATGCACCATGAAACCTGCTGTTGAGAATTGTTATCTATTGCTGAAATGTTTTAGCAATAATTCAAAGTTTCAACATTTAAACATGATTGGAACTGAGAAAAAAATGTAGCTCCAGAATAATAAAATTGGGAACATGTGTACTAGCTGAAATATATTCTTCCTGTGCCATTTATAAAGAGAAAAGGTTGGGCACCTTTCCTGTTACTTAAGACAGTTTGATTCTGATTAGTTGAAATGATGGAAAATTAAGTCAAGTGCAGAGAATTTATAATTTTAGTTTGCATACTTGTTAACTCATCAAAAATAGAAGCAATGCTTTAGGTTCTTGCACTAGATAAGCTCTCTCCTAAATTCTTCATCTTTAGTACTTATTTAAATTTTAATTTATTTAATTTTTATTCAAAAGGCAGAGATAAACAGAAGGGGGCAAACACAGAGAGATATCTTTCATTCACTGGTTCACTCCCCAAATAGCCACAACAGCCAGGGCTGAATCAGGCCAAAGCCAGGAGCTAGGCGCTCAATCCGATTTCCCATGTGAGTGACAGGGACCTATGTACTTGAGTCATTGCCTGCTGTCTCCCAGGACACCCATTAAGCAGGAAGCTGGATTGAAAGTGCAGATAGGACTTGATCCTAGGCACTCCAATATAGAATGTAGTGCCTTCACCTACTGTACCACAACACCTGCACCTAGCTGATTCTTCTTTCTCAAACACCCTGATTTAAGCTAGAAGGTGGTACAGCTCAGTCTTGAGTCATCTCTTATTTTTTACACTTATTCTCATTTTAAAATGTTATTTTAGGGGCCAGAGCTGTGGCATAATGGGTAAAGCCGCTGTCTGCAGTGCTGGCATTCCATATGGGCGCCGGTTCGAGACCTGGCTGCTCCACTTCTGATCCAACTCTCTGCTATGGCCTGGGAAAGCAGTAGAAGATGGCCAATCCCTTGGGCCCTGCACCCACGTGGGAGACCCAGAAAAAGCTCTTGGCTTCTGGCTTCAGATTGGCACAGCTCTGTCCATTGCGGCCATCCGGAGAGTGAACCAGCAGATGGAAGACCTCTCTCTCTCTCTCTGCCTCTCCTTCTCTCTGTGTACCTCTGACTTTTAAATAAATCTTTAAAAATAAAATTTTATTTTTTTTTATTTGAAAGGCAGAGAGAGACATCTTCCATCTGCTGATTCCCTCCCCAGATGCCCACAAACAGCTGGGGCTGGGATGAAGCCAGGAAGCTGGAACTTCATGGAGCTCTTCTACATGGGTGGCAGGGACACAACTACTTGAGCCATCATCTGCTGTCTCCAGGGTGTGCAGTAGCTGGAAACTGGATGAGAAGCAGAGTAACTAGTACTTAACCCAGACACTCCAATATGGGTTGTGAATATCCCAAGTGGTGTCTCAACTGCCGTACCATAATGGGTTCTCTTATTTGTAGTTGTTTTCCTTTATTTTTATTTATTTATTTTTTAAGATTTTTTTCTTCTTCATTTGAAAGGCAGAGTTACAGAGAGGAGAGATAGGCTGTCCTAGCTATAGCTGAGGTTGGGTTTCTGGACTTGGAGGCAGAGGGTTAGGGCTGCAGTAACAAGGGGTGGGGAAAAATGAGAACCACCAGCTGTCTACGGCAGATCAGGAGCAGGGGTGGGGAGAAGAATTCTGTTCGCTATGTTCGCTGGTTCCTGCGGTCAAGATTCCATCATGTGGCTCTGAAAGGGGCTGTGTTAGAGCAAATTGTGGCTCAAATCTCCCAGCTTCTCCCCAAGATTTGGAGAATGAATGTTTCTTCTTTTGCCATGCGAGGGCACTTCAAAAAGTGTGTGGAGGCCGGCGCCGTGGCTCAATAGGCTAATCCTCCGCCTTGCGGCGCCGGCACACCAGGTTCTAGTCCCGGTCGGGGCGCCGGATTCTGTCCCGGTTGCCCCTCTTCCAGGCCAGCTCTCTGCTGTGGCCAGGGAGTGCAGTGGAGGATGGCTCAGGTGCTTGGGCCCTGCACCCCATAGGAGACCAGGAAAGGCACCTGGGTCCTGGCTCCTGCCATCGGATCAGCGCGGTGCGCCGGCTGCAGCGGCGGCCATTGGAGGGTGAGCCAACGGCAGAGGAAGACCTTTCTCTCTCTGTCTCTCTCTCTCACTGTCCACTCTGCCTATCAAAAATAAAAAAAAATAAAAAAAAATTAAAAAATTTAAAAAAAAATCTTAAAAAAAAAAAGTGTGTGGAAATGTAAAATAAAAATATGGGTGTATTTTGGTGCAAAAAAACTTGAAATCTATAGTTTTTTCTTCTTTTTTAATAGTAAGCATTTTCTATGAGCTTTTTGTAGCTGTCTTGTATGTTGTTTGTTAGTACAATTTCCAGAGACTTTGGATGACTGATTTTTATAATTTTCAGTAGTTAGTTAGGTGGTTGTTTTCTTGGGGGGAGGGGGTGTCTGTTGAACTTCTTACTTCATAATTTGCTTGGGATCCATTTTTTTTTTAAAGATTTATTTTATTTATTTGAAAAACAGTTGCAGAGAGAAGTAGCGACAGAGAGAGGTCTTGCATCCACTGGTTCACTCCCCAGATGGCCACAACAGCTGGAGCTGTGCCAATCCGAAGTCAGGAGCCAGGAGCTCCTTCTGGGCCTCCCATGCGGGTGCAGGGGCCCAAGCACTTGGGCCATCTTCCACTGCTTTCCAAGGCCATAGCAGAGAGCTGGATTGGAAGAGGAGCAGCGGGGACTAGAACCGGTGCACATGTGGAATGCCAGTGCTTCAGGCCAGGGCTTTAACCCACTATGCCACAGTGCCAGCCCCTGGATCCATTGTTTTAACAGGTCAAGGGGTCTGGGGAGGTGAAATGGAATCTGGAGAAATCACACAGCAAAGAATTTGTCCTCACCACCTGCCTGGATGGGGCCAAAGGAAAAAGATCCCAGCTTTCTCCCCTAGATGGGGGGTTCTGAGACACATTTCTTACACTGAGCAATCAAGGAACTGGTGTAGCCAGATCTGTATGTGTTCCAATTCCTTCCCTTCCTGTTCATTCTTGCTTCCTGGTCAAGCACTTGCATTAAACCTCCACTTAAGTTCTGCTTTCCTGAGGCCATAAAAAAAACAAGAACAACAATCACAACAACAAAATAAGACATGCTTTTTTATCGTATATATACAATTTCGGCTCACCATTGCATCACATTATTGTAAAATACATAATAAAAAGATAGCATAAAATCTATTAGTGGGTTTCTAGCTCATTATGAAAATGAAAATCATACTAGACACCATGATTTTGCTCTCAAGGGATTTACTTTCACAGTTGATTTTTCAGTGTATTACCTGTAAAAATATTTACTAACATATTTATTTGAATTGAAAATTAGCATCATTTTTTTCCCCCACAGAAAAAGTCTGTTTTGGCTTACTGGTCTAACAAGAAAGCCTGAATTGGCTAATTAGGTTCAATTTTCATAAATAAGCTTAACTTGTAGCTCTGGTTGAACAAAACTATGGTTAAATCTTATGATGTAAGAAAACATTTTGGGGCCAGCGCTGTGGCTCACTTGGTTAATCCTCCACCTGCGGTGCCAGCATCCCATATGGCCACCAGTTCTAGTCCTGGTTGCTCCTCTTCCAGTCCAGCTCTCTGCTGTGGCCTGGGAAAGCAGTGGAGGATGGCCCAAGTGTTTTGGCCCCTGCACCCACATGGGAGATCAGGAAGAAGCTCCTGGCTTCTGGCTTTGGATCAGCGCACGTTGGGCCATTGCGGCTACTTGGGGAGTGAACCAACGGAAGGAAGACCTCTCTCTCTCTCTCTCCCTCTCACTGTTTGTAATTCTAGCTCTCAAATAAATAAATAAAATCTTTTTTTAAAAAAAGAAAACATTTTATCTAATATACTGTATGGAAAAATATTTCGAATTTCCTAATTCTCTTTTACTACAATGAATTAAACAAAGTTTCTCCTCTAAGTTTTAGAAAATTCCATTTGGAATAAAGGACCAGCTAATAAATCATTTTGCAACAAAAGGTCTTTGATTGCTTTTATAATTTTTAGTTTTATAAAATCTAACAAAAAAACAATTTTTAATAATAGGTCATAATATAATTTTTGGCATGTAGCTGAAGAGGTTCAAAGAATTAATATTGGTGTAATAAATCTGCTTTTACCTATCTCTTTATTTTGCTAACATTTTTCAGAGCCTACATAAGGAGTAATCAGTTCTCTGTCAGTAAAACTGATTCACAGATACACCAAATAATTGAGAAAAAATATTTTTCTCAATAGCAAAGACACAGTTCCAGTATATTTTGTTCCTTGCTTAATGATTTTTAACATTTATACAAAATAGTTGAGTGACTCTCACTTATGGTTAAAATTCAGTTCAGAATAAAAATTAACTATTAGAGTTTTATAGTCACAAGAAATTCATACTTATTTACATATTTTATTGCTAATAAAAAGGCAGGTGATCAACTAAGCATTATGTATTATATTGGGAATGCATCCTATGAAAGAAAAAGAAGTGGTATAAAATTTGAAATGATTAAAGAAAATCTTGTCCATTAGTATTTTTAAGTGAAAGCTAGTGAACATCACTCTAAAATTAGATTACATTGAATAAATTTAAAGTTTGTTTTAAAAATTTTTCAATAGTTATTGTAATCTAGGAAATTGTATCCTTTGTAATGATTTAAACTTATGATGAAAATGAGTGATGTCAATGGGTGAGGGGCTATATTGTTTTTCAAAACCTTTTAGGAATTATAGGAGCAAAATCATTTGAAGATCACTGACCTGAACCTAGCTGACTTAGCAAAGGAAGCTAACCATCTGACGCTAAGTCCCAAAGAGTACATGGGAAAGAAAACAAAACAAAAACAATACCTGCAAGGTGACCTAGAAACTTGAAACAGCCTTCTAATTATACTGGAGGAGCCTGAGAACAGCCTGAACTATAACACAGTGAGCCTCACGGAGAAATAAGGCACAGAACGAAACAAACCCGGCTATGTCTTTTTCTTCAAGTCCTTCCATGGTTTCTCACTGAAGTTGTCATAAACTCCAAAGTTCTTATGACAGACCACAACCTTGATATTCAAAGTCTGATGTAAGGAACAGCAGTATCAGTATCACCCAGGAAGTTGCTGAAAACCTAGAATCTGAGATACCACTGCAGACCTTAAATCAGAAGCTGTAGCCTACAAAGATCCCTAGGTGACGTGTATGCTTGTTAAAGTGTGAGTAGCATGGGAGAGTGCATGATCATGAATGCATAATTTAGACAGTCAGTAATAGTCAAGATATTTAGTTCAACTTAGAAAAAGTCACCATGTACTAGATTTGAGACTTCAAATTAAAAAGAAACCCCCACCTTATACAAAGCCACAAAAAACAACCTAGTGGCTGGCGCCCTGTCTCTCTTGGCTAATCCTCCACCTGTGGCGCCGGCACCTGGGGTTCTAGTCCCGGCTGGGGCGCTGGGTTCTGTCCTGGTTGCTCCTCTTCCAGTCCAGCTCTCTGCTGTGGCCTGGAGGGCAGTAGAGTATCGCCCAAGTGCTTGGGTCCCTGCACCCTCGTGGGAGACTGGGAGGAAGCACCTGGCTCCTGGCTTCAGATCGCTGTAGCGCCAGCTGTAGTGGCTATTAGGAGGTGAACCAACGGAAGGAAGACCTTTCTCTCTGTCTCTCTCTCACTGTCTATAACTCTCTCTCTCTCACTGTCTAACTTTGCCTGGCCAAAAAAAAAAAAAAAAAAAAAAAAAAAAATTTTCCTAGTGCCTTTCCTGGCTCACCAACCTATCTCCTTATCCAACTCTCCTTTGATTGTGCCCCAGCCAAATGGATCTTCTATCAATTCCTTGTGCATGCCAAAGTGTTAGGGCTTTTCCCTCTGCCTGGAATGCTACTCCTCTCCCACTTCACACAGGAAGATTACTCTCTTACCTCTGCCCACATACTACCAAGTCTCCAAATTCTCTCACTGTCCTCTCTTCCATTCCTTTGTAGGCTTTGGTGCAATGTGTAATTTATTAATGTAGGAGAAGTTGCAAGAACAGAAGATAATTCTATGCACCTGTCACACTACTTCTCTCAGTGGTAACATCTTACATAACCATAGGACATTATTAAAACCAGGAAACTGACATTGATACAGTAACCTAAATTTTTGTTTGTTTACTTGTTTCTACTCTTTGACTGTCGCCATTTAACCTAGTCATTCTCGAGCTCTCTTTTATTTCCTTTTTCATATGAGTAACTATAAAATTCTAATTAATTTATTCACTTGGATATTATCTTCTCCACTCGTTGGAATGTAAGCTCCATGAAGGCAAGAGATTTGTTCACCATCATATAATCAGCACCACAAACAATGCTATAATTGTTAAGCAAATCAGTTTTGCTTAATAAATATTGTTTCCATAAACAAATGGATGTAGGCAGAAATCCAATTCTAAATATCATGGTTGATTTGAACAGCTGCAGCAGTAGCAGAGAAACATATCACAATGGATTGTAGAAGTCAATACTTCTGATGGTCACATTTATTGCTGTCATGTCGAGTGGTGGGAAGGAAACTTATAACCTCAGTTTTGTTGTCTAAAAGAGGCTATACAGAATACACAGACACAGTAGTTGGGACTTGGAAAATTCCTGTTTCAAATTGATAGCTTTGTCCTTTGTTGGACTCTTTGATTAAATATGTACAAGAAGTCATTAGAATAAGGATAGCATATGACATACTTCTGCAAGATAAATTTTTCAGGGGAGTAATTTTCAGTTTTTTCTAAAAGGATACAGGTAGCTACTTTTAAAAAATTGTATCAGAGAGTTGCTAAAATTATGCAGACAAGAAGGACATTAGAGTGATAGTGAATAAAAAGCACTTCAAGGAAAAGAAATATGGAAATTATGCCAGTTTGCATTGAAAATAGAGGTTTTTTTTAATTTATGGATTTGAGGTTTATTGCTACTGGTAGGTGATGATGTTTCCACAATGGACTTTTTTTTTTTCACTTCATCTCTTGTTTTGTCAATTTTGATATTATATCTTCACTTTGAATATCATAATGTGTTTGACACTATAACATTTTCTGCTTAAATTGAAAACTTGTTGATGAAGCCAAGTTTTTAACACCTGAATACCACTGTGTATTTAGGTAATAGTTTTGCATTGCTTTACATTCTATTATTTTAAATTTGGAAAGGTTCAATCTAGATCAAACACATTAATATACATTAAAAGGAAAGACTGGTTCCTAGTCACACGTATGTTTGTATGACATTTCCTTTGATTTGTTTATTATTATGATTTTAGATTTTATATTTTCTTTTAAGGAACAAATGAATTAACATATATTAAGTGAATTAGCACATGCTAAATGTTAAATGTAATATCAACTATAGCAATTGTTATGATGATATCACCCAGAAAATTTGGTTAGGTAGAGTTGGTAGAAAATGTAAATATAACAGGTTCTGAACTATTACATTATATTTCAAGTTGAGAGGTATAAGAAATAACAGAAAACACTAGATAATAACTTTATTTGAAACATTTTGTTTATTAAATGGAAACTCAAAGTATGTCATATTTCACATTAAATTTAGGGCGTGACTTTTATTTTTAAGCATTCTCTTTTGAAAAGCAGTAAGCAATAGAGAGACTGAGAGACAAACAGAGACCTTCCATCTGTGGTTCACTTCCCAAATGCTGAAGCTTGGAGCCAAAACTCAATGCAGGTCTCCAAAGTGGGTGGCAGGAACTCAATCACTTGAGCCATCATCACTACCTCTAGCGTTGGCATGAACAAGAAGCTGGAGAAAGGAGCCATTATGATGTAGCAGGTAAAGCTGCTGCGTGCTATGCTGGCATCCCGTTTGGGCACTGATTTGAGTCCTAGCTGCTCCACTTCCAATCTACCTCCCTACCAATGGCCTGGGGAAAACATAGCAAATGGCCCAAATGTTTAGGCCCCTGCCACCCATGTGGGAGACCTGGAAGAAACTCTCCATTCTTGGCTTTGGCTTGGCCCATTACTGGCCATTGTGGCCATCTAGGGAGTGAACCAACAGCTCGAAAACCTTGCTTTGTCTCTCTCTCTCTCTCTCTCTCTCTCTCTCTCACACACACACACACACACACACACCCTGACTTGAAAACAAATAACTTGGATGTTATAAAAAGATGTGCAATGAAAAAGAAATCATTTCCAATCTCATCCTGGGCCAGGGCACCTGTTCCACTGACAAGGTCCAGTAACCAGTTCCTTCAGTATTTGCCTATACCTAAAAGATCCACCTGTCTACCTACTTACCTGGCTGGCTGGCTGTTTGTCTAAATCAGAGGTGGGGAATGTTTGGCTTGTAAGCAATGTAAGGACTGAAAACCCATTTGGCCTGGTCAAGGCCAATAGCAGGCAGCACTCAAAATTCAATAAATCTATAGCAGGTTAACTTTTAAACTGATAATTTTATGTAGTCTGCAAGTGATATTGGAAATATCCAAATGGACTATGACATAAAATTAGTTCCCCACCCAAGTCTAAATAATTTGTGTGTGTTGGGGGTGGTCATTTGGCACAGAAGATTCAAACAACACTTGGCTTACCACACTGAAGTGCCTGGGTCTGAGTCCCAGCTCTGCTCTCAATCCCAGCTTTGTGCTAATGAGCACCCTCAGAGGAACAAGTTTGTCCCCTCCACCATGTGGGAGACTTGGATTGAGTTCCTGGCCCTCAGAGCATGTGGGGAGTAAGCCAGTAGACGGCTGTTTGTCTTTCTCTGACTCTCATTCAGAAAGTTTAAAATAATAAAAAATGTAAAACTCCATGTATTATATCATATGTTATTTTGTACTGTGTGTCATTGACCAAAAATTCGAACATTTTTCCTAGTTAGTCTTTTTTTTTTTTGAGCATGAAAATAATTTATTGATTAGACATCTGATTTATTCAAGCATTAGGCCTACTGAAGATAGAATTCACACACAGCTCATGGAATAAGAAAAAATTCCACCCAGCACCCACCTACTTCATTTCAAAGTTCCTAGGGACACAGTTTACACATTCTGTCCTAGAGCATTACCCTGAAGCATCCATATGTGCTTGATGTTGACTAACTTGAATAGGATAGGAGCAAATTTGTGTACTCTCAGCCTGGCAAATATCATTGGTGATGTGACTTTCAGAAACATTCTTAGACACAAGAAATAGCACTGCCTGCAGTGAAGTCTTTGATAATCAAAGAAACAAATACCATTAAATAGAATCTTACAAATGGAAGAAAAATATATGCAGTTTTACCAATGGATTGCTTTACATATCATGAAAAAAGTGAGATTTTCTATGAGATTAAAAATTAACTTTTAATTGATACTCAGGTATTTTTGTGGTACTAAAATCAGAGAAAAATAAATTTTACATAAATGGAATTTAGGGAAAAAATGCAGGACTAGCTATATGGAATAATAGCTGCACTTCTTCTGCTAACTCATTAAAAAATGCCAATTGAACATTATCAGGAAAATTTTATTTTAAAAAAGCAGATCGACATTACAATTGAAGAATCTGATCTAAATATGCACTTGACAATGAAGTACATTTGAGTATGGAGTGGAAAAGGTTTTCCAAAAAAAACTCATCAAATATATTATCTCCTAATACCCAAATTATGTATCGCTTCTGTAGGCCTTTGTTAAGTGGAATCATAAAGAACTTAATACTTATTGCTGTGAAAACAAATCTGTAGTACAGTAGTATGAAACTTGGGTATTAAGTATAATCTGTTGAATCAAGCTAAGAAGTTGAAAATGTTAAGAAATTTGCATGTGTGTATGTGCATGTGCATGAGTGAGTGTGTGTGTGTGTGTGTGTAAGCCAGCTGACCCAAGAGCAACTGAGAGACCTAATTTGTTTGGCTGAGACTAGATATTATGTTAAATCTTCATTTTTTAGAAGGCAATTAAAAATTACAATTCCAACAGCCCACAAACAAAATAAAAAAACACTGTAGAAAGAAATTAAAACTATATTCAAAGAGCTATTTTTTAAGCTCAATTTCAGCACCCCAAGGAAAATAAAAGCATCCATGACTATCACAGATGAAAACAAAATGAATGTCATTATAATCAGTTATTTTTTCCCACTGAGGTATAAAATCTATATAGAAATTTGATACTATACTATAACAAATTGTACTTCTCATAGTTCTGTTTTAATTTCCTTTAAACCCTGTTTAATATAGTTTTTTTATTGTTGTAAAAATGTTTTCATGATTCTGAATCTGGTTCCAGTTCATTTTCATTTATTTTTATATCAATATTTAATATACTGGCTACAGTTCTAATCAGGAAAAAAAATCTTGGAAATCTCTTCAATGTGACAGCACGGTCAGTAGAAATTACTGTTGTGCAAGCAAACCATAAAAGGTGTAGCTCTCCGGAAAGCATTTTGTTGCCTGTTTCACTGTCTGAATATTTACCATGACTCTTGATGAAAGATTCTTTCACCCTTGTAAACATCAGTGTGCACAGTCTCACTACTATGCAGTTTCACGTCCTTGGACAGGAAGGCTGGTTCACAGCTAGTGAAAAGCTAGAAGAGTCTAAGTTTTAATGGCTGGTAAACCTTACGTCCTGCAGAAGAGGAAAGCACTTTTCCTTTTTTTTTTTTTTTTTTTTTTTGCTACTTGAAGAGTGTGGCAGAAATGTATGCTGAGGTAGCCCAGTCTCATTATTTTTTCTTTTTTTGTAAATTTAGTCTCAGAATATTTCTGGAAGTGTGACGTTTCGAAGAAGCCACTGCTGTGACCGGCTTCCACTGCAGTCTCTAATGCTGGGCACCTGGCTATTCTCTTCGGTGGCTTTGTCCAGGCACTGATTACTGTTCACATGCCGTAAGGTTAACTTCACTGGGTCATACTCCCAGAGCTGGGTGCCTTTTAGGTGGTGGCATTTGAACATCGTGACTGGGCCATTAAGTTTGGAAACATCCAAGCAAAGGTCATCTGTTCTAATTTCTTTGTTGGCCGTATACGAGAAAACCTGATTACCTCCCATACCGTGACAATTAAAAATTCCAACTTTTTCATTCTCTTTTCTGGCCATGTTATCAAGACACTGATTTGTTTCTACATTTCGAATCTCTCCCAATGAGAAATAGTGACATGGAATTTGAGAATCAGGATAAATATTCTCTAGGTACCAAGAGAAAGGTTTGCACTGTAGCTTGTGTCTCAGACCAAGTCTCGATGATGTATCTCCATAATCTACCTTTGTAACACCTGGAGAGATTATATAGAAAAAATTCTTGAATTCATCCATCCACACTTCTGCAAGTCGTCTGTTATTTTTATTGATAATCTGCCCCGTGCCTCCTGGAAACGTGTAAGGTGTAGCTTTCCGAAACACATGTCCAACATGTGAGCATGTAACAATTTCCAAAGTTCCTCCACACTGCCAAATCCTAAAGGAAATTTCTAGGTTTTCTCCTCCCCAAATATCCATTCCAGCATCATATGTGCCAATTTCCTGAAAGTAATCTCTGTCTATTGAAAAAAGGCCTCCTGCCATTGTAGGTGTTCTGACAGGAAGAGTTCGATCACCTTTCCTTCTATCCATTTCTCTTTGGGGAACAGGATACCAGCGAAAATTGAGCTTCCAGTTGAACCCACCATAGGTCATATCAGAGCCTGCCATGTATTCAAAAGTATCATCACTGATAACATCAATGATAGGGCAGACCACTGTTCTCCTGTCATGTTTGATCCTGGCTAAGAGAAGCTCCAGCCACCCCACTGTGCACTCACAATGAGCATCCAAAAAGGTGATCACTTGGCCTTTTGACACGGCAGCTCCTTTTAATCTAGCTCTGATCAGTCCAGAACGTTGTTCCATTCGAATTACATGAACTGGGACTTTTAATTTTTTCACATAACTCTCTAGGGGTCTTTTCAAAAAAATCTTTCACTGGCATCATCTACTAGAACAATTTCTTCTATCATGTGTCTTGGTGAGCGATTAATGACACTATGAACAGTTCGTAGAAGTGTGCTCCAAGCCTCATTGTGGAAAACAATCACCACACTTGTTGTAGGAAGATTATCTGGATACACCTTTGTTTTACACCCTTCTAGCCTAACATCTGGTAAAGATCTGTTGAGTGCAATCATCTCACTTGCCATTAAATTGAATTGATTGATTTTAAACATCTCCTTCATCTTTTCTTGATCCTCTTTAGGAATAACGACTGGTTTCCCCATTTCTCCAGGACCTACGTGAGGCTTTTGTACTGGCTCTAGAACATCCCCAGCAGGAAGTCCTCTCTCTTTTTTTTCATCACATTTGTTGCATTCACTGAAGTAAAGCAGCAGGAACATATCCAAGAGTACCCAAATCAAGGAGGTGGCTAGGACCACCTTGCAGTATGCAAATTTTCTCATGGCACTTTAAGTCAAATGCAAAATTTTAAAATATATATATAAATATACAAAGATCATCAAAATTATTCCAATCCAGTTTCATCAGAAATCACATTCATACCCCCACAGTGGTTTTTCAAATGAATTCATATCCCAAATCCATATGTCCCACATCTCCTCGCTTCGCGCGCGGCTGCTGCGGCGGCCGCGGCAGCGGCGGCGGCGAGCGCTCCTCGGGGCCGGCCCAGGCGGTCGCGGCGCGGTCCTGCGGGCCGCAGCGCGGGCGCTACTCTCGGGCCGCCGTCCGCCGCGCCGCCTCCTCGGCCACTCTAGTTAGTCTTTTAATCAGTGCATTTTTGAAGTTAATTTGTTGGTTTTGGCCTGCTTGCTCATTGATTATTTTTCACAAATACATGTATGTTTTTGCTTAACTTTTTTTTTTTTTGACAGAGTTAGCAGTAAGAGAGAGAGAGAGAGAGAGAGAGAGAGAGGCGGAGAGAAAGATCCTCCTTCCGTTGGTTCACCCCCCCCCCCCCCAATGGCCGCTATGGCTGGAGCTAATCTGATCTGAAGCCAGGAGCCAGGTGCTTCCTCCTGGTCTCCCATGCAGGTGCAGGGCCCAAGGACCTGGGCCATCCTCCACTGCCTTCCGAGCCACTGCAGAGAGCTGGACTAGAAGAGGAGCAACTGGGACTAGAACCCAGTGCCCATATGAGATGCTGGTGCCACAGGCTGAGGATTAACCAAGTGAGCCATGGCGCCGGCCCTGCTTACTTTTTTATGATAAACATTGTAGAACATTGCATACTGGTACATTAATAGCTATCACATTGTTTTTTACTGAGTTACCAGTGTTCCATGATTTTTAAACTAGTCTTCTAGAAAGAGATATTTTCAGACTAAAAATCTTTTTACTTTCATGAACAGTGTAGCAATGGATAGCTTGTAAACATTAATCAAATATGAAGATACTGTTTCTAGAAGTAGAATTGCTGTCAAAGACATGAACACTTAAAAGTTTAAACAAGATATTGCTGTAGACTCACACTGAGGGTAGATCAATTCATATACCAATCAGTAAGGGAAGCCATTACCTCTTTCCCCAAATCGTTTCTAATACCCAGTTTTTTTTTTTTTTAACTTTATTAATGAAAAAAAGTCACTTAACACTCTACCTCTGTCTTATTCTGAGAATGAATAGCATCTTTTCTAATGTCTTAGGCTATGTTGTGTTTCCTTTTGTGTGAACCAAATGCTTGTATCTTTTGCTCATTGAGTTGTTGGTTTCGCTTGTTGATTTGTTAGACTTTGATTGTTTTTTCTAAAGGTCAAGTCATTAGTAGAAATCTGGATTTTTTTTTTTTTTTTTTTTTGACAGGCAGAGTGGACAGTGAGAGAGAGAGACAGAGAGAGAAAGGTCTTCCTTTGCCGCTGGTTCACCCTCCAATGGCCGCCGCTGCAGCCGGCGCACCGCGCTGATCCTGGCAGGAGCCAGGAGCCAGGTGCTTTTCCTGGTCTCCCATGGGGTGCAGGGCCCCAGCACCTGGGCCATCCTCCACTGCACTCCCTGGCCATAGCAGAGAGCTGGCCTGGAAGAGGGGCAACCGGGACAGAATCCGGCGCCCCAACCGGGACTAGAACCCGGTGTGCCGGCGCCGCAAGGTGGAGGATTAGCCTATTGAGCCACGGCGCCGGCTGAAATCTGGATTTTTTGAATAGTCCTTGTCTTGACTGTTGAGGAACAGTGTTTTTTTCTTTATACTATTTGTTGAACTCTTTACTTACTGTAGGGTTAACTTGATGAGTATAAAGTTAACTGAAAATAGATCTTTGTAAAAAATAAAAATGTGAATAGGAGAGGGAGGAGGAAGAAGGGTGGGAGCATGGGTGTGAGGGAGGATAGCGTGGGAAGTATCCCTATGTTCCTGAATATGTAAATAGGAAATACATGAAACTTGTATACCTTAAACAAAATTTTCAAAAACTAAATAAAATTTATAGTGAAAAAAACCTGGCTTTTTGAGTACACTGAAAGTTGTACAAAACTTCCTCTTTCATGCAGATGCTCATTTCCTCTCACTTTTCTCACTTTTTTTTTTAAATCAACTTTAAAATAAATAATTGTTTTTCTAAGATATACTTGACTTTTGTGAAACTTAAATCTCATTGGCTGGTTGGTTTGTGTTAATATTGATGGCTCCTAAAAATATATATATATATATATTGATGGCTCCTGGAATGTTAGTAGTAAGATAGACCCTTGAATTGAGCCTGTCTTGATTAGGGGTAATTAAAATGAAAGAAATAATTTCAGCTGAAAGCTGCATTGGGAAATAATAATAATCCATTTTTCTAAAAAAGTTTATTTTTATGGACTTGATGTTAGTGATTGTGTGTGTGTGTGCGTGAGAGAGAGAGAGAGAGAGAGAGAGAGAGAATCAACTTCAGGCTCAGTATCCTGGAGTTACAAATAGCATATATTGAAGAATGCTCTTTAATTGTATGCAAAAATTATAATTTTAAAGGAATCATTAAATTATGGAGAAACAAAAATCTGAATTAAGCAGGTAAAACAACTTTAAAATATTGTATTTGGTGTTATCAAATTCTGTTATATTGCCTTAATATTGTTATTTTTAATATTATCTGTAAACTAGTTGTGGTTTTATACTGTTATGCTGTTGCATTTTTGGAGTTTGAGCAATAACTTTCTTTATTTGTAATGTTGTGGAGTGGTGTAAAATAATGGATGTTGAAGTTAAACTCATTGACTTCAAGTTACGATTCTATTTTCTACCTGCTGTGCTCTTGGGAAAGACATTTCCCCAAACTTCCTCATCTGCAAGTAGTATTTATTTAATGATTTTGGTGTATGAATTAAATGAAATGGTATATACAAAGCATTATTTAAATGTATGGCACTTAATGCATATTTAGTAAATGACTATTGTCATTATTTGCTATATTTTTTTAAACACTTGCATTCTGCAGTGTAAAACATTTTCAATGTAAAATGTAAATGTAGACGATGTAAAATGTCTCAGGCATTTAGCAACTGGTCAGGTCAATATAACCTTTCTTAACTGATCAGGTAAGCAACATTTCTCAAGTGGTCAGTAAGCTAACATTTCTTTTTGGATAGCAACCATGACCACATCCCGGGAAACACAGGAAAAACAAAATAGACCCCTAATGTATCAAAACTACACAGAAGAATTGATGAATTGATATGCACTTGCTATATAAGTTCCTGTACCCAGATCTTACCAGAACCCACCCTTGGATCCCTTCCTTGTTAGAAATAAAATCTGCTTTTTGCTACTTTGGTGACAGGGACCCATGAGTAGAGGCATCACCTTCTACCTCCCAGGGTGTGTATTAGCATGAAGTTGGATCAAAAGCAGAGCTGGGACTCAAACCCAGGAACTTTGTTGTGGGGTATGGGTATCCCAAGAAACATCTTAACTCCTCTGACAAATATCCCAGCTACCCCCACCCCTCGCTTTGTCTTAAACTTGTTTTCATATTTGTTCCTTTTGAGGTAAGAGTGGACCTCCCAAGTGGAAATGTTAGATGTGGTACTTCAGCTATAGAAGGAGTCAGAATTAGAGTGCGAGTTATTTTCAACTTGAAAGTTGGTACAGGCACACCTCGCAGCTGGGTGTTGTGTTCTAGACCATTGCCTAAAGCTAATATCACAATAAAGGAGTGAGTCACATGATTTTTTTGGTTTCCCAGTGCTTACAAAAGTTATATTTACATTATAACATAGTGTGTGAAGTGTGTAATAGCACTATTTCGAAAAAAACAATGTACATTCCTTGATTTAAAAATTTTCCTAAAAAAAAAAATACCATGTGAATGACTGGAAAAACAGCACTTAAAAGACGTGCTTGCTGCAGGGTTGCCACAAACCTTCAATCTGTAAAAAACAGGATCTGAGTGCAACATGCCTGCAGACAGAAATGGTTGTTTTATTTTTAATTGAGACGAATTTGGAATGTCACTGCTTGGGTTCAGTTTCTGGCACTCCAGTTTGGCAACTTATGTAACTTCTCTGTGTCTTTGTTTTTCAACTTGTGGGGATAAATAGAGATAATGAAAATCCCCATCAGGAGGTTTTGGGAGTATTAAACAAGTCAATAACCCATGTGGAACACTGTTTACTGTTGCTAATATATTACTATTTATCTTTCTGGTTGTCTTATATGCACATTTCACATCTGCGCCAAATACTCTGAAAGCTAAGATTTTTTCCACGTTTCTCATTAGATACCGCAAGTTAGAGGTGCAAAATTATCTATATGAAAACCCTCTAATTCCAGAAAGTTTGTTTTGGCTCATCCACTGAACAACATTAAGAACCTCTCTCTCTTTAAAATTGGCGAGCGTAAAATCCCTTTCCACTACTAGGATAGTAGACTTAGATTCAACGCGGCAGCATTAGCACACTACCATCTTCCCCTGATTGATACGTCAGGAATCCACCCATCTTTTCCGTAGCCTGTTTTCCTGCCTGGGATCATGCGCTACTTGCCATCAGAGAGGCCATCAACTTCCCTTCTGGGTGAGTAGTAAAGCAATCTTCCAATCCGGCCTCTCTGCCCAGGCTCCGCCCCCAGCACAGGGAAGGTGGTGCGCGGGGCGGTGCGCCGCCGGATTCGTGGGCGGGACTCGAGCGGCGTGCCTCGAGTCTCCGGCGCCGCTGACGTGTGACGCTATTGGTTGACGCAGCCGCAGTGCCGCCGGGCTTCAGCTCGGCCCCTCCCCTTGTCCGCCGCCCCCCTGGGTGTCGGTGTCTGAGGCTGGGAGCTGGACCTGGGGCGGCGGGCCCGGGCGGCGGGGCCAAAGGGTGTGGGCGCAGGAAGAGCCCTGTAGTTCTCGTCAGGCCGCTGCCGCCGCGCCCAGAGGCCTCAGCGTCCAGGGGACAGAGGCCGGGGCGTTTTCGGGCAGCCTCGGCGCTCGCTCAGGTGAGGGGACGGGTAGGGTCGAGCCGGGCAGGGTTGAGGTGAGCAGCACCTTTTGCCAGTTGCCTGGGTGTCAGCCGGGTCGGAGTCGGAGAGGTTTGGCGTCGTAGTGGCCGCCTGCAGCTGCGGCGGTGACGCTGATGTTGCTTTGCCATCACCTGCTGCGCGAGCTCTCTGGACTACCGGGTGCCCGAGGTCAGTGGGAAGGCCTGGAGGGGCCATGACAGTCCGATGGTTGGGGGCTCGGATGCAGCAGTGGTCCCTGCGGGTGGGCGTTGCTACGGTGGCTGGAGTGTGGACTGAGCTGGTTGTATCGAGCGCCCGTAAGCAGGGACTTAAGCCTCGCTAGCTGCTCCGGCCTGCTGGAGACCCGCTGTTGCCTAACATAGATTGGGTCAGTTGATGGAGCGCCGCGAAGCCTTAGAACGCCCCCTTTCTTTCCCAGGCTTGGTGTGTTTTGTTTTCGGAATTGGTGCTTGCTGCACCTTGCTATGGAATTGTACATGTCCGCGGAAACATTGTCTGTGGTCAAAGGAACGTGAAGAGAAGTTGATTTTCCTTCCGGAGAGTATTCGTTGCCCTCCCATCCGCTCCCTGCTTTGTGTTCACAGTAGAAAGTCAGAGACTTTTCTTAAAAGGGAACGAGTTCTTGTAAATTTCCTCTGTAAAGAAATCGAGGGTTTTGTAACTGAACGTGTTTTCAACTGGCCTCGTGTTGCTGCTTTCACTCTGCACAGCAATAAGGTTGATGTATTCTGAGTTAACTAGACAAAGTATAGAAATAAGTGAATTAACCAGAATATGTATCTTGTGTCTTTTGAGTGGTACGTACTTGATGTGTTTATAATCTCATTTTAATCTTAACAATTTGTCATGTAAAGTCCATTATTATTCTCATGATGGATGAGAGAACTACAGCATATTAGCCCTAAAAAGTAATATGTCCAAAGTCAGAGTTGAGATTGAAACCTTGCCACCTGTCTCCAGTTCCTGGCCCCCTCATCTGTGTAGGCGTCTTAAAGAGTTTACAGGGTCATTTTCATTTGATCAAAGGTGTGCTGGGTGCTGGGAATAGGAAGGAAATGAAAGTCCCGTTCTTGCCAGCAAGGACCCAACAGTTGGAGAGAGATTCTTTTTTGAGATCACGCTTTGAGTATGTTTTAAAAGTAGGAGCTAGCTCTCTGCTGTGGCCAGGGAGTGCATTGGAGGATGGCCCAAGTCCTTGGGCCCTGCACCCCATGGGAGACCAGGAGAAGTACCTGGCTCCTGCCATCCGATCAGCGCGGTACGCCGGCCGCAGCGTGCTGGCCGCGGCGGCCATTGGAGGATGAACCAACGGCAAAGGAAGACCTTTCTCTCTCTCTCTCTCTCTCTCACTGTCCACTCTGCCTGTCAAAAAAAAAAAAAAAAAAAAAAAAAAAAAAAAGTAGGAGCTGATCTCCAGAACTCTCCAGTTACCAAACTCTGTTCTCCCCGTAGTACAGTGGTTTTGAAACCTTTGGAAGGCTGTAGTTTGGAAATTGTGCTGTTATTATAGTTTAAGGGTATTTCTTATTAAACAAGGAAATGTAATTTATGTTAAAAATGAATGCAATGATGTTAAAAAGTAAATGTAATTTTGGACTAACATTAAAGAATTCCCTTATGTATGTTCTTGTGTATTTAAATGATTCAATCTGAAATTATGAAGTTGTTGATAAAGCTAGAATACCTTATGTAATTGGTTACAATGCTGTTCTTTTTAGGTTTCTTAAGATGAAGCACTGCAGAAGGGCCATCTGAAGAAAAGAAAAACCAGGACATTGCATATTCTGGAAACAAAAACTTGAGTAAATATTTTTGGTGAATATTTTTAAAACTTTCATTTCCAGTTAAAGTTCAGATAGAGGAAATCTGACTTTACGTTTCATTTGTGATTTAATCTGCTTATGTGCTTGGGAATAGGGATGGGGTAGTGGTGGTGAATGATGTGACTCGTGAACCATTTTATCTGATTTTTGAACTATTGATATCTGACAGTCAAATCATGTGTTCAGTCTGTCTGTACCTGTCAGGAGAAAACCAAGGAATTCCTTTTGAATTACGAAGCATAAACATTCTTTTAGCTGTTTTACTAGCTCTTTGATTTGCTTATGTTTTTGAAGTTTTTTTTTTCTTTTGAGAAGAAAACCAGTTGACCTTTGCCTTGTGCTTCATAGAATGTCATATATGGTTGAGCTCAAGTATAATTTTTTTATTATGAAATATATGGAGAACATTAGAAGACATGGTTAAAAACATGGTTAGGAAGCAATTTAATTCATTTAATGAGCATTTATTAAATACCACGTAACAGGCCTTACCCCAGGCTTCTTCTAATATAGTGGTGGGCATCATGGCCACAGAGAGTAGCAGTGTGGTGAACTTTTTTTAGAAGGCACCATTTTAGTGAAAACATACATTTTCTTGATTTTATGTGTAAAGATGAATTTGGTTTAGGTAAAAGATTATCAGGTGAGCACTACTCATGTAGTAGATGTTTATATTTATAATAAATACTATTATTTTAGTAAAGCAGGCTTCTCTACGAATGCTGCTTCAAGGTATAAGGGGAAACTAGGATTCTTATTATTTTAGCATGCTTTTCATGTCAGTAGAATTTCAAAATTTCGTGGGGTATAGGAAAATTAGCTCTTTATTTTGAGACAATTTCCGGGAATTTATATATTACAAATTGAAGTGTCATGGTCACATAGGGAACAGTCTGGATGATGAATTGAAGGGTGGTGAGCCTAAGCTTCTAAAAGCCTGGTGATCAGTTAGACTATTATGATAATGCAAATGGGCAGTGAGAACCAGAAGTACAAATGGGGATGAAGGGATGGAGATGGATTCAAGAAGTCCAAAGGAGGTAGAATGGATAGGATTTAGTGGGTTTGAGGAAAAGTAAAGTCAGGGTAATTTCTAGCCACTTTCATGTTCATGCAGATAATTCATGTTTCATAAATGTTTTTGGGATGAATGAAATGAATTGTTTGATATCTGGCATGGGAAACAGTGGAATCGGCTGTTTACTGAGGTAGGGAATACAGAAAGAGAATAGTTTAGAGAACATGAATGGAGGAGATGAGTTCAGTGTGAGGTGGTAGATTTGAGACAGCTTTGACTTCTAAGAAATTTCATTAGGCAGTTGTACATGTGGATCTGGGTTAAGAAGCTCCAGTTTGATAGAAATTTTGGAGCGACAGTTTATAGATGATAGGAATAAATAAGATCAGTCAGGGAGAAAATGTAGAGTGAGAATAGAAGATAAATGAGACGATAACCACTACCATTTGACTGTGAGGCAGAAGAAAAATACCTTGAAGGATTGGTCAAGGAAGGAGGAGCAAGCAAGAGAGTCATGTAAGTCAGTGGAAGAAGCGTGTTTGGAGTAAAGGAGTATTAGATGTCTAAAGTCACCAAATAGTAGGAGGATAACTAATGTATCCATTGGACATGTTAGTTAAGAAGTTGGACACCTGAGCAAGAGCAGTTTATAAAGGGAAAGCCAGTGTACACTGAGCAAGGGGTAAGTAAGTTGAAATCACTGATGTCTTTTACTCTTTTAGAAAGTTTGATCATAAATGGAATAGAGAGGGAACTATAGCTAGAGTATGAGTTTGAGAGAGGGTTTTCAGTTTTTAAAGGTATAAGGCATAGGAACACATTTAAATTGTTTATTTGCCCAGGATAAAAAGCCCTCAAAAAGAAAATCAGATATATGCGGAATAATTGATGAAGCAAGGTCACTGAACAAGTTGCAAGGGATGGAATACAAAGGTGCAAGTCAGGGTACTTTAGATGGACTTCCAAGAGAGGAGGTAAAGAGGTGGTTACTATGGATACAGATGATATCCTGTGTGCATATGGATACATATCCTTATATGGATAAGGTGATGATTATGGGTACAGATAAATTTGTATGGGCAGGGTAGAGATTTCTCTATACAGTCCAGACAAGAGACTCCCACTTATGATAAAAAGAGGAAATGGTTGACTCATTTAATTGGTAGCCTTCTGGATATGGTATTGCTGACTCCTGCTCTTTTACTGAGTGTGAGAGTAGTTTGGTTTGAGATGACAGATGTAAATCATCCGGACAGGGATACCTTGAAGATTGTTTGCAATTTTACCCTTTCATACTTTTTATTATCTACTACTGAGTAACAAATTGTCCCAAAACTTAGCAATTTAAAATAAGACACACTTTTTATCTCAAAATTTCTGTGCATCACAAACTGGGGAATAACTAAACTGGGTGCTCTTGGCTCACAGTCTCTCATGTGGATACAGTTGAGATGTTGTCTGATTGTCTAGGGTCTCAGCTAATGTTGGAGGATTTGCTTATGTGATGGCTCACTCACGTAATTATTGGCTGGAGCCCTCAAATCCTTACTGTGTAGACCTTTCCTTAGTGCTTCTTTAGTGTCCTAAGAAGTCACCTGGCTTTTCCTGAAGCAAGTGCTCTGAGAGAGACAGCAAGGAGGAAACTGTGATTTTGTTTTTTACTTAATCATATACTACTGCTTCTACTACATTCTTTTAGAACTAAATCACTGAATCCCACACTGGGAGAGATATTAAACTCCATCTCTCTCTCTCTTTTTTTTTTTTTTTTTTTGACAGGCAGAGGGGACAGTGAGAGAGAGAGAGACAGAGAGAAAGGTCTTCTGTTTGCCATTGGTTCACCCTCCAATGGCCGCCGCGGCGGCCGGTGCACCGCGCTGATCCAATGGCAGGAGCCAGGTACTTCTCCTGGTCTCCCATGGGGTGCAGGGCCCAAGGACTTGGGCCATCCTCCACTGCACTCCCTGGCCACAGTAGAGAGCTGGCCTGGAAGAGGGGCAACCGGGACAGAATCCGGCGCCGCGACCAGGACTAGAACCCGGTGTGCTGGCGCCGCAAGGCGGAGGATTAGCCTAGTGAGCCGCGGCGCCGGCCAACTCCATCTCTTAAAGGGAGGATTATTCTGGAGTTTTGGGCGTAATTTAAAACTACCACGTACCTATCAAGTTTTAGTTTCTTTGGGGGTAAGTAAGATCTTTAAAAATATGCAGTTACAGCTTTTATGAAAAGGAGGTGAGAGAGATACAGAAAACTGGGGAGTTGATATAGTCAGATTTGGCTCACTTTACAGTTTGGCCTCTGTTGCTGCTGATCAGGCTCCATTGCTTAATGTGTTACCTCTTGTGGTTATTTGAAAAAGAGCAATTGCTGACCTTTGATTTAATGGAGGATTTTTCTAGGAGAAAAAATGCATTGTGGGTAAAATATGATTTTTTTTATGCCAAAATGTGATTTTTAGTAACAGTTGAATTAGCTCCAGTAGCAGAATTTTGATGCTGGGAGAAAAGAACTCACTGTTCATAGTAAAGAGTGTAAGGACTAAGATAATTACAGACTTATTCTGTTAACTTGAGTGATGAGAGAGGCAATGTGGCAAGGCTCTGAAGCCACACTAGCTTCAAATCCCAGTTCCACTGCTTCTTAAGTGTGTTTGTGCTTATCTTCTCAGTGCCACACTTTTTTCATCTGTAAAATGGGAAATGAGTAGTTATTTGTATAATTAGATAGTAAATACATGTTTAATGTTTGAACAGTACCTGGCACATAGCAGTAAATAGCCGTTATTATGGTAGCTGTATTTTATCATTTTGATGAGTTCTTTCATGGAATGAAAATTTCAAAGAATAACATAACATTGACCAAAATATTTAATCTAAGCTTTAGACTTACTTTAGCATCCCTTGTTATGCATCTGTAAAGTATGTTTCTGTTAAGTTGTATGTTTTTTAAAAATACTGTCTCAGATATCATCAGTAATAGTATACAGGTTATAAAGCTTCCTGAAGTCGCTTTTTTAAAAAAAAATTGTTGTTAACACAAAACTCCAGTTTCGATTGTGCCAATATTCTCATCTCAGAGGAATTGACTATTAAATGGAGCTGTTGGGATCTCTGTATTGTGACATGCTAATAAAAAAAAAGTACTTTCTCTTGTGGAGAGCAGTGCTTAGGCTGCCCACATCCCATATTAGAGTGCCTGGGTTTGAATCCTGGCCCAACTTTTGATTCTAGCTTCTTTGCACATCCTGGGAGGCAGCCAGTGATAGCTCCAGTACTTGGGTTCCTGCCACCCATGGAAGACATAGATTGAATTCTCAGCTTCCCTGGCATTTGGAAAGTGAAGTAGCAAATGGGAATTCATGCTCTTTGTATCTTAGATGAATAAAATAAATACATTAATTAATTTTTCTCTCCAAAATTGATACAATGAGAGTATTGGTGAACACACATGGCCAATTTCCTCCTACCTTTCCCTCAAACCCTTATTTTGTTGGATGGCTAGTTTGTATCTTAGGTGGGGTTTTCTGACCCAAGCGGTTTATAGCTGGAAGATATGAGAGAAGCCTAAGTGCCAGATAAGACAAAGGAAATAGTTTTTATTGTAAAAACCTTTAACATTTTACTTTGCTGATGCCTTTTAGCATTCTAGAGCATTTTAAACCAAATTCAAAGTGATATACTAGATTCTTAAACTTGCAGAATGTGTTCTTCAGCCAATATAGAAAGCAAAAATGAAGCCCACAGCTAGCAAATTTATGGAGTGTAGAAGCAGAAGGGCTAAGCCTTTTATTCTTGTAAATTTTTGTGGATGTCGTTTTATTACTGACCATATAAAGGAATATTATATACTGAAGGTATTAGTTTTGCAGGACAATTAAAGGTAGATAATATTTTTTGCCTTCTTTTTTATTTTAATTATTATTATTTTTAATTTTTTTAAGGAATACAAATTTCATAAGTGCAACCTTAGGAATATAGTTATTCCTCCCACCATACATGCCCTCCCTCCCACACTCCTACCCCTCCTTCTCTCCCCTTGCCAGTCCCATGCTCCATTAAGATTCATTTTCAGTTAACTTTGTACACAGAAGACCAGCTCTGTATTAAGTAAAGATTTTAACAATTGCACACACACACACACACACACACACAACTGTTTGAGAACTAGTTTTACAGTTAACTCTCATAATACAACTCATTGAGGACAAAGGTCCTGCATGGAGAGTTAGTGCACAGTGACTCCTGTTGTTAATTTAACAATTACACTTTTATGTATGATGTCAGTGACCACACAGGACTCTTGACATGAGCTGCCTCGGCTATGGAAGCCTTTTGAGTCCACAAACTCTGTCAGTGTTTGGACAAGGCCGTAAACAAAGTGGAAGTTCTCCCCTCCCTTTAGAGAAAAGTATATCCTTCTTTGATGGCCCCTTCTTTCCTCTCACTCACAGAGATCCTTCATGTAGAACATTTTTTACCATGGTGTCTTGGCTTTCCATGCCTGAAATGCTTTTTGGCTAGACCAGGAAGCCTTAAGGGCTGATTCTGAGGTCACAGTGCTACTTAAAGTGATTGCCATTCTATGATTCTGCTGTGTGGACTGCTTCCTATGTTGGAACATATTTCCTTTTTAATTCTATCTATTATTATTAATAGAGACTTGATTCTATTTATGTGATCACTTTAACTCTTAGTCCTATCTATATATATGCTCACTTTACACTTACTGTGATCACTTTAACACTTAAGATGGTTCACCCCACAGATGGCCACTACGGCCGGTGCGCTGCGCTGATCCGAAGCCAGGAGCCAGGTGCTTCCTCCTGGTCTCCCATGCGGGTGCAGGGCCCAAGCACATGGGCCATCCTCTACTGCCTTCCCAGGTCACAGCAGAGAGCTGGACTGGAAGAGGAGCAACCGGGACAGAATCCAGCACCCCAATTGGAGCTAGAACCTGGGGTGCCGGCTGCAGGTGGAGGATTAGGCAAGTGAGTCGCAGCACTGGCCTTGGGGATGTTTTTTAACATTTGTTTGGGGAGTTGGAGAAATTGGTATTACCCAGTTCCTCCCACTCCCCTTCTCTGAACCAGTTAAATACATATTTTAAAGATTTATTTGAATATTTGAAAGTCAGCGTTACACAGAGAGAGATGGAGAGGCAGAGCCAGAGGCGGAGGCGGAGGCAGAGGCAGAGACAGAGAGAGAATCTTCCATCTACTGGTTCACTCCCCAGTTGGCCGCAATGGCTGGAGCTGCGCCTATCCGAAGCCAGGAGCCAGGAGCTTCTTCCAGGTCTCTCACGTGGGTGCAGGAGCCCAAGGACTTGGGCCATCTTCTACTGCTTTCCCAGGCCATAGCAGAGAGCTTGATTGGAAGTGGGGCAGCTGAGACTCGAACCGGCACCCACATAGGATGTTGGCACTGCAGACAGCAGCTTTACCAGCTATGCCACAATGCCAGCCTCAAATAATGCTTGCTGAGGTGGGGTAAACTGTGGTGATGCCAGATTTCCTCTCTCTTTCTCTCGGTTTTTTTTTTTTTTTTTGACAGGCAGAGTGGATAGTGAGAGAGAGAGAAAGAGAAAGGTCTTCCTTTTTGCCATTGGTTCACCCTCCAATGGCGTGCTGCGGCCGGTGCACCGTGCTGATCCAAAGGCAGGAGCCAGGTGCTTCTCCTGGTCTCCCATGGGGTGCAGGGCCCAAGCACTTGGGCCATCCTCCACTGCCTTCCCGGGCCACAGCAGAGAGCTGGCCTGGAAGAGGGGCAACCGGGACAGAATCCGGCGCCCCGACCGGGACTAGAACCCCGTGTGCTGGCGCCGCTAGGTGGAGGATTAACCTATTGAGCCGCGGTGGCAGCGCAGATTTCCTCTCAGTTCTAGCCTAGGGCCATCCTTCTGCTAGTTGTAATGAATACAAATTAAACAGCAAGACAAACAGAAGAGGAACAAGGGCAGTGAAGGTAATGGGATTAGAAACAAAAAATTAGAAGTAATAACAAGAAAAGAAAAAGAATAAAATTGAAGTTTTAATATGAACTTTATTCATACTTTAAAAATATTTGGAATTAATCAGATTTCCTCATCTTTTCACCACATTGGATTCCACCTGCATTGGATTCATCCTTTCCTCTGTTCTTCCTGTTCAGAGAAAGGAAATGTTTCTTTCTGTCAAAAGCTATTTCTTGCACTTATTTATATATAAGCTCTGGATTGAATTAACATTCTAAATATCCTAAATATTTTATTAAATATCATGTGCTTTAAATTGTGATTTCCACTCTTATTTAAAGCATAGCGTCATCCTTCTCATAAAAAATAGTCCCAAATTAAAAAAAAAGGTATCAACTGAAAAAAAAAAGTCCTTAGATTTTATTGGACTAATAATAGTAATAAAATGATGTCTTTGAGTTTCCCCAGAAGCAAATGCTAGATGGAGATTCAAGTGCAGGTGCTATTTAGGAAATGGGCATATGAGACACTGGCAGGGAAATAGGGAAATAAGAAAAGAAAGGGGTAAAATTCAATAAAGGGCATTATCTTGGTGGTTACTGTTGTGAGTATCTGGAGCTTACTCCCTCTGGGAAGCTCTCAGAGACCAAATGAAATACGCCTTCGAGTTATCGCAAGCCAAGAGGAAGGAAGATTTGAGTGTTTATCCACCAGCTTCCTACCCATCATTGTCATTAACACTGTGGCAGGTCTGACTTGTGCTAGCATTATAAGCTGAACATTCCCTTGCAGTCAGAAAGCAGCCCTCAGCAGACTGTCTTAGGTATCCATAATGTGCAGTCAGTCCTCTTGTGAGGGGTGAATGCCAGTGCTTTTTAGCAAGACACCAGTAGCACTGGCTGCAAATGACAGACAGTTCCAGTAGAATATCTGATGTGCCAGAGGTTGTTCTGTTTTACATATATGAATTCAGTTCCTACGTTACAACTCTCTGAGGTAGGTGCTCTTAGTGTCCTCATTTTACACATGAAACAGCACAGAGGAATTACGTATTTTACCCCTAGTTATACCACTGTAATTTCAGAATTGATATTTGCTTCTTTCCACCTTTCTTTGAAAGGCAGAGTGATAGAAGGGAGTGGGGTTGGGATCCCCCATTTGCTGATTCACTTCCCTGATGCCTGCAACAGCTGAGGTTGGGTCAGGCCAAAGGTGGGAGTCAGGAATTCCATCTGGTTCTCTTGCCTAGGTGGCAGGAACCCGAGTACCTGAGCCATCATCTTGTGCCTCCCAGGGTCTACATTAGCAGGAAGCTGGATCAGAAGCAGCTAACAGAGAGAAGCTAACCACCCAACCTGAAATCTGGGCCTCCCAAGTGTCAGCCTAACCTTCTGTTCCACAGTATCTGCTTAACTCTATACTGTTAATCCTTGTAGTGGACTGCTTCTGGAATGATACTGTCTGTCTGAAGTAGGATATCCTAATTCTGTTGTCTTTTTTGATAACTGCTTCCTCCTTCTCCTTTTCCCAGTCTCTTTTCTTTTGGTATATATTTTTAAAATATTTATTTATTTTTGTGAAAGGTAGAGTTAGAAGGATCTTCAATCCATTGGTTTACTCCCCAAATGGCCACAGTGACTGGGCCTGGACCAGACCAAAGTCAGGAGCCTGAAACACCATCTGAGTTTCTCATGTGGTTATCAGGGGTCCAAGCACTTGGGCCATTCTCTGTTGCTTTTCCCGGCATATTAGCAGGGAACTGGATTGAAGTGGAGCAGCTGGGATAGGAAACAGTGTCCATATAGGATGCCGATGTTGCAGGTGGTGGCTTGACCTGCTGTGCCACAACGCTGGCCTCTGTTTTGTTGTTTTTTACTTCATTATTTATAGATATCCTGCTCCTGGATTCTAGAGTATTTTAGGTGTCCTCCCTTCCATTTAAAAATTGTTTTAATTTTACATATTTGTGGGACACAGTGTGGCAATTTGATACACATGTACATTGTATAGTAATTGAATCGACATGCTATTTCATGTGAACAATGGGTCATTGAAGAAATTAAAGGGAAATTAAAAAATTTTCAAGACAAATTAAAATGGAAACACAGTGTACCAAATCTTACAGAATACGGCAAAAGCAGGACTAAGGGGAAAATTTATAGCAATAAGCACTTACATCAAAATAAAGAGAAAGAAATGCTGCATCTCAGGGACCTAGAAAATCAAGAACAAATCAAGCAAATTAGTAATAGGAAAGAAATAACAACGATCAGAGCAGAAATAGAAACTTAAGCAATACAAAAGATCAATATATTTGTCAGATTTTTGTTACTATAATAATTAAGAGAAGCTCCTTGTGAAGGAAAGAGATTTACTTTGGCCCCAAATTTTAGAGGTTTACAGTCCAAAATGAGGCAGACCAACTTGGTTCAGCCCCTTTCTGAGGCCAGAGAATGGCAGGGATGTGTGCTGAGCTGGGAAGCCTAGAGAGAGAAGTTGAGGGAGAAGGAGAGAGAGACGCTAAACTGAACTTGGTTTCTATAACCAACCCTCTACAGAAAATTTCATTGCAACTCCAAAGGTAAATCCCAGTGACCCGTATACTTCTTACTGGGCTCACCTCCTAGATGTCCTAGTGAATTGAATTTCTATCCTCTTCCAGTAGTGCCACCATGGGGACCAAGACTTTGACACGTGAACTTTAGGCCTGGTTATAAGTTTGGGTGTGAATGATCATATGCTAAAGGCTTCGTCTCCTGAATGTTGCTATTAGAAGAGGGTAGAGGGGCCGGTGCCATGGCTCACTTGGTTAATCCTCTGCCTGCGGCACCGGCATCCCATGTGGGCACTGGGTTCTAGTCCCAGTTGTTCTTCTTCCAGTCCAGCTCTCTGCTGTGGCTCGGGAGGGCAGTGGAGGATGGCCCAAGTGCTTGGGCCCCTGCACTCGCATGGGAGACCAGGAAGAGGCACCTGGCTCCTGGCTTTGGATTGACGCAGTGCACCGTTCCTTGGCGGCCATTTGGGGAGTGAACCAATGGAAGGAAGACCTTTCTCTCTGTCTCTCTCTCTCTCACTGTCCATAATTCTACCTTTCAAATAAAAACAAAAAAAAAAGAGGGTAGAAATTCAATCTGATTATGCTGTATAGGGAATAAGTCTAGTGGGAGGCCCTTGGGTCACTGGGACATGTCTTTCAAATGTAGTTCTTGCTGGAGGGGTGATTATAAAAGCTGAGTTGGGTCAAGCCTCTCTGTTTTTTGGATGGTCACGTGATCTTCCATATCTGGCCTCACTAAGTGGCCATACCAGTGGTAACTGCCCAGTCTTGGAGCCTGAGCCTCTAAAACCTTGAGCCAAAATAAGCCTCCTTTCTTTGTTAGTAGCTTCATTCAAATATTTGTTATAATAACAAAAAACTGAGTTATACAGAAAATGGGTACCAGATGAGGGGATTTTGTGAAACAATTCTGCCCTTCCAAGCCACTGGGCCATTGGTAGGAGCAGAAGCCTTGAAGATCCAGTGAAAATGAAAATACTCAAGGTTACCATGTTAAATATTTCTTGCTGAAGTATTAACTGGTATTTCACAGGTTATATAATGAGGGCTTGAGGGTTTGATGTTGTACAATGAATATTTGTATTTTAACCTTTTTAACAAACAGGTATTTAAAAGCCATAGAAAGAAAGATGTGATGGTAGAATGACAGATGACCATATTGGTATCTTTGGATTAGAATATACATTTTTAAATTAAAAATTATTATTTTTTTGTAATTTGCTTCTCCTTTCAGAGAGGAGAGTTTTTATTTTATTATTTTTTTAAAGCTTTATTTATTTGAAAGGCAGAGTTACAGAGAGGCAGAGAGAGAACGTCTTCCATCTGCTGGTTCACTCCGCAGATGGCTGCAATGGCTGGAGCTGGGCCAATCTGAAGCCAAGAGCCAGGAGCTTCCTCTGGGTCTCACACATGGGTGCAGTGGCCAAAGTACTTGGGCCATCTTTTACTGCTTTCCCACGCCACAGCAGAGAGCTGGATTGAAAGTGGAGCAGCTGGAACTCAAACCGGCACCCATATGGGTTATTCACTACGCGACAGCGCCAGCCCCTAAAAATTATTTATTTGCATTTTTATTTGAAAGGCAGAGGGACAGAGAGTGACAGAGAGCTAGATAGAGAGAGATCTCACATTTGCTGGTTTCCTCCCAGATGTCTACAACAGCCAGGGCTGGGCCAGGCTGAATCTAGAAGCCTGGAATTCTATCTGTGTCTCCCACTTGGATTGCAGGGACCAAATTATTTGAGCCTGCCAGGTTGCGTGTTAGTAGGAAGCTGGGTTGGAAGCAGAGTACCCTGAACTTCAGCCAGGCATCACAAGTGGTGCCTTAACCACTGTGCCAAATGCCAGCCCCAGAAGACACCTATTTCTTGGCTGTGGTTACAAGGAAAGGCCAAGAGATATGTGTGTTTGGGTAAGAAAGGCCTTTCCCACCTGTCACTTGCTATTCTCTAGCTTCTAGTTTCCCTTTTTTCTTTTTAAATTGTACAAGTATTGTATGTTAATTGTAAAACATTTAAACAGTTCTTAACTGTCAAGAGTAAAAGTCAAACTGCTGCTTCACTACTTCTCCTTACCTCCAAACCTCCCATTACATTTCCAGAGATAACTACTCTTACGGCTTTGGTAATATTTTTGTAGATTAAAAATACATATAACATTTCATGTGTAATATATACACTATACATAATGCATAGGTGATTTTTTAAAAAATGTGAATGGAATACTATTCATCTTCTCAGCTTGCTTTTCTTTTGCTAATAGTATATATATCCTGAACACCTCTTGTATCAGTACTTTAGTGCTGATTTATTTTATTTATTTGAAAGTTAGAGTTAGGGAGAGAGGAGAGATCTTCCATCCACTAGTTCACTCCCCAAATGGCCACAACAGTCAGGGCTGGGCCAGCCTGAAGCCAGGAGCCAGGAGCTTCTTCCCAGTCTCCCACATAGGTACAGGGACCCAAGGACTTGGACCATCTTCCATAGTTTCTCCCAGGTACATAGCAGGGAGCTGGATTGAAAGCGGAGCAGCCAGGACTCGAACTGGTGCCATATGGGATGCTGGCATTGCAGGGGGCAACCTAATCCATTATGCTACTACACCAGCCCCAGAGCTATCTCATTTTAATAAGTGTCGCTCCCCCTCTTCGTGGAGGAACGACACTAAACCCTGCCTAGGCTTCATATCTGAGTCACGGCACCATTATGTTGCTCCCCCTCTTCGTGGAGGAACGACACAGGACCCTGCGTTGTTCTTTGTCTGCTCGGCCCTCCCCGGGTTTGCTGCTGGTTCTTCCCGGGTGGGCTACTGTCCCTTCCACCTCCGTGGAAGGGCGGTTCCCCCTGGCCACTTTCCCCACTTCCGCAGCGGAGCAGCACACCGCCGGCCGGCTCTCTCGGGGGCTGCACAGGTGTTCCTTCAGATAGATGTTCCTCTTAGATGTTCCTCTTAGATGTTCCTGGTGCATGTTGTCTCTCTCCTCCTTTATAGTCCTCCTCCGCCAATCCCAACTCGGCTGTTCACACGCCGAGTACGCTGCTCTCCTCCAATCAGGAGCAGGATCAGCTCCTGGAGGTCATCACTCAAGTTGGCAAGAGGCAGCTGCGTAGAAGCTGTTTTCTCCTCTCCCAGCGCCATATTGTGGGAGAGCAGATGCATAGAATAAGTCTTAATTCCAGTAACTTAGTCTAGTCTGAGTTGCTCCCCACAAATAAGACCACTTATTATTTCATAGTAGGAGCATGTGTTAAATATTTCCTCTTGAGTCTTCTTTTCAGTTTATTTTTTATTTTTATTGTTTCATAAAAATCTGTGTGAATGCAGTGATTTTACAGTAGTAATTTTTCTAAAACAACAATTGATGGGGAAGCCCAACTTCTCAAAAATAGAAGAGTGAAAATTTTGTATATCTATAACATGAAGAATAATTCATCCATTAAAGATGCTATTTTTTTATTTAGTAAATTATAAATTTCTAAAGTACAGTTTATGGATTACATTGGCTTTCCCCCCGCCCCCATAATTTTCCTCCTACTCGCACCCCTCCCATCTCCCGCTCCCTCTTTTCAGTTTAAATATATGTTTAAGGCAGCAGTGATTTCTCCTTGAAAAAGCATCTTGCTGCTAAGGAAGTATTTCTGATTATGAGAGTCCTAGAATTGAAATGTGCAGGACAAAACATATACACATTTCTGGTTTTTATTGTATCTGATAAATTGTTGTATTCAAAGACTGCCATTTTACTCTCATCAACTGCTCAATTTCCACATCTTTGTCAACGTAGTTGTTTGTTGTTTTTCTGATTTTCATTATTTCACTGATGGATGGTAATAGTTTGTGTCTAATTGCTAGTGATGTTAATTATTATTTTTTTCTATAAATAGCTGGTTTATATATTTTACTATCAGATTATTTGTTTTTCATAATGATTTGTAGGATGGACTCCATTTTTTCAGAAACAGTTATTCATTTGAAAGAGAGAATTAGAAAGAGGGAGGGAGGAAGAGAGAGAGAGAATAATTGAAATTGAAATCCTCCCTCTGCTGGTTCTACTACTCAAATGATTGCAAGGCTGATGGCCTCCATTTTTGAAGGGACAAATGAATAGTTGGAATCCTGCTTCTAGAAGTTTTTTGATATAAATATTAGATGTTAGATAGTTGTATTTCCTTTATGCCAGTGAGAAAGAAAGAAAGCAGTTTGGATATATTATTTTAAGATTTAATGGGTAGTTCATTTTGAACAATCTTTATTTGAAAGGTATTTCTTAAAATGATGGTCAAAGCGGTGGTATTAAGTTAGGAAATTTTGAAAGAATCTAGTTTTTCTGTTTGGTTAAATTATATAGTGTTTCCATGCTTTTGTTTATATATCCCTAAAATCATAGTTGCCACAGGTTGTTTTCTAATACTAGGTAGCAGTTTTGAAATGAGTACTATGGATTTAAGGGAGAATGAGAAAAATGTCTCATAACATGTAGATCAGTTGTTACTTACTTAATAGATAAAAATAACAATAAATAATGTTTTAATTAGTAGCTGTGTTCAAGGTGCTGTCATTGGTATTGTTAGTAAAACAATCTGTATTGATCATGATCTTTCAGTGGAGAGAAGCTAGATTAAAGTCAAGGTATATGTATCTTTTGTAGGAGTATCACGTGAGTGAGACTGTGTTCTTTTATTAAGAAATATCCTTAGAGCCGGCACTGTAGTGCAGCTGGTTAAAGCCCTGACCTGAAACGTCGGCATCCCATGTGGGCACCGGTTCTAGTCCCGGCTGCTCTTCCTCTGATCTAGCTCTCTGCCATGGCCTGGGAAAGCAGTGGAAGATGGCCCAAATCCTTCGGCCCCTGCACCCATGTGGGAGACTGGGAGGAAGCGCCTGGCTCCTGGCTTCGAATCGACCCAGCTCCTGCTGTAGTGGCAAATTGGGGAGTGAACCAACGGATGGAAGACCTCCCTCTCTGTCTCTCTCTCTCTCTGTAACTCTGTCTTTCAAATAAATAAAATAAATCTTAAAAAAAAAGAAATACCCAGTTATGATTTTTCATATTACTCATGGTGTTTCTGTTGATCACTTAGTTAACTCTGGATTTTGTCAAAGTTTCTCTTTTCCCCTTTGTTATTAATAAATGTTTTGGCGGGACTTTGTGATAATATGAATATCTCGTAGCTCATCAAAATTTAATTAATTTTTAATTTCTTGGATTCTTTTTTGTCAAGTAGATTGTAATTCATTGCTATCATTTATTTTTATGCTTAAATTGCTCCAGATTTTGCCAATGAGAGTCTCTTAAAGCTGACCTCTGTGTCTTTTTGACATCCTCATCAAAGACTTGTCTTTACTTTCTCTGCCTTACTTTTAGAACCAGCCATTTCTTCAAGGGGATCTGGTTCTTCTTGGTAGAAATGGTTTTTAGAAGTGAAATTTTGTTTTCTCATTTTTTTGGCAGTCAGTGTTTTAAAAATATTTTTTAACACATAAAAAGTTGTATGAGGTTACTTAAAACAGTTCATGCAAAATGGGGACGTGTTGTGACACAGCAGATCAAATTGCTGCTTGGGATGCTGGCATCCCTTATCAAAGTGCTGGTTCGAGTACTGGCTGCTTCATTTCTTTTTTTAAATTTTATTTATTTATTTGAAAGTCACAGTTACACAGAGAGAAGGAGAGGCGGTGGGGTGGGGGGTCTTCTATCCAATGGTTCACTTCCCAAATGGCCTCAACGGTGGAGCTGTGCTGATCCAAAGCCAGGAACCAGGAGTTTCTTAGGTCTCCCACGTGGGTCCAGGGGCCCAAGGTCCTGGGCCATCTTCTCCTGCTTTCACAGGCCATCAGCAGGGAGCTGGATTGGAAGTGGAGCATCCGAGACTTGAACTGGCGCCCACATGGGATGCCTGCACTGCAAGATGGCAGCTTTACCTGCTACGCCAAAGTGCCAGCCCCTGCTTCATTTCTGATCAAGCATTCTTGCTAGTTTGCCTGGGAAGCAGCAGATGATGGTTCAAGTACTTGAGTGTCTGCCACCCACTCCCTATGGAGTTCTGGCTCAGCTTGGCTCAGCCCTTCTTTTGGGGTCATTTGGAGGGTGAACTGACAGATGAAAACTCTTGTCTCTCCCTCTCTTTGTCATTTTGCCTTTCAAATCAGTCAATCAATCAATCTTTAAAAAACTTCATGGGACCGGCGCCATGGCTCATTTGGTTAATCCTGAGCCTGCAGCACTGGCATCCCGTGTGGGCGCCGGGTTCTAGTCCCAGCTGCTCCTCTTCCAGTCCAGCTCTCTGCTGTGGCCCGGGAGGGCAGTAGAGGATGGCCCAAGTGCTTGAGCTCCTGCAGCCGCATGGGAGACCCGGAAGAGGCACCTGGCTCCTGGCTTCGGATTGGCGCAGCACGCAGGCCATAGTGCCCATTTGGGGGGTTAACCAATGGAAGGAAGACCTTTCTCTCTGTCTCTCTCTCTCACTGTCTATATTAAAACAAAAATCAAAATTAAAAAAAAAATTTCATGAAAACTCAAAAGATAAGTTTGTTTGATGTATTAATTCTGAAATCTTTGCAGCAAAGAGTGTTCAAGAAATTCTGAAGAGATATATATTGTGAAGAAAATATGTGTGGATTTTCATATCTGGGTTCTCTGTGTCTAGTATTACTTGATGCTTCTTTTGTATCAGATTACCCACTTCCTACTTGAGGGCATTTATTAACTCTTAATCTTTATTTCTGTACTTGCTTAAAATAAATTCTTATAAAGTACTGGGCCTTTATCTGTTGATTTTTCAGTTTTTGCAAGCTCACTAATGCCCTCTTTCTACAATATCTTCAGTTGTGAGTTGTTGACATTGGTGAGCGGTATGATTTTGGGTGAGGACTTTGTGTCCTTTTAGTGTATAGATCATTTTCCCTTTGGATTTGATTAGAAACCAATTCCTTTTTTTTTATTTTTTTTATTTTTATTTTTTGACAGGCAGAGTGGACAGTGAGAGAGAGAGACAGAGAGAAAGGTCTTCCTTTTGCCGTTGGTTCACCCTCCAATGGCCGCCGCGGCCAGCGCGCTGTGGCCGGCGCACCACGCTGATCCAATGGCAGGAGCCAGGTACTTCTCCTGGTCTCCCATGGGGTGCAGGGCCCAAGGACTTGGGCCATCCTCCACTGCACTCCCTGGCCACAGCAGAGAGCTGGCCTGGAAGAGGGGCAACCGGGACAGAATCCAGCGCCCTGATCTGGACTAGAACCCGGTGTGCCGGCGCCGCAGGTGGAGGATTAGCCTATTGAGCTGCGGCGCCTGCTCTGATTCCCTTTTATGTAGATACCTGAATGTCAGGACACATCCTTCATTAAACATCCCTTAGGAGTCACTGGGTGGACCTTTAATCCTCAGTGGTATGCTGGCTAGACGAGTGTAAAAAGAATGAAATATGGCATTTTATAAACCACTATGTTTTATGTGAATATTTGGTTTCCATTTAAGTCTTTTCAAAGTCTTTTAGTTTTTTTTTTTGTTTAAAAAACTGAAAAAGAAAGAGAAAGCCATGTTCTAAAGTTAGTCTCCAAATTTTAAGATGTTGGTTGACAGATTTTTTAAAGTTTTGAAGAATGTGAAAATATTTTTCTCTTCCTAAGCTATAGGAAAAAAGCATTGTGGAAAAATAGAACATTTTCTTACTTTTCTCTAGCTCTTTGCCTTTATGTTTTTTTTTTTTTTTTTTTTTTTTTTTTTTTGACAGGCAGAGTGGACAGTGAGAGAGAGAGACAGAGAGAAAGGTCTTCCTTTGCCGTTGGTTCACCCTCCAATGGCCGCCGTGGCCAGCGCACTGCGCTAATCTGAAGCCAGGAGCCAGGTGCTTCTCCTGGTCTCCCATGTGGGTGCAGGGCCCATGGACTTGGGCCATCCTCCACTGTACTCCTGGGCCACAGCAGAGAGCTGGACAGGAAGAGGAGCGACCGGGACAGAATCCGGCGCCCCGACCGGGACTAGAACCTGGTGTGCTGGCGCCGCAGGTGGAGGATTAGCCTATTGAGCTGCAGTGCCAGCCACCTTTATGTTTTCATATCACTATTAAAAATAAACCTTTCAGTAAGCTTCTGGTTTTTTTAGGTGTTTAATACACTTCCATAAATTATACTAAGATTTTAACCATGTGAAAATTTGAAGCATTTTAATATATTATAAATGGTGTCTGATAGTGTTGCCTCATCTAATTTTTAAGCTTGTTTTAGGATCTTTAAATATAAGAGAAAAACGTATTTAGAAAGTAGACAAGTCAATTAACTGTAGTGTTATCCTCAAAACTTTCTTGAGTCTAGAAGAAATTTGATTTTTATAGTTTTTTGTAAGAATCACCTATACTTTTTGATCTTAAAGGATTATAAATTATGTAACACTGTATGATTAGTCTCACTTTTTTCACCCCCTTTTTTCTACTTTATTTTAAGATATTTTGTTATTGGTTGTTTGGGTTAGTCATGTTACTAACTTTATTATCAGAGCAATTTTTTTCTTGTTTCTTGGATCACAAAATAAGAACTTCTATACCTTTTTATTCATTCTTGCTACATCTAAATATTTACATTGATTCTACACACACATATGTGTACACAGAAATGTGTATACACATTTGCCACATGTCTGGTCACAATTTGATAGTATATTGTCATTTATCCCAAGTACCTGATATCAGAAGATCTGTTTACGTTCCAGGGTACTCAGAGTGAATCTGATCGAGGAAGATTGTTTCCTTATGGAATAATTAGAAATACACAAAGGTGATGGATGTTAAGAGGGTTTTAGCTAACTTAATATGCAAATACAATATTATTAAATGGCAGCTTTTGGAACAAGAGTGGGTAAATTTGTTTAATGTTTAATGTAGATAATTACTATTCCCTTCCTACTGTTGAGATAGGTAGTTTGAGATGAATAATCATGCTCCTCTTATTTTGAGCCAGAATATAGTAACTGAACCTCGGTCTTACGTCATGTTTTGAATGATGAAATCAGGGTGTTACGAGTTTTGTCTTATGTTTTAGATGGAGTTCTAGATGTTTTGTTTTTCCATATATGTATATATACCATTTATATAAATTTTTATTTTATTTATTGAAAGGCAGACACACATGCATAGAGAGAGAGAGATACTCTATCTGTTTATATCCTCCCCCAAAGCCCACAACACCTGATGCTGGGCCAGGCTGAAACACATGGGTGGCAGTGGCCTAACTATTTGAACCATCACCTACTGCTTCCCAGGGTGCAGATCAGCAGGAAGCTGGAATGAATGCAGAGCCAGGAGTAAACCCCAGGCACTCAGCTATGGGAGGCAGGCATCCCAAGAATCGTCTTAACTGTTGTGCCAGACTCCAGCCTCTAAACTTTTTATTTCATCCATGAAGGAAGCAAAGTGATTCAATGAACTTTCTTTCTCCCTTATATGGCTGCTGTTGTAATTTTGTAAATCTGTGATTCTAAATTTAACCTTTGGTCTCTTATTCCTTAGATGCCTTTTTGGAAAAATTTCTGTAATGGATCAAAGGAAGAATGACAGCTTTGTCCCTAGTATCACTCAATTAGAAGATTTTCTTACAGAGCACAATTCCAATGTTGTTTGGCTCCTTGTTGGTAAGTAGTATATGTTTCCCTATACTTGATTGTATATTACAGATGGATTAACAACTGTCATATTTTAAGCAGTCATTGAGATGGAATGCTTACAATACCATTTATTTCTCTTGAGGAAAGATTTTTCTCTATATTTCTTGAATATTTTCTCTGGGAACTACTCTGGAATGCTCTTTCCTTTTTCTTTGGCCTGTCTCCTTATTTGATTTAGGGGAGCTTCCAAGAAAATTATTTTTACTGTTTCAGGTCACCTTTCCTACCTCCTGTTCCAATACACATAACACACTTACATCTTTTTGTTTGATTATAGAAGTAATAAATCCTCATAGTAAGTATAATTTTATAGTAAATACATTACATGTGTCTAATTTTAATCTCTTCCTTCTTTTTATACCTGGCAGTGGACTCTTTTTTTTTTTTTTTTTTTTTTTTTTGACAGGCAGAGTGGACAGTAAGGGAGAGAGACAGAGAGAAAGGTCTTCCTTTGCCGTTGGTTCACCCTCCAATGGCCGCTATGGCCGGCGCGCTGTGGCCGGCGCACCACGCTGATCCAATGGCAGGAGCCAGGTACTTCTCCTGGTCTCCCATGGGGTGCAGGGCCCAAGGACTTGGGCCATCCTCCACTGCACTCCCTGGCCACAGCAGAGAGCTGGCCTGGAAGAGGGGCAACCGGGACAGAATCCGGCGCCCTGATCTGGACTAGAACCCGGTGTGCCAGTGCCGCAAGGCGGAGGATTAGCCTAGTGAGCTGTGGTGCCGGCCTAGCAGTGGACTCTTCTATTAACTTTTTTTTTTTTTTTTTTTTTTTTTTTTTTTTTTTTAAGATTTACTTATTTATTTGAAAGAGAGGCAGAGAGAGAGAGAGAGAGAGAGAGAGAGATCTTCCATCTGCTGGTTCACTCCCCAAATAGCTGCAATGGCTGGAGCTGGGCCGACCCGAAGCCAGGAGCCAGGAGCTTCCTCTGCGTCTCCCATGTGGATGCAGGGGTCCAACAACTTGGGCCATCTTCTACTGTTTTCCCACGCCATAGCAGGGAGCTGGATCGAAAGTGGAACAGCTGGGATTCAAACCAGCACCCATATAGGATGCTGGCTCTGTAGGCAGCGGGTTTTCCCATATACTACAGTGCCAGCCCCTCTTTTATTAACTTTTTTTTTTCTATAATGTTCTAGAAGTTTTCTGGAATTTACAAATAGTTCAGAACTTTAGAATTTAATGAGGTTTGGATGAGGAGAGAGAATATGAATGAATGAAAGTGAGAAATAGAAAAATAATACCAGAAAAGGGTGAGACTACTGAAGGTTGTTACTGTTCACAAAGATTTTATGAAATAATAGTGTTTGAGTTGAATCTTTTTTTTTTTTAAACTTTTTTTTTTTATTTGACAGGTAGAGTTATAGACAGTGAGAGAGAGAGAAAGAGAGAGAAAGGTCTTCCTTCCGTTGGTTCACTCCCCAAATGGCCGCCAAGGCCAGCGCTACGTCCATCCAAAGCCAGGAGCCAGGTGCCTCTTCCTGGTCTCCCATGCGGGTGCAGGGCCCAAGCACTTAGGCCATCCTCTACTGCCCTCCCGGGCCACAGCAGAGAGCTGGACTGGAAGAGGAGCAGCTGGGACTAGAACCCGGTGCCCATATGGGATGCTGGCACTGCAGGCGGAGGATTAACCAAGTGAGCCACGGTGCCAGCCCCTGATTTGAATCTTGGCATAGGAGTTAGAAATTTAGAGAAAAATAGGAAAATTAGGGTAGGTAATGATATTTGTTGATCATCTATGTGCCAAATACTCTGGACGTTTTGCATATGTTGTCTCACTTAATGCTCAGAGTAGCCTTGTAAAGGTAGGTTTTATTCTTTTCCTTTGAACATGTTGGGCATTTGAGACCTGTGTAGATTAAATACCTTGCAGTAGTTACACAGATAGTATTCTTGGAGGGAATGCTTTTGCTTCTTCCATTGCACCATGGGATATGGGGTAGGGATCTGGGTGGAGGTAAAGTATATTTAGAAGGAATTATAATGCTTCATGATTGATAAGCAGGCTTGGTTAACAGTTAAACTTTGAGTTCTGTATCTTTAGCAAAAGCAAATTATTGTAAATTATCAGTAAGGAAAGCAAAATGAAATGCTAAATATTAGTATGAAATACGACTTCATAAAAGCAGCATTGAAGCTTGCTATTTAGTTTAATTAAGGGCAGAATTCTTTATATCCAATGTGTTCCTTTTCCTGTTCTCTAGAATTTTGTGACTTTTTTCTGTTCAATATAATGCTTTTAAAGAAAAGACCACAATGACAACAAGCAGAAAAACATTAAGCAAATGTTTAATTTCTCTGTTTTACTAATAGCTTTATGTTACTGAAGATGGTGAAGGTGGAGGGCATGATATGGTGAAAAGACCATAATTCTTACTTTATTTAGTATTAAAAACATGCTTCTCAACTGACGCCTCTTGCTTTTCTAAAGGATCCATGATAGTCTGCTGCTGACGCAGATATTTTATAGTACAAATGTATACAAAATCACTTTAAATGAGAACACAGTAGTATGTCATCAAAATAACTTTTCAAAAGTTTTCTAGAATAATTTCATGAGCAAATCATTTACTACATAAAAGCAGTCCCCTTCAATCTAAACTACCCTGAGATATACTGTATTTTATTTTGACTCAAAGTAACTGCTTTGTATTATCTATATTACATAGTATTTTTAAAAAGCTTTCGATGTGATATTGCTATAAAGTTACGTATGTTGTTGCTTTACTTTCTCACAATTTAGAAAATAGTTATCCTTTTAAAGATTTATTTATTTATTTTTGAAAGTCAGAGAGAGAGAGACAGGGAGAGAGAGAGGTCTTCCATCTGCTGGTTCATTTCCCCTGATAGCTGAAATGGCCAGTGCTGGGCCAAGCCAAAGCCAAGAGCCAGGAGCTTCATTGGGTTCTCCCAGGTGGGTTTCAGGGGCTCAAACACTTGGGCCATCTTCTGCTGCTTTTTCCAAGCCATTTGATCATAAATGGAGCAGCTGGGACATGACGATTGCCCATATGGGATGCTGACATCACAGGTGGTAGCTTTACCAGCTATGCTACAACACTGGCCCAAATAGTTATATTTTAAATAAAAGAAAATTTATTCCCAAAACTACTCTTTGCATTTTGTCTTTTGCATGTTCATGGGTTAGATTTCTTGGGAATATAAATTTTGTAGGTGATTAAACTTTTCATGAAAAGATAGTCAAATTTAGAATAACATTTACTATAGCATGTTCAGTGGCATTTTTCAAAGGTAAATTATTGTCTTAACAATTTAACATGGCTTTAGACTAAAATTCTCATTTCTTTTTCCATTAATTTCTTAAAGTAGAGATTGCTGATTAAAAAAATTACTTTTCTCTGATTTGAAAAATCATAGTCCTTTCTTTTCAAGTAGGCTATTTAGGACTAGCTTGAGAATGAACTTGTATATGAACTTTTTGTCTAATGAAAGCGGATGTTTTTCAGAATATTCAGAGATAGGAGCTTTCTATTAGAAAATTTTTATGTAAGTTCAATAACTAAAATTGTGAAGCAAAGCAGTGCAAAAGGAAGCAAAAATAAATGAAGTCAGTTGTACTTGAAGCATTGCTATAATTGATCTAATTGGAATCTCTGATTTTTCTAGCTAATAAGTGAATATGAAGAAAGTTGAATAAAGTAGAATCAACCTCTGGTTTTAAAATTCTAAATATTAAATTGTAAGAGGACAAATTACCATGTGGAAGTAAGTCCTATCATTTCTGATTTTCTTTTTATTTCAACAGCTACCATTTTGTCCTGTGGATGGATTATTTACCTCACATATTACAATTCTCGGAATGTTGGCCTTATTTTAACACTAGTTCTTAACAGATTATACAAGCATGGCTATATCCATATTGGTAAGTTTAAGTGATACTGAATTTTTTTCTTCCTCATAATCTTAAGGTGTAAATTATAAATATATATGTTTATAAATAGTAGATTTGGAAATTTACCTTTGTTTCATGAAGGTTAAAATAATGCAACTGGAACTAATAAAGGATAGAATTAAAAGGGAGAGAATGATCCTGTGGGGGAAACAGGACACACAGCAGATTCATAGAATGGCAGCACTCCTGCCTCAGAATAAACCCTTGGGACATTCGGATCTGGCTAAAAGGTCCATGAGAGTCTCACAGGCATGGAAAGCAATTACACGGTGGCAAAAAACAATCTAAATGAAAGATCCTGGTGAACAAGACCCTGGCAGAAGGAACAGGTCATCTAGGAGAGAGGCGCCTTTCTCTGAAGGGAGGAAGGAACCTCCACTGTGATATGGCCTTGACTAAACAAGTTCAGAGTCAGTGAACTCAAGGGGCTCCCATAGCCTAGACAGCTCATAGCAAGAGTCTCAGGTGATTGCTGACGTCATAAATAAGAGTGCCAATTGTTAAATCAACAACGGGAGTCACTGGGTACATGCTCCCCACGTAGGATCTCTGTCCTTAATGTGTTCTACTATGAAACTTAAAAACAACACTACTAGTCGAACAATACCCTATACCTTGTGCGGTTGTGTGAGTGCAGCCTGTTGAAATCCTTGCTTAGTATATACTAAGTCGATCTTCAGTATATGAAGGTAATTGAAAATGAAACTCGATGAAGGGCGGGATGGGAGAGGGGAGGGCCACGGGAGGGAGGGAGGTTGCGGGGTGGGGGGGAAGCCACAACAATACAAAAGTTGCACTTTGTAAATTCACATTTATTAAATAAAAAAAATAACTATATAACAAACAAAAAAAAAGGAAAAAGAAAATAAAAAGAACTTAATACTTTACCCTTTTAGTATTTTTTATGTTTTACTTAAAACTATTGGTTGAACTCTGTAATTAATACACAATTACTCTTAGGTGTTTAATTAATGCTACAACTAGTACTCAAATAGTATTTTACACTTTGTGTTTCTATGTGGGTGCAAACTGTTGAAATCTTTACTTAATATGTGCTAAATTGATCTTCTGTATATAAAGATAATTGAAAATTAAAAAAAAAGCAACCAAAAAAAAATAATGCAACTGGAATTTCTCTCACACTGTACTCCATGACTAGAGATGAAATACCAATTAGTTATGTCTTTTACCATGTTTTTATTTCTTTAAGGGTTTTTATAGTGAATTTGACTTTTATTTTGCTTATAAAGTAACTTGAAAGATTTAAACATACATGACATGTGGAAATAGAAAAGTCCAAATATTCTGCTGTCCAAAGAAAATTTTTAATGCTTGATATAGTTTTCACTACTTTTTAAATAAAGGGACCCAATACTTTAAAAATCTATTAAGTTAGTTGGAATCATATTGTATATTTTATTTTGTGGCCTGCTTTATTAATTTAATTTCTGACTACCTTTTAAGTGGGAAGTTTGCAGGTTGGAGAGTGTATTAGGAAGTTATGTGTTTTGGAAATTCATAAACCATTGGGAAAATGGAGTGTGGGATTGACGGGATAGAGCCATTCTCATGTTCCTTATAGTTGTCTACTTATCTCAGATTTAAGTAGGAACAGGTCATTTGAAATGTTCATATCCCATGTCACAGTGTCTTGGCTCAAGTTGTGGCTCTGTTCCCATTTCTAATTTCTAATGTATATGTTGGGGAGGCAGCCCAGAGGTAGCTTAAATAGTTGGGCCCCTGACAAGGGTTTGTGCTAGAACCTGGATTGGCTTCCTGGCTTGGCTGTTGCAAACATTTGGAGAACGAACCAGTAGATGGGAGCTCTCTGTCTCTCGCAAACACACACACACACACACACACACACCCCAAAACACAATTAGTCTTCCATTAATTTGAGGCAGTGAGTGGTTACTGTAGTGACCCAAATTAGTGCTTTGGGTTTACTTAAAGGGAATGCGTAATTAAAAGAACTATTCATCGGCGCTGCGGCTCACTAGGCTAATCCTCCGCCTGCGGCACCATCACTCCAGGTTCTAGTCCTGGTTGGGGCGCCGGATTCTTTCCCTGTTGCCCCTCTTCCAGGCCAGCTCTCTGCTGTGGCCTGGGAAGGCAGTGGAGGATGGCCCAAGTGCTTGGGCCCTGCACCCCATGGGAGACCAGGATAAGTACCTGGCTCCTGCCTTTGGATCAGCGCGGTACGCCGGCCGTAGCACGCCAGCTGTGGCGGCCATTGGAGGGTGAACCAATGGCAAAAGGAAGACCTTTCTCTCTGTCTCTCTCTCTCTCACTATCCACTCTGTCAAAAAAACAAAACAAAACAAAACAAAACAAAACAAAACAAAACTATTCATATTAAGGAGCTACTTAAGCAAATACCCTCATGGGTTCTTTAGTAGTTCAGACCATAATGGTATGAGTGGCATTTTTTGTACATTAGCGGAAGGATATTGGAAAATTTGTAAGATTATAAGAATATCAAGAAGGGAATAGGAAGAGGTTATTTAATTATTGAATAAATTACATGTGAAGATTGTTTTAAGATTGATGGGCTCTTACCTGTTAAAACAATTATATTAATTACTATTTTTTGTTTTTCTCCTATAACAGGTTCCTTCTCTTTCTCAGTTCTTTCTGGAAAAGTCATGGTTCGTGAAATCTATTATATTACAGAAGACATGTCTATTAGGTAACAAAATAGAAAGTAAAAAAAGATCCATCTTAAGCTTGAAACAATGTTCTGATTATATTTTATTTATATTAAAACTTCTTCAAATAAAACTATAAGTCAAAAATATTTTTTCTTTAGCAACTCAAACTTGGTAAACTGATTTTTAAAATGTTTTTATCTGTAGGTTAATTTATCTAAGGTTTAGGTTAGCAAAAAGTTTATCATAGTTTATAGAAATGAATAATCTCATTTCTGGATGAAAAATTGAACCATTAAATTATCTCACAATTACTGTCGATAGATTTTATGGTGGTCATTTGTTATATAAAACAAGATTCAGGGATGCTTTTAGCTCTCAACCTTAGCTTTTTTTTTTTTTTTTTTTTTTAAAGATTTATTTCTTTATTTGAAAGTCAGAGTTACAGAGAGAGAGGAGAGGCAGAGAGAGAGAGAGAGAGAGAGAGGTCTTCCATCTGGTGGTTCACTCCCCAATTGGCCGCAATGACCAGAGCTACGCTGATCTGAAGCCAGGAGCCAGGAGCTTCTTCCAGGTCTCCCACGTGGGTGCAAGGGCCCAAGGACTTGGGCCATCCTCCACTGCTTTCCCAGGCCATAGCAGAAAGCTGTATGGGAAATGGAACAGCCAGGTCTTGAACCAGCGCCCATATGGGATGCTGGCGCTTCAGGCCAGGGCATTAACCTACTGTGCCACAGTGCCGGCCTGGCCCCAACCATTAGCACTTTGAGATAATAAATTTATAGAATTATTTAGAACTTGGTAGGAACTTTCATCTTTTAAGAAGGAAATCAATCTGATCACCACAGAAAATGACAGTATGTTTGAAGTGTTCTCTGTTCTGTAGCCTTGAAGAAAAGACTACTTTTTTTTCTGGTTTTCTTAAATGTATTTATTTATTTATTTTTAAAGATTTATTTATTTTACTTAAAATTCACAGTTACACACAGAGAGAGAAGGAGAGGCAGAGAGAGAGAGGTCTTCCATCCGCTGGTTCACTCCCCATATGGCCTGAACTGCTGGAGCTGCACTGAACCGAAGCCAGGAGCCAGGAGCCTCCTCCCTGAACCGAAGCCAGGAGCCTCCTCCTGGTCTCTCATGTGGGTGCAGGGGCCCAAGGATGTGGGCCATCTTCCACTGCTTTCCCAGGCCATACCAGAGAGCTGGATCAGACATGGAGCAGCTGGGTCTCAAACTGGTGCCCATATAGGATACTAGCACTCTAGGTGGCAGCTTTACCTGCTACACCACAGCGCCGGGCCCTGTTTTCTTTTTTTTTTCTTTTTTTAATTTTTAAAAATTTTTTTTGACAGGCAGAGTTAGACAGTGAAAGAGAGAGAGACAGGGAGAAAGGTCTTCCTTCCATTGGTTTACCCCCAAATGGCCACTACGGCTGGTGCGCTGCAGCTGGCGCATTGCGCCGATCCGAAGCCAGGAGCCAGGTGCTTCTCCTGGTCTTCCATGCGGGTGCAGGGTCCAAGCACTTGGGCCATCCCCCACTGCCTTCCCGGGCCACAGCAGAGAGCTGGACTGGAAGAGGGGAAACCGGGACAGAACCGGCACCCCATTCGGGACTAGAACCTGGGGTGCCGGGGGAGGATTAGCCAAGTGAGCCACGGCGCTGGCCAGCCCCTGTTTTCTTAAAATTTGTAGCTTAGAATTGGAAAGTTTTGAATTAGTTGAGAGGTTCCAAGGTTGACAACACTCACAGTCCACTTAAAACTTTGACAACTTCTATAGCAGTCTAAAATGCTTCCTAATCAAAAGTAAAACATAAAAAAGGATCTGTAAATGCATCTTTTGGAGTGTGAGATGAAACATAATTTAAGAAATGAAGGAATAACTTTAAAAAGTTACTCTTAGTGTTATAACATCCCCCTTTCAAGATTTAAACTCTTGTTTATATCATTCTTGTACTTTTAAAAAATCATTTAAAAAGGAAAAAATATGTTAGCTCTTCATTTTCTTTTAAATTTAATCTAGCATTACATTTTTACCTAATTAGGAAAATCTAATATTCTAAAACTTCATGTTTTACCATTTTTATTTGTATTTAAAAAATCTAGTAATTTAATTTAGAGCTATGCAAAATCTTTATTTTTTTAACTACAAAATTATGAAATGTTATACCTTATAACTCTTAATTCTTCAAAAGATGTATATTTGAGTTTGATAGAGAATATTCTTAGTTTTCTTATTTGTTATCAGTTGCCTGCCCAAGATGATAACTAATTAATGACCTGAGGGAACTGGTGGTGTGCTGCAGTAGGTGAAGTTGCCACTTGGGGATGGTAGTGTCTCATATTGGCTGCGCTGCTTATGATCCAGGTCCCTACTAATGGGCCTGAAAAGCATGGAAGACGGCCAAAATGTCTGGACCACTGCCACCTGTGTGTGAGAGTTTTTTGCCCTGGGTTCGGCCTGGCCCAGACCTGACTCTTGTGGCTGTTTAGAGAGTGAATCAATGGATGCAGATTGCTATTTCTGACTCTCTCTGTGTGTATGTATGTGTGTGTGTGTACATGTGTATGTGTAAGTCTTTCTCTCTCTTCCTTTCAAATAAATCAATCTTAAAAAACTGACCTAAATAAATTGTTAACTTCTCATTTTTTTTAAATTTATTATGCTTAGAATTCAAGATGGATTTATCATTTTTCGGTGGTGGAAAATGTATAACCCAAAGCAGAAGCAGCATGGTGAGTTTTTCTTTTTTCATGTTTTTAGAATGTTCAGTCATATAATCAGTTTTCTTTATGGGTATTCAAATGTTTCACATTTTATAATAGATATTTTTAAAACTTTTGGCATTTATAAAACTGATTTTGTTACTACTTGTTTGAAGAATCTTTAAATAGCTTTCTTACTGTCTGGTTTAGTTTAGTTGCTTTAGCCTATTACTCTTTCAGGGTTATTCTCAATATGACCTCTACTCTCATTTCTAGTCTCACCTCCTATCGTATCTGTGGACCTAACCCTTATTGTTGTTAATATGATCTCCCTAGCATTCTTTTTTTTTTTTTTTAGATTTATTTAAAGATTTATTTATTTGTTTGAAAGAGTTACACAGAGAGAGAAGAGGCAGAGAGAGGTCTTAGATACTTCATATTTTTCAGTTTCTATTCATACTTATACATGATGCTGCTACAGACCATTTACTATGGTAATGATGAAGAAAAAAGGCAGTGCAGGCTCAAGTCTACTCTTTGGGTTTGCTTTTTCATTATAAGAGCCTTACCTTTTGTTATCTCAGAGTTTTCTCCTTAAATCATCAATTTTTGGCTCTAAAAGTACTCCCATTTCTGCCCTCAACTCTCCTGCTCTGAATTTACCATAGCAATGGCTTTAGGAAGGGAAGACTGACCCCTTTGTTTCCCTCCCCTTCTCTCCCCTCCCTTTACAGAGAGAAAGGAAGAGAGAGAGAGAGAGAGAGAGAGAGAGAGAGATCTTCCATCTGCTGCAATGGCCAGGGCTGGGCCAGACTGGAGCCAGGACCTTCTTCCAGGTTTCCTGCTTGGGTGCAGGAGGACCCCAAGCACTTGGGCCATTTTCCACTGCTTTCCCAGGCTCATTAGCAGGGAGCTGGATCAGAAGTGGAACAGCTTGGAATTGAAGCGGCAGCTTAACTCACTATGCCACAGTGCAGCTCTTTTTTTTTTTTTTTTTTTTAATTTTTTTTAAGATTTATTTATTTTATTTGAAAGAGTTACACAGAGAGAAAGAGAGGCAGAGAGAGAGAGAGGTCTTCCATCTGCTGGTTCATTCCCCGGATGGCTGTAACGGCTGGAGCTGTGCCGATCTGAAGCCAGGAACCAGTAGCTTCTTCCAGGTCTCATGCGTGGGTGCAGGGGTCCAAGCACTTGGGCCACCTTATACTGCTTCCTCAGGCCAAAAAACAGAGAGCTGGATCAGAAGAGGAGCAGCCAGGACTCAAACTGGTGCCCATATGGGATGCCGGCACTGCAGATGGCGGCTTTACCCACTACACCACAGTGCCAGCCCCAGTGTTGCTCTGTCTTTCCAGGATAGTGACCATCAAACTTTTGTCTCTGGAACTCTTTTTTTTTTTTTTTTTTTGCAGGCAGAGTGGACAGTGAGAGAGAGAGACAGAGAGAAAGGTCTTCCTTTGCCGTTGATTTACCCTCCAATGGCCGCTGCGGCCGGCGCGCTGTGGCCGGCGCACTGCGCTGATCCGATGGCAGGAGCCAGGAGCCAGGTGCTTTTCCTGGTCTCCCATGGGGTGCAGGACCCAAGCACCTGGGCCATCCTCCACTGCACTCCCTGGCCACAGCAGAGAGCTGGCCTGGAAGAGGGGCAACCGGGACAGAATCCGGCGCCCCGACCGGGACTAGAACCCGGTGTGCCGGCGCCGCTAGGCGGAGGATTAGCCTAGTGAGCCGCGGCGCCGGCCTCTGGAACTCTTTACATTATCCTAAATTATTGAGGATCTCAATTAGCTTTTATTTATGGGAGTTACACCTATTTTCTGTATTAGAAATTAAGCCTGGGAACTTTAGAAATATTTCTCAATTCATTAACAATATTGACAACCCATTATATATCAAAATAGCATATTTTGTGAAAAATGTTTTGCAAAGCAAAATGAAATTTAATGTGTAAAGTGCATTGTTTCATATTTTACAAATCTTTTAATGTTTGGCTTAATAGAAAATATCTGGAATCACACTTATGCTTCTGTATTCGGTCTGCTGAAGATACCATGTATCATATATAGCCTTTGAAAACTCCTCTCTCCTAGGAGAATCACTGTGAAAAAGTAAAATCTGGATATAGTTTTAGCCTTTTGGACCCTTGAAAAGGTCTTGGGACTCCCTCAAAGGTCCTCAGATCATACTTTGAGAATAATCAAGAAGATTGTAAATGGGTTTGGAGTATGGGATCAGAAGAGGATGAATTTTTCAACTTAATTTTTTATTTTTATTTTATTTGAAAGTCAGAGTTACACAGAGAGAGAAGGAGAGGCAGAAAGAGAGAGGTCTTCCATCCACTGGCTCACTCCCTAGTCGGCCAAAACAGCCAGATCTGCACCAATCCGAAGTCAGGATGCAGGAGCTGCTTCTGGGTCTCCCACACAGGTGCAGGGGCCCAAGGACTTGAGCCATCTTCTGCTTTCCTAGGCCATAGCAGAAAGCTGGATCAGAAGTGGAGCAGCTGGGTCTCGAACCGGCGCCCCTATGGGATGCTGGCACTGCAGGCAGCAGCTTTACCCTCTACGCCACAGCGCCAGCCCCAAATTCTATTAACATAAGACAGTGGATTAAACTCTTGAGTTCAGGAGGACAAGCTATATTCAAACCATAGCAACCTCCTAAGTGTTTTGTTTTTTGTAGTTATTATGTATGGAATTGTTTTCTTCATTTCTTTTTTGAAAAGTTTGTTATCAGTGTAGAGAAATGCTACTGATTTTTACATGTTGGTTTTATATTGTACAACTTTTCTGAATTCATTTATCAGTTTTCTGTAAATAAGATTGTGTCATCAGCAAACAGTGACAGTTTGACTTCTTCCATTCCTATTTGGATGCCTTTTGTTTTATTTATTTCCTTTGCCCTATTTCTTTGGAAAGTACTTCTAATACTGTGTTGAATAGAAATGGTAAGAGCTGGCATCCTTGTCTTGTTCTGTATCTTAAAGGAAAGGGTTCTAATATTGTACAATTGAATAATGTTCACTCTGGTCTTATATATTGAATGAGTGCTTCTTTTTTTGTTGTTGTTTTAAAAATTTATTTTATTTGAAAGGCAGAATTAGAGAAAGAGAGAGGAAGAGATGGAGAGACAGATTTTCTATCCACTGGTTCACTTTTCAAATGGCCACAATACAGTGCTGGGCTGATCCGAAGCTAGGAGCCAGGAGCTTCTTCTGGGTCTACCACGTGGGTGCAGGGGCCCAAGTACTTGGGCCATTCTCTGCTGCTTTCCCAGGTGCAGTGAGCTGGATTAGAAGTGGAGCAGCCAGGATTGGAACCAGCACTCATAAGGGATGACAGCACTGCAGGCAGCAGACCCACTATAGCACAGCGCCAGCCCTGATTGTGTGCTTCTAAAGAAAATCCTCGGGGGCCGGCGTTGTGGCATGGTGGGTAAAGCAACCACTTGCAGTGCTAGGATCCCATATGGGCAATGATTTGAGTCCCGACCGTTCCACTTCTGATCCAGCTCTCTGCTATGGAAAGCAGTAGAAGATGGCCCAACCCCTTGGGCCACTGCACCTGTGTGAGATACCCAGAAGAAGCTCCTGGCTCTTGGCTTCCCATTGGTGCAGCTCTATCAATTACATCATCAGTGGAGTGAACCAACAGATAGAAGACTCCCACTGCCACCTTTGCCTTTCTGTAACTCTGCCTTTCAAATAAAGTAAATGAATCTTTAAAAAAAAAAAAAAGAAAATTCTCTGTTACAGGAAGACATTCATAACATGCTGACAGTTGTAGCCATCAAAGGTATATATAATGTGGAATATCCGTGCAGAAATAAGTAGTTTGCCTTAAGACTGATCTATCATGGTCCAGTGACAGAATTTAGAAGATAGTACATACAGGAATGAACAGACAGCAGATTAAACTTTTTAAAAATAAATTTTAAAAAAGATTTTATTGTTTATTTGAGAGGTAGAGTTATAGCCAGAGAGAGAGGGAGAAAGAAGGAGAGACAGAGAGAATCTTCCATCCACTAGTTCACTCTGCAGATGGGCACAATGACCTGAGTTGAGCCCATCTGAAGCTAAGAACCAGGAGCTTCTTCTGGGTCTCCTATGTGGGTTCAGGGGCCCCAGCCATTAGGCCATATTCTGTTGCTTTCCCAGGCCAAAGCAGAGAGGTAAATCGGAAGTGGAACAGCCAGGACATGAACCGGCTCCCAGATGGGATTCCCATGCCACAGGTGGAGGCTTAGCCAACTATGCCACAATGCCTGCCCCAGACTAAGCTTTTGATAAAAGTTACAGTATTAGTAGATCATTATCATTTATGCTATATAATATTCTTTTTTTTTTTGAAAAATTTTTTTTTATCTTTTATTTAATGAATATAAATTTCCAAAGTACGACTCATGGGTTACAATGGCTTCCCCCCCCATACCGTCCCTCCCACCCACAACCCTCCCCTTTCCCACTCCCTCTCCCCTTCCATTCACATCAAGATTCATTTTCGATTATCTTAATATACAGAAGATCAGCTTAGTATACCTTAAGTAAGTATTTCAACAGTTTGCTCCCACACAGAAACATAAAGTGAAAAATAATAGATGATTTTTTTTTAAATGATGATGAAATCAGATCAGACCTATTGTCATGTTTAATCCCAGTGAGAGTCAAGTTGGGAATTGATAATTTCTTTTTCTTTCTTTTTTTTTTTTTTTTTTACAGAAGATCAGTTTAGTGTACATTAAGCAAAGATTTCAGTCGTTTGCACCCCCATAGAAACACAAAGTGAAATATACTGTTTGAGTACTCATTATAGCATTAAGCCTCAATGTACAGCACATTAAGGCTAGAGAGCCTACATGAGGAGTAAGCGCACAGTGACTCCTGTTGTTGACTTTACAAATTGACACTCCTGTTTATGGCATCAGTAATCTCCCTATGCACCAGTCATGAGTTTCCAAGGCTATGGAAGCCCCTTGAGTTCTCCGACTCTTATCTTGTTTAGACACGGTCATAGTCAAAGTGGAGGTTCTCTCCTCCCTTCAGAGAAAGGCACCTCCCTCTTTGAAGACCTGTTCTTTCCACTGGGATCTCACTCACAGAGATCTTTTTGCCAGAGTGTCTTGGCTTTCCATGCCTGAAATACTCTATGGGCTTTTCAGCCAGATTCGAGTGCCTTTAGGGCTGATTCTGAGGCCAGAGTGCTATTTAGGACATCCGCCATTCTATGAGTCTGCTGAGTATCTCACTTCCCATGTTGGATCCCTCTCCCCTTTATTTATTCTATCGGTTAGTGTTAGCAGGTACTAGACTTGTTTATGTGCTCCCTTTGACTCTTAGTCCTTTCATTATGATCAATTGTGAACTGAAATTGATCACTTGGAATAGTGAGATGACATTGGTACATGCCACCTTGATGGGATTGAACTGGAATCCCCTGGTATGTTTCCAACTCTACCAATTGGGGCAAGTCAGCCCGAGCATGCCCCAAATTATACATCTCTTCCCTCTCTTATTCCCACTCTTATGTTTAACAGGGATCACATTTCAGTTAATTTTCAACACTTAAGAATAACTGTGTGATAATTACAGAATTAAACCAGTCATATTAAGTAGAACAGACAAAAAAAAATACTAAGAGGGATAATGTATTAAGTTGTCCATTAGCAGTCAGGGCTATGCTGATCAAGTTACCATTTCTCATAGTGTCCATTTCACTTCAGGAGGTTTCCTTTTTGGTGTTCAGTCAGTTGTCACCGATCAGGGAGAACATATGGTATTTGTCCCTTTGGGACTGGCTTACTTCACTCAGCATGATGTGTTCCAGATTCCTCCATTTTGTTGCAAATGACTGGATTTCGTTGTTTCTTACTGCGGTATAGTATTCTAAAGAATACATATCCCATAATTTCTTTATCCAGTCTACCGTTGATGGGCATTTAGGTTGGTTCCAGGTCTTGGCTATTGTGAATTGAGCTGCAATAAACATTAGGGTGCAGACCGCTTTTTTGTTTGTCAATTTAAACTCCTTTGGGTAAATTCCAAGGAGTGGGATGGCTGGGTTGTATGGCAGGGTTATATTCCGGTTTCTGAGGAATCTCCAGACTGATTTCCATAGTGGCTTGACCAGTTTGCATTCCCACCAACAGTGGGTTAGTGTCCCTTTTTCCCCACATCCTCGCCAGCATCTGTTGTTGGTAGATTTCTGTATGTGAGCCATTCTAACCGGGGTGAGGTGAAACCTCATTGTGGTTTTGATTTGCATTTCCCTGATTGCTAGTGACCTTGAACATTTTTTCAAGTGCCTGTTGGCCATTTGGATTTCCTCTTTTGAAAAATGTCTGTTGAAGTCCTTGGCCCATCTCTTAAGTGGGTTGTTGGTTTTGTTTTTGTGGAGTTTCTTGATCTCTTTGTAGATTCTGGTTATTAACCCTTTATCTGTTGCATAGTTTGCAAATATTTTTTCCCATTCTGTCGGTTGTCTCTTCACTCTCCTGTTTCTTTTGCAGTACAGAAACTTCTCAATTTGATGCAATCCCAATAGTTGATTTTGGCTTTGACTGCCTGTGCCTCCCGGGTCTTTTCCAGAAATTCTTTGCCTGTGCCAATATCTTGAAGGGTTTCTCCAATGTTCTCTAATAACTTAATGGTGTCAGGACGTAGATTTAGGTCTTTAATCCACGTTGAGTGGATTTTTGTGTAAGTTGTAAGGTAGGGGTCTTGCTTCATGCTTCTGCACGTGGAAATCCAGTTTTCCCAGCACCATTTATTGAATAGACTGTCCTTGCTCCAGGAATTAGTTTTAGATCCTTGATCAAATATAAGTTGGCTGTAGATGTTTGGATTGATTTCTGGAGTTTCAATTCTGTTCCATTGGTCTATCTATCTGTTTCTGTACCAGTACCATGCTGTTTTGATTACAACTGCCCTGTAGTATGTCCTGAAATCTGGTATTGTGATGCCTCCGGCTTTGTTTTTGTTGTACAAGATTGCTTTAGCTATTCGAGGTCTCTTGTGCCTCCATATAAATTTCAGCATCATTTTTTCTAGATCTGCGAAGAATGTCTTTGGTATCTTGATTGGGATTGCATTGAATCTATAAATTGCTTTTGGGAGAATGGACATTTTGATGATGTTGATTCTTCCAATCCATGAGCATGGAAGATTTTTCCATTTTTTGGTATCCTCTTCTATTTCTTTCTTTAAGGTTTTGTAATTCTCATCGTAGAGATCTTTAACGTCCTTGGTTAAGTTTATTCCAAGGTATTTGATTGTTTTTGTAGCTATTGTGAATGGGATTGATCTTAGCAGTTCTTTCTCAGTCATGGCATTGCTTGTGTATACAAAGGCTGTTGATTTTTGTGCATTGATTTTATATCCTGCCACTTTGCCAAACTCTTCTATGAGTTCCAATAGTCTTAGTAGAGTTCTTTGGATCCTCTAAGTACAGAATCATACCGTCTGCAAAGAGGGATAGTTTGACTTCTTCCTTCTTGATTTGTATTCCTTTGATTTCTTTTTCTTGTCTGATGGCTCTGGCTAAAACTTCCAGAACTATGTTAAATAGCAGTGGTGAGAGTGGGCATCCCTGCCTGGTGCCAGATTTCAGTGGAAATGCTTCCAGCTTTTCCCCATTCAATAGGATGCTGGCTGTGGGTTTTTTATAAATTGCTTTGATTATATTGAGGAATGTTCCTTCTATACCCAATTTGCTTAGAGTTTTCATCATGAAAGGGTGTTGAATTTTATCAAATGCTTTCTCTGCATCAATTGAGATAATCATATGGTTTTTCTTCTGCAGTCTGTTAATGTGGTGAATCACATTGATTGATTTGTGAATGTTGAACCATCCCTGCATACCAGGGATGAATCCCACTTGGTCTGGGTGGATGATTTTCCTGATGTGTTGTTGTACTCTATTGGCCAGAATTTTATTGAGGATTTTTGCGTCTATGTTCATCAGGGATATTGGTCTGTAATTTTCTTTCAGTGCTGCGTCTTTCTCTGGCTTAGGGATTAAGGTGATGCTGGCTTCATAGAAAGAATTTGGGAGGATTCCCTCTTTTTCGATTGTTCTGAATAGTTTGAGAAGAAATGGGATTAGTTCTTCTTTAAATGTCTGGTAGAATTCCGCAGTGAATCCATCTGGTCCTGGGCTTTTCTTTGTTGGGAGGGCCTTTATTACTGTTTCAATTTCTGTCTCAGTTATGGGTCTGTTTAGGTTTTCTATGTCTTCATGGTTCAATTTTGGTAGATTGCATGTGTTCAGGAATCTATCCATTTCTGATAGGTTTTCCTGTTTGCTGGCATACAGGTCCTTGTAATAATTTCTGATGATTCTTTTTATTTCTGTGGTGTCTGTTGTTACGTTTCCTTTTTCATCTCTGATTTTATTGATTTGGGTCTTTTCTCTTCTTTTTTTAGTTAGTTGGGCCAATGGGGTGTCAATTTTGTTTATTTTTTCAAAAAACCAGCTTCTCGCTTGGCTGATTTTTTGTAGTGTTTTTTTTGGATTCAATCCTGTTAATTTCTTCTCTGATTTTAATTATTTCTTTTCTCCTACTAGATTTGGGTTTGGTTTGCTGCAGTTTTTCTAGGTCCTTGAGGTGCACTGAAAGCTCATTTATTTGGTACCTTTCCAATTTCTTGATATAGGCACCTATTGCTATAAATTTGCCTCTCAATACTGCTTTTACTGTATCCCATAAGTTTTGATATGTTGTGTTGTTGTCTTCATTTACTTCCAGAAAGTTTTTGATTTCTCTTTTGATTTCTTGAATGACCCAGTGTTCATTCAGGAGCATGTTGTTCAGTCTCCATGTGTTTGCATACTTTCTGGGGTTTCCTGAGTTGCTAATTTCCAGCTTCATTCCGCTGTGGTCTGAGAAGCTGCATGGTATGATTCTAATTCTTTTAAATTTGCTGAGACTTGCTTTATGGCCTAGTATGTGATCAATCCTAGAGAAGGTTCCATGCACTGCTGAGAAGAATGTGAAGTCTGTAGATGTAGGGTTGAAAGTTCTGTAGATATCTGTTAGATCCATTTGGGCAATAGTGTCAATTAAATCTGCTGTTTCCTTGTTGATCTTCTGTCCGGATGATCTGTCTATTTCTGAGAGTGGAGTATTGAAGTCCCCCAGTACTATTGTATTGGAATCTAAATCTCCCTTTAAGTCCCTTAACATATCTTTTAAATAGACTGGTGCCCTGTAATTAGGTGCATATACATTTATAATAGTTACATCCTCCTGTTGAATTGAACCCTTAATCATTATATAGTGTCCCTCTTTGTCTCTCTTAACAGTTTTTGTATTAAAGTTTATTTTGTCTGATATTAATATGGCTACACCTGCTTTTTTTTGGTTTCTGTTGGCATGGAATATCTTTTTCCAACCTTTCACTTTCAGTCTGCATGCCTCTTTGTTAGAGAGATGTGTTTCTTGTAGGCAACAAATAGTTCGGTTGTGTTCTGTGAGCCAGTCAGCCAAACGGTGTCTTTTAACTGAAGAATTCAGACCATTAATGTTCAATGTGACTATTGATACGTAGTGACTTTGCCCTGCCATTTTCCCGGAAATATTTTCTAGTATATGCTTTGAGCTTCCCATGCTCTTTTACTGGTAGGTGTTCTTCCTTTCCCTTCTTTCATATTGATGGCCGTGTTTCTGTGTTTCTGAGTGTAGCACATCTTTAAGTATCTTTTGCAGGGCCGGACGAGTGGCCACAAAGTCTTTCAATTTCTGTTTGCTATGAAAGGTCTTTATTTCACCTTCATTCACAAATGAGAGCTTGGCAGGATATAATATTCTGGGCTGGCAATTTTTCTCTCTTAGCACCTGTGCTATGTCTCGCCATTCCCTCCTAGCCTGTAGTGTTTCTGATGAGAAGTCTGCTGTGAGTCTGATTGGAGATCCTCTGAGAGTAATCTGACGTTTCTCTCTTGCACATTTTAGGATCTTTTCTTTATGTTTCACTGTGGTAAGTTTAATTACCACGTGTCGTGGTGAGGATCTCTTTTGGTCATGTTTATTGGGGGTTCTATGAGCTTCCTGTACTAGGATATCTCTGTCCTTCTCCAAACCTGGAAAGTTCTCTGCTAGTATCTCACTAAAAAGGCCTTCCAATCCTTTCTCTCTCTCCATGCCTTCAGGAACTCCTAGAACTCGAATGTTGGTTTTTTTAATAGTATCCTGTAGATTCCCAACAATATTTTTTAGATTTCTAATTTCCTCTTCTTTTCTTTGGTTTGACTGTATGTTTTCCTGTGCTCTATCTTCTAAGTGCGATATTCTCTCTTCTGCTTCACCCATTCTGTTTTTAAGGCTTTCTAATGTGTTTGTCATTTGATCTGTTGAGCTCTTCATTTCATTTTGATTTCTCTTCACTATAACACTTTCCTGTTCTACTAGTTTCTGAGTTTCATTTTGACTCTTCCTTAAAATTTCATTTTCACGAGAGAGATTTTCAATCTTGTCCATTAAGGATTTCTGTAGTTCAAGGATTTGCTTTTGAAAACTTCTAAATGTTCTTATCATAAATTTTTTGAAATCCGTATCTTGCATTTCTTCTATCTCATCATCTTCATACTCTTGGCTTGGGGTGTTTTGCTTATTTGGAGGCATCATAGTGTCATCGTTGATCTTGCTCCCTCTATTTCTGTGTTTGTTACTCGGCATAGTTAATTCTTCTTGCGTCACTGTGCATTTTTTTTTCTTTTTTTTTTTTTTTTATACTGTGTCCGTGTTAAGTGGACTGCCTGCTGTTGGAGGAGCCTTGGAGGCTTGAAATGGGTGCGGCCTGAGAGCTCTGCCTGGTTCTTCCTGGTTAAGGGTGTGCAAAGGTGACACCCTCAGGTTATGCGTGGTAAATCTCTCTCTTTTTATTTATTTATTTATTTTATTTATTCAGGGGGTAAGTAACACCGCAGGGCATGGCTGTGCAGAATTGATGGTATTTTGCTTCCAGTCTTTGGCTCCTCTGGACTCCCACTGGGTTGCCTAGGCTACTGAATTGTAGTGACTCAGTTCCTTAGCTCTCCCCCATTGATATGTAAATCCAGAGAGGAGGCCTGCTCTTTGTCTCTTGGGAATTCTTCAAGCCTTTCAGCCTTGTAACCTTTGCAAGGATAGGGGGAAGAGAAACCCCGAAGCTTTTTTTTTCCTTCTTTCCGGTAGTGAGTTTGCTGCACTTTCCGGCCCCCCTCTAGATTCTGACCCCCGTTTCCCCACCAATGTCTCGGGTTATTGAGCTCACCTCCCCTTCCAGCGCCGATGTGTGGACTCGGAGCCCTGAGCGTCCCAAGTCTCCCCGCTGTTGTCTGTGTGGCATGCACTCCCCTTGGAGCACTGGCGCGCAGACCCTGGGGCTTCCGCGGCTCGGTCCCGAGACTTGGCTTCCGCACGGTGGGCGACCTTGTTCTCCCAGTAGGTCCTCCGATTCATGGCAACTCCATCCAGAAGGGTTTCCCCTGCAATATTTTCCTGGTTCTTTTTTCTGCGGCTACCGTAACTCCCCTTTTATTAAACTAAATTTTCCCGGACTATCGGTGCGCGCCCTCACTATTCCGCCATCTTGGCTCCGCCCCCATAATATTCTTTTAATAGTAGATTCTGTTCTCTAGGAATACTTTAGAGATTATTTTTTGTTGATTAAGGTCAGATCTGTGTTACTTGACAGTTGACTAAAGAGGATGTAGAGATGGTTGACATTTCTTGGTGGAAAATTTAGAAGCCTGATTAGAGGATGTGCCTGAATAAATAGTTGGTTATCTTGCCTTTTAGGAAAATGGACTGAGGATTATTTATGGGTAGGCCAAGATTTTCTTTAGAACATATTAGAATTGCTGTATTACAAGAGGGATGTTCCAGTGTCCAAATTTTATGTCCTGCAGTTTAGAGGGATAATTTTAGCCAGCAGTGCATTTAGATTTGTCAGGTATCTAGTATAGCCCTTCAAAAAGGAAAAGAAAGCATAGCGTATCTAATTGTTTAATATAGAATTGGCTGTAAAATGTTCCATAGCTTATGAAATTAGTGGTATGCTATAGCTGATCGATGACTGGAGGCCAATCAGATGTCTGTCAAAAAATTTCATTTTGTTTTTAGGGTAGTTGATTTTTTTTAATTGGCTTTTTTCTTACTGATTGGTGGTTCTTTTTTGTTTGCTTGTTTTTGTTCTTAAGGATTTATTTATTTGTAAGGCAGAGAGTTACAGAGAGGCAGAGGCAACAAGAGAGAGAGAAGTCTTCAATCTGCTGGTTCACTCTTCAAATGGTTGCAATAGCTAGAGCTGGGCTGATCCAAAGCCAGGAGCCCAGAGATTCTTCCGGATCTCCCATGTGTGTGCAGGGGCCCAGGGACTTGGGCCATCTTCCACTGCTTTCCCAGGCCATAGCAGAAGGCTGGATTGGAAGTGGAGCAGCTGGGACTTGAGCTGGTGCCCATATGGGATGCCACTATAGCACTGGCCCCCAGGATAGTTGATTTTAAGCCATTCTTTTAGAGTGTATTTAAATAATAGGGTTAGTTGCCTTTTAGCATGATGGTGTATATGATGTCTTCAAAAAGTTTGTGGATAATGGATATTATGAAGAAACTATGCATGCATTTAAACATTGTTTGCACCAAAGTAAATTTATCTTTTAATTCCATTTCCATGAACTTTTTGAAGTACCATTGTGATAGTGTTCAAGTGAATATGGACCTGAATAAGTTGTCATGCATCTTTCTTAACCAGAAGGCATTGTTACGTTAAGAAATGAAAAGATGATGGTAAAGAATGTCCCTTCCTGTTATTTTATTGCTTAGAAGTTTTAGCTTAATACACTCTAGTGCTTTTAAAATTTGTTACATCTAAATTTGTTTGTTAAATAAATTAAATACATAAGAATTCCAGAGCTGTTTTTAAAAAGCCAGTTGACTGTTTTGTCTTTGTACTGGGTATTGATTCTGAGTATTAGGAGGCTTTGCGAGCATTTCTGTACTTTAGCTTTTTTTTATTACTAAAATTTATGTCCCAGTTAAATAGAATACTTATAACAGTATCTTGAACAAAGCAAGCATTCATTGGAGGTGCACTGCTTTTATTATTATAAATGTTATATCACATTCTGAAAAGAAGCATTATTTAAAACGTGTTATTCAGATTCAGTTGCAGTCATCCCTTAGTATCTTTGGGGGACTGGTTTCCCAGCCCACAGTAGACAAAGAAATCTGAGTCCTTTTATAAAATGACATTTAACATGCACACTTCCTCCCATATGCTTTATTTTTTTAACGATTTTGTTTATTTATTTGAGAGGTATATTTACAGACAGTGAGAGGGAAAGACAGAGAGAAAGGTCTTCCATCTGTTGGTTCACTCCCCAGATAGCCTCAACGGCCGGAGCTGCGCTGATCCGAAGCCAGGAGCCAGGTGCTTCTTCCTGGTCTCCCATATGGGTGGAGAGGCCCAAGCACTTGGGCCATCTTCTACTGCTTTCCCAGGCCATAGCAGATAGCTAGATTGGAAGAGGGGCAGCTGGGACTAAAACTGGAGCCCATATGGGATGCCAGCGCCGCAGGCGGAGGATTAACCAAGTGAGCCACAGCGCCGGCCCCCTTCCCATATGCTTTAAATCATCTGTAGATTACTTGTGATTCCTAAAACAATGTAAGTAGTTGTCATACTGTATTGCTTAGGGATTAATGAGAAAACCCTATACTTGTTTAGTACAGACACAATTTTTTCCCATGAATATTTCAATCCGTAGTCTGATAATGATGAACCCTTGGGCCAATAGTGCATAATTTGTATTACTAGTAAGAGTTTGACAGGCAATGAGAAGAAAATAGTATTTGTGTATAGTAATCTTCCAGGTAGGTAGAGGTGTTCTCATTGTATAGAGGAAAAAACTTAGCTTAGTGTGTGGTTAAAGTACTTGCATGAGGTTCTAGCGTTAGTAAAAAGATCTAATTCTGTATCCTTCCTGCTGGTTATTTACCTCCTTTGTCTAGTTCCTGGATAATTCAGTGCAGAAATCTCCACTTTTATTACCTTTTTTTAAAGAATGTGTGTGTGTGTGTGTGTGTGTGTGTGTGTTTGACATGTATGTGCATGTGTTAATGTCAGTATGGGGGAGATGGATGCCTTGGGAAGAAGTGCCTCTTTGTCTTTTGGAAGGATGCTTATTTGTCTGAGAGGAGACATGATACCTGTTGAGAATTTTCCCCTGTTGATCTAGAATGATGCCCCTGTCTGTGTTGGGGGTATCTGTATCTGTGTGTATATATACACACACATATATATCTGTGTATATATATCTGTGAATATATGTGTGCTCGGTGTATATATTTATTCTCAGAGTGATACTGTGAGTGTGCTAGTATTTGAGTGCATGCTTAGATGGCTCTGTGAGAGTATGTGCATGTATATGTGTATCTTTGTGACTACGAGTCTGTGTATGCCAATCTCTGTGTGTGCCTGTATGTAATTTTCTCTGTTCCTGTTTCTCTGGGTATACATTTAGGTAGCCTGTTTCTTTGTATCATCTCTGTGTATGTTGGGGTAGGGTTGTATGGAGATTACATTCTAGCCTATTGGGACAGATGACAATAAATAATGCTGAAACAAAAAAAAAAACCATGAAAATAGGATTAGGGATATTGTGAGACCTTCCGGTGTTTTAATGTTAGGGCTTAATGTTTATCAATGTTGTCATAATACATTTAGAAATAAGTATATTTATCTTTATGCCTTGGTAATCATAGTACATTTTTGTGGCTATATTCTTATAATACCTGTTATATTGAAAGGAGAGTCTATTGTGCATGTCCGGAAAGTTAGAGATGAAATTGAGATTAATTCTGTTTCCATTTTTATGCAGTCACTATTTGTTTATTCATCACTACTGATCCAATTAGAGGCAAGTTAATTTTTCCCATTGCTGCGTCTGCAGCTCACTAATCAGCCTTAATAGCATATTCCTAATGATTAAGGTATTTGTGTTCAGGATCATTGGTAAATTGTTTCATAAGCAAATTTTTTTAAAAAGATTTTATTTATTCATTTGAGAGGTAGAGTTACAGACAGTGAGAGGGAGAAACAGAGAAAGGTCTTCTGTCCGCTGGTTCACTCCCCAAATGTCTGCAATGGCCGGAGCTGCACTGATCTGAAGCTAGGAGCCAGGAGCTTCTTCTGGTTTCCCATGCGGGCTTGGGCCCAAGAACTTGAGCCGTCTTCCACTGCTCTCCCAGGGCATAGCAGAGGGCTGGATTGGAAGAGGAACGGCTGGGATTCGAACTGGAGCCCATATGGGATGCCAGCGCAGCAGGCGGAGGATTAACCTACTGTGTCACAGCGCCAGCCCCTCATAAGCAAATTTGAAAGCAAGTGAATTAAAGTGAATTTAGATTGAGTTATTTATGGCCTTGAAGAATTGTACCTTGAATTCCTACTTGTATATGTCTATCAAGTAATAGAAGAAAATATTCTATTCTGTATTTATTATGCCTCCACATGTTGCACTTTCAAATATTCTGAGATCTATTTGTGAATATTTTGTTTCACTTACAAATATCATTTGTAGCAAAGTGGTGTGTTATTCTTTCATAAGAATGAACACTTGAATATTGAGTATTATTTTGGGAATTAAGATTACAACAATGAATAAAACAAATCCCATCCCTTACAGAGTCTGCTTCATTCAAGGGGAGTGGGCAGAATTCAGATAATAAATAAGTATGTATATACAATGAATCTTCAAGTAGTTCATGAAAATTGTGTCATTTATAAAACCTATTCTTGAACCTCATTTTTTTTTTGGCACCAAAGTAAATCTTTTAATTCTATTTTTCCATGGACTTTCTGAAACACCCTTGTATATATAGTATTGGGGTATTTATGAGGGCAAAGACAGCATTGAAGAAAATAAAAATAGGGTCCATGGAATAAAGGATGCTGGTTTGTGGGGGGGAGGGTGCTGTTTTACTATGAGAAGTCAGGATAGAAGGCTTCATTGGTAGAAGATGGAAGCGTGAGTCAGTAAGAGAATGAGTTATTGTTGATAATCACAGGAAAATATTTTGTGATTCTGTTGCTGCTTCATTACCTATACCAACAGGCTAATTTACTTGGAGTGTGAGTAGAAGATAGAGGGCTAGGAGTTAGAAGTACAGATCCTGTGGAATTTTGTCCATTACTTAGAAAATCATGGTGTTACTCTGAGTGTGAAGGGAAGCGATAGGAAAATTTGAGAACAGAGAGGATAAAATTACCCTAGGTTTTTTAAAAGATCTGGCCAATGTGTTAAATACAGGTGTGAGGGGAATGAAGCAAGGGTACTAGTTAGGTAGAAGGCTTAGATAAAACAGGTAAAAAGTATTGGTGACTTAGACCAGAATAGTGAGAAGCAGTTGTATTATGGATGTAGGCTGAAGGAAAAACTGGCAGGTTTGTAGGTAATGTCTCAGACATGAAAGAGAACCAGTGGATGGATGATATTTCTCTCTTTCCCTCACTCTCTGTCACTGTTTCAAATAAATCTTTAAAAAATTAATAAAAAAATTAGTGTCAGTGTATTTTTAGCCTGCTAGTTTATAATTTACAATCGTTGGAGATACTTGACAATGTATAAGTCATTTTGCAAGTAATTTGAAGAAGTTATTTTGGTAAAACTTGGTAGCTTACTGAATGAAGGGTTTGTACCTTTGATTTAAATCACAATTCAAGCTACTTTTTTAAAAAAGATTATTTATTTATTTATTTGACAGGTAGAGTTATAGACAGTAAGAGAGAGAAACAGAGAGAAAGGCCCTCCTTCCATTGGTTCACTCCCCAAATGGCTGCAACGGCCAGAGTTACGCTGATCCAAAGCCAGAAGCCAGGAGCTTCCTCCAGGTCTCCCATATGTGTGCACGGCCCAAGCACTTGGGCTATCCTCCACTGCCCTCCCGGGCCACAGCAGAGAGCTGAACTGGAAGAGGAGCAACCAGGACTAGAACCTGGTGCCCATATGGGATGCCGGCACCACAGGCAAAGGATTAACCCAGTGCCCCACAGCATCAGTCCCTTAAGCTACTTTTTAAAAAAATATAACAATTCTCTTCATTTGATTTTCAACATTAAAGTTTTCTAGCGGGTCATATCTAATTTTAATTATCAATTGAATTTGTTTAATAGAAGTAAAAGTTAAAAAGAGAGGCCTCAGAAAACCTGTGATTTCGTTTAATAACAAAAGGAAGCATTGACTATGGTACCTTTCTTCCTACTCTGGTGTGCTGTTTTCAAGTAATTCCTCAGTAGATGATAGTGTGCAGTCCATCTTTTTATAGATGGATTCATTAGATACCATGATTGCTCATCATACTTAATGTTTTTTGGGATTACTATCATACTTAATGGTTTTTGAGATTATTGTTTGAAGAACACTGTTCATAACACCTTTGTTTTAGTACTATATAGTTATTTTTAAATTATAATTATGAAAAATCTATGATGCAAAAGTTCAAATACTAATGTTATTCAGATATAGTTTAAATATTTTATTATGTGATATTTTAATACAAAATTATTGTTTTACTGTGTAGATGGCACTTTATTGTTCTTAGCATAAAATTCTTTAAGTTTTATCATTATATAACTGGAATCTAAAAATTTAGTTCGCTTTTAGAGTGCTAGGTTAAAATTCATTAGTGGGGCTGGCACTGTGACTTACCGGGTAAAGCCACCGCCTGCAGTGCCGACATCCCATATGGGTGCCGGTTCTTGTCCCAGCTGCTTCACTTCCAATCCAACTCTCTGCTATGGCCTGGAAAAGCAGTAGAAGATGGCCTAAGTCGTTGGGTCCTTGCACCCATATGGGAGACCTGGAAGAAGCTCCTGGCTCTAGATTGGCATAGCTCTGGCTGTTGCAGTCAACTGGGGAGTGAACCAGTGGATGGAAGACCTCTCTCTCTCTCTCTCCCTCTCTGCCTCTCCTTCTCTCTCTGTGTAACTCTAACTTTCAAATAAATAAATAAATTTCTAAAAAAATAAAATTCATTAGCAACATCAACTTTCTTCTTTTTGTTGCAGTATTTTATATCTATTTTAAATGTTTCTCTTTATTATAAAAATCTGTTTTAGACTAATTTAAATTACTTTAACTGTGAAGAAGATTTGACTAGAAACTTTGATTAAAGTTCTGAAAAAGTTGTTTAAATGTGTTTTTATGATTGATGTCTTTAGATCCAAAAGCTGAAACCAGATTACACATCACAGTCAATGACTTTGAATTTCATGTCTATAATCGTTCGGATCTTTATGGACGCCTTCAAGAATTGTTTGGTTTGGAGCCAACAATAATTCCACCCAAGAAAGAGGATGATAAAACCCCGGAAAATGGAAGAAGAACCCAGTCCAAAATTGAAAGGTACAAACTTGTGTTATTCTCTGCCATTTAAACATTTGCCTTTATTCTAAACATAATCTAATATTTCTTTGTAAATTAATTAAAACTCTTAGTAATATAATTGTTTATTTTAGAAACTTAAAAAATCCAGAATTATGTAATATAAAAACCTATTCTCTACCTCTCATCCCCCACTCAACTGTCCTTTCCCTTGATATTAATAGCTGCTGTAAGCAATTTGGTTTTTATATTTTTGAGTGCATGTACATAAATATATACAACATGATACTTAAGGTGCTTGTACAAATATATGGTTTTGTGTTTCTGAAAATCATATATGCCTCATATAGTGTGTATTTTTTGTAATTTACATTTATGAAGCAATATGTCTTTAAGACCTTTCTATACAAGTGTCTGTATATATTATCCTACCTTATTTTAAGAATTATACTAAATAGTTCTGCAAACTTGCACCTGTAGGTCAGATTTAGCTGACTGCTTGTTTTGTAAATAAACTTGTTTTTTTTAAAAAATATTTTATTTATTTGAAAGGCAGAGTTAGAGAGGGAGGAGAGAGAATGAGAGAGGGGGAAAAAGAGAGAGAGAAGTGTCTTTGATCCATTGGTTCACTCCCCTAGTGGCCGCAACCACCAGGGCTGGGCCAAGCCAAAGCCAGGAGCCAGGAGCTTCCTCCAGGTCTCCTACATGGGTGTAGGGGACCAACTTGGGCCATCCTTCACTGCTTTCCCAGGCACATTATCAGGGAGCTGGATCAGAAGTGGAGCAGCCAGGACTGGAACCAGCACCCATATGGGATGCCGGCATTGCAGGTGGCATCTTTACCCATCCAACCACAATGCTGGTCCCTGAAAATAAACTTTAATGGAACATAGCCAAGCCCATTTGTTTATATATTATCCATGGCTGCTTTTGTGCTTTGAGAGTTGAACAGTTGAAGCAAAGATCATATGGACTACAGATCCTAAAATATTTGCTATCCGGCTCTTAAAAAATATGTTTGCTGGCCATTGTTACAGAATAAATGAGAAAGAATTGGTTGACATACAGTGCTAGAGATCAAAATATAACCCCACAGAGGTGAGAATGTGCTGCAAAGGAAATGAGGTGTATGGTTGGCTCTCTGTACACATTATATCAGCATCTGTGGATTCAACCAATCATGAATAAAAAGTACTCGGAAAAAATTATTTCTTCACTAAATGTGTACAGATTCTTTTTAATGTTATTATTTCCTAAAAAATACAGTATAACAACTATTTAAGTAACATTTACCTTGTACTAGTATTAATAGAGATCTAGAGATAATTTAGTGTCTGGGAGGGTGTGTGTAGGTCATTTGCAAATGGTATGCTGGTTTTTACAAGTGTAAGGGACTTGAGCCTCTCCAGATTCTGGCATTCCCAAGGTATTATGGAACTAATTCTCTATGGATACTGAGAGAGACAACTATATGAATTGTCTACTTAACTACTAGTTTTTTGTAATGGTGGGGTAGGTAGAAGAAGGAAAAATAAAAGAACAGTAATTCTAGAGGGGACACTCTCCTAATGATAAAAGATAAATAAAGTTACTTAGCATTTAGAATGAATTTGTAGTTATCAAAAGATATCCAAATGCAAATATTCTGTCGTCAAAGACATGAAGCTCTTAGGAAAAGAGGTCAAAATTTTAGATGTAAACTTAAAACTTATCACTTTTGGATACATTGTCATGAAGTTCAATAATTTTAAACACACACATTTTACTCGTGGAACTACTTTAGTGTTGTAGGATAAGCATTTTGATGTGTTTTATAGTGTTGGCAGCTTTATTTTCAATGGTTAGATAATGTTCCCCAAGTGATTTTCCAAAGTTTTTAAATAATCATTTTAATCTTGATGGCTATATTTCATGCTTAAAAATGATATAGTATGGGCTGGTGCTGCAGCTCACTTGGCTAATCCTCCGCCTGTGGCGCTGGCACCCCAGGTTCTAGTCCCAGTTGGGGCGCCGGATTCTGTCCTGGTTGCTCCTCTTCTAGTCCAGGTCTCTGCTGTGGCCCGGGAAGGCAGTGGAGGATGGCCCAAGTGCTTGGGCCCTGCATCCGCATGGGAGACCAGGAGGAAGCACCTGGCTCCTGGTTCGGATTGGCGCAGCACATGAGCCGTAGCGGACATTTGGAGGATATAGTATGGAGATACGTAGTCCAAAGGGTAAAAAGTTGCAAGTATGTGGACTGATTAAGTCTTACAGTATGAAGACTATACTTAATATTGTATAGTGAACTAAAAATTTACTAAGTAAATTTTAGGTGCTGTTTTTACCAGAACAAATAAAAGATAACTATGGAATGTGACGGATATATTAATTTGCTTGACTATAGTAATCATTTCACTATTTGTATATATATAAGAACATGTATATTAAACATATATAGTAAAAAGAAATTTAAAAATTGGAAATGGGAAAATAAATTCTGTTTACTATTATAAAGTGATGCAGTATAGCATATCTTTGTATATATTGTTGACAGGATAAGAGAGAAGGAGCAAAGATTAAAGAATGAGTATCAAAAAAAGCAAAGAAAGGGGCAGGCATTGCAGCACAGCATATTAAGCTGCTACCTTGGTGGCCTGCTTCTCAGATTGGAGTGCCTGGAATTGAGTCCTGCCTCTTCTACTGCTGCTGTTGCTTCTTCTTTTTAAACTTTTTAAAATTAATATACAGAGAACAGATTTCATATATCTCATGGATAAAATTCTAAGATAACCATACTTTCCTCTCCCTCCCTTCCTCAAACATGTACTCCTTCCTTTCTTTTTTTTCCTTTAGTAACATATTTTGAATTTACTTTATAATCAGAGGCTTTATATACTAAAAATATATGTTCTATAAGTAAAAAATGGAAAGACCATTGATTCACAGAAGTATAGACAGGGCTATAAGCAAAATCATAAGATGTCAGTTTCATTTTTATAGTTTTTTTAAATTTTTGACATTTAGAGAAAATACATATTTGCCTCTTAGGGACTGGCTTATTTCCCTGAGTATAATGGTTTCCACTTGTCATCCATGTTGTTGCAAAAGACAGGGTTTTATTCTTTTTGATGGCTGAGTAGTATTCTGTCAGGTATGTATACCACAGTTTGTTTATCTGGTCATCAGTTGATGAACATCTGGGTTGATTCCGTATATTAGTTATTGTGACTTGGCTTCCTATAAACAAGGGGGGTGCAGATAGCTCTTTCATATGCTGATGTCATTTCATTTGGGTAAATTCCCAGTAGTGGGATGATTGGGTCGTATGATAGATCTATTTTTAGATTTCTGAAGACTCTCTATACTGTATTCTATGATGGTTGTACTATTTACATTCCTACCAACAATATATTGGGATACCTTTTTCCCCACATCCTTGCCAGCATTTATTACTTTTTGATTTTTTGTATAATAGCCTTTCTGGCTGTGATGGGGTGAAACCACATTGTGGTTTTTATTTGCTTTTCCCTGATGGCTAGTGATCCTGAAGATTTTTTTTCATGAGTGTGCTGGCCATTTGTATTTCATCCTTTGAGAAATGCCTGTTTATATCCTTTGCCCATTTCTTAACTGCATTATTTGTTTTGTTGTTGTTGAGTTTCTTGAGCTCCTTATGTATCCTGGATATTAACCCTTTATCAAGATCTCTGTGAGTGAGATCCTAGTGGAAAGAAAGGGCCATCAACGAAGCATGTACCTTTCTCTGAAGGGAGGAGAGAACTTCCACTTTGCTTATGGCTCTGTCTAAATACTGACAGAGTTGATGGACTCAAAAGGCTTCCATAGCCTTGGCATCTCATGACAAAAGCCTCGGGTGATCACTGATGTCATAAATAAGAGTGTCAATTGTTAAATCAGCAACAGGAGTCACTGTGCACTTGCTCCCCATATAGGACCTCAGTCTTTAATGAGTTGTACTATGAGAATTAACAGTAAAACTTGTCTTCAAACAGTACTTTACACTTTGTGTTTCTGTGTGGGTGCAAACTGTTGAAATCTTTACTTAGTGTTGAGTGATCTTCTGTATATAAAGATAATTTAAAATGAATCTTAATGAAGAATGGGATGGAAGAGGGAGTAGGAGATGGGATGGTTTGCAGATGGGAGGGTGAGTATGGGGGGAAGAACTGCTATATTCCAAAAGCTGTACTTATAAAATTTATATTTATTAAATAAAAGCTTTCTAAAAAAATTGAAAAAAGGTAATTGTTAAAAAAAAAAACCTTTTATGGTTTGCACATATCTTTTTCCCATTCTCTCAGTTGCTCCTTAACTTTTATGTTTCCTTTGCTGTGCAGAAGCTTCTTAGCTTGATGTAGTCCCATTTGTCTATTTTTGCTTTTATTGCCTATGCTTCTGGAGTCTTAGCCAAGAAGTCTTTGCCTATACCAATGTCTTTCAGAGTTTCTCCAATGTTTTTCTCTAATAATTTGATGGAATCATGTCACAGATTTATGTCCATTGTAAATTGATTTTTTAAAAAATAATCTTATATTTCAGTCATATCTTGCATGTTTTTTTCTTTCTGAAGATTTATTTGTTTATTTGAAAGCAGAGCTACAGAGAGAGAGGGAGAGACAGAATTCCTCCATCTACTAGGTCACTCCACAACAGCCAGGGCTGGGCCAGGCTAAAGACAGCAGCCAGGAGCTTCCACATGGGTACAGAGGCCCAAATACTTGGGCCATCCTCTGCTGCCTTCCCAAGTGCATTAGCAGGGAACTGGATTGGAGGTGGAGCAGCTGGGACTTGACTGGTGCCCATATGGAATGCTGACATTGTAGGCAGCAACTTACCCTGCTATACCACAATGCCAGCCCCAGTGAGTTGATTTTTGTATAAAGTGTAAGGTATGGGTCTTGTTTTATACTTCTGCATGTGGAGATCCTTTGTTGAAGAGACTATGCTTTCTCCAGGGAATGCTTTTAGCTCGTTTGTCAAAGATAAGTTGGTTGCAGCTATACGGTTTATTTTCTGGGGTTTCTGCTCTGTTCCATTGGTCTGCATTTCTGTTTTTGTGGTAGTACCAGGCTGTTTTGATTTAACTGCACTGTATAGTATGTCTTGAAATCTGGTATTGTTATGCCTCCAGCTTTGTTTTTGTTGTTTAAGATTTCTTTAGCTATTTGGGGTCTCTTGTGTTTCTATATGAATTTTAGGATCATTTTCTAGATCTGAGAAGAATATCATTGCCATTCTGATTGAGATTGCATTGAATTTCTAAATTACTTTTGATAGTATGGATATATTGATGATATTAATTCTTGCAGTCCATGAACATGGAATATTTTTCCATTTTTGTTTCTTTTTCTATTTCTTTTATTACTGTTTTGTAATTTTCATTGTAAGGGTCTTTCATATCCTTGGTTCAAGTTATTTGAAGGCTAACGTTAAATTTTTTGGTGGCTGTTGTGAATGGGACTGAACTTACAAGTTCCTTCTTAGCCATGGCATTGTCTGTGTATACAAAGTCTATTGATTTTTGCTTGTTGATTTTATATCTTGCAACTTTACCAAGCGTCTTATGAGTTCCAATATAGTCTCTTGCTGGAGTCTTTTGGTTCCCCTATATGTAGGTTCATGTCATCTGTGAACAGGTATAATTTGACTTTTTTCCAATTTTTATCCCTTTGATTTCTTTTTCTTGTCTAATGGGTCTGGCTAAAACTTCCAGAATTATATTGAATAGTTATGGTAATAGTGGACATCCTTGTCTGGTTCCAGATCTCAGTGGAAATGCCTCCAGCTTTTCCCCATTCATTATGATGCTGGCTATGCATTAGTCATACATTACCTTGATTGTGTTTAGATGTGTTCCTTCTATTCCTAATTTGCTTAAGGTTTTTTCATGAATCAATATCATATTTTGCCAAATGCTTTCTCAGCATCTGTTGAGATAATCAAATTTTTTTTTTCTTAAATTTGTTAATGTGATGTATCACGCTTATTGATTTGTGTATTTTGAGGCATGGTTCAGCCTTGGTTGATGTGGGCACTCACAGAATCATCCAGCAGGTGGAAGTTCTCAATATCTTTTTCTCTGTCTGTCTGTCAGTCGTCCTTTCAAATAAATAGATAAATAAAGAGAAAAAGAACTCAAACTCTTTTCCAGAATTCAGTGATGAAATAACATTGTCTTTTATTATATAATTCAGAGAAAACCAAATCTTAAGGCAATTAGATTTGACTGTTAGGAGTTGATTAGAGAGTACTTTTGTAAGCTACAGGGGGAAATGCTTGGATAAAATGATATAGGTATAGGTCAGTTCTGAGGAAATTATATGTTATAGTTTAGATTCCCTTTGTTATACGTGACATCCATAGTTTACAGAAAAATCAATGTTTAATTCAAAGATTAATAGTTAAGGGATTGATTTGTTTTTTAGTATGTGTTTTTTAGTGTAAAGAGTAATCCTGGCCGGCGCCGTGGCTCAATAGGCTAATCCTCCGCCTTGTGGAGCCGGCACACCGGGTTGTAGTCCCAGTCGGGGCGCCGGATTCTGTCCCGGTTGCCCCTCTTCCAGGCCAGCTCTCTGCTGTGGCCCGGGAGTGCAGTGGAGGATGGCCCAAGTGCTTGGGCCCTGCACCCCATGGGAGACCAGGAAAAGCACCTGGCTCCTGGCTTCAGATCAGCGCGGTGATCTTTCTCTCTGCCTCTCTCTTTCTGTCCACTCTGCCTGTCAAAAAAAAAAAAAAAAAGTGTAATCCTGAGATTGTTGTTTGATGGAGGAAGGATTAGAGGATAGGGAATAGGGAAGCAAACAAAGGTTGATGAGGCTATCTTGCAAAGGAAGGATGCCTCTTTAAGGTAATAGGGAAGAAGAGAATGCTGGTATAGAAATACATTGATGTAATGAACTACTAAAGAAAGAGCAAATAATATTGAATAAGGATATTGGTGTATACATTATATTTTAATGTAAACCTTAGAAAATTAAACCATTTACACATATAAATTGAAAAATTATTAAATAATTTATTATAAGCCTTGAAAAATGAAAATTTATTTTAATAATATATAGATATAATAAAAGGAAAGTATAAATAAAAGAAGAATCTATAGTTAAGAATATAAAATGAACTATTATAATAATCATAGAAATAAATTTTTACAATGATTTCAATTTTCAGAAATCATGTAATTTTACAAAGAACCTCTTGAATAAAATTTGAATTGAAGAAATGGGTTTTGTAGCTAACTTTCAGATTATCTATACCATTCAAAGTGTTTTTGTTATTTACTTTAACCATTTTTGTTGACTCTTCATATATGAAAGATAGTTGTTTTTTACATAATGATGAGGACATTTATTCCTCAAATAAATTTTAAGAAGTGCTTCTTCTGTGCTAGGAACTGAGCTGTGATACTATGTATACTGGGAATAAGGCAACACTTCTGTCCTGAGACAATTTTTAACCTAGTGTGGGAATAAAAACAATAAACATGTGACTGTAGTGAAAGAAATGTTACCATGGGGCAAGATTTGAATTCTTTGGGCAGACCTTGAAGCATGAAGGAGAGCTAGGACAAATGAAGGATAAATGTATTATTCAAAGGAGATGAAAGAATAGCCCATAGAGAAGAAACGTATTAAATAGGGATGTGTACTGGAGTGACTGGATTAGATTATTTGAGGTGTGGACAAATTAGAATAAGGAGGTTAGCAGAGTCCAGGTGTTAGAAATCTGGCTTTATGTATACCCCCATTCTTTTCCCCAACCCGGTAATGCTGTAATGTCATTGGATGTGGTAAGGTGGGAGCCAGGGAGAGCCAATGGAGGGATGTTTCTACAGTTCAGGAAAGAGAAAATTATCAACTTATGTGGTAGCAGAGGAATGGGAGAGGAGTTGATGGCTTCCAGATATACTTAGGGGGTTGAATACCTAAGACCATGATTGATACAGAGAATACGAAGAAGAGTTTGAAAATGGATCCAGGGGCCAGTGCAGTGGCCTACTGGGTAAAGCTGCCGCCTGCAGTGCTGGCATCTCATATGGGCACCTGTTCAAGTCCCGGCTGCCCCACTTCCAATCCAGCTCTCTGCTATGGCCTGGGAAAGCAGTAGTAGATGGCCCAGTACGTGGGCTCTTGCACCCACGTGGGAGACACAGAAGAAGCTCCTGGCCTCCTGGCTTCAGATCTTTGCAGCTCTGGCTGTTGCAGACAGTTGTGGAGCGAACCAGCAGATGGAAGACCTCTCTCTTTCTCTGCTTCTGCCTCTGCCTCTCTCTAACTCTGCCTTTCAAATAAATAAATAAATCTTTAAAAAATGAATATATATATTTTGGATTCTAACTTCCTATAAGATGTATGATTTGCAAATGTTTTCACCTATTCCATGGGTTGCCACTTACTATCCTGATTGTTTCCGTGGTTGTGCTGAAGCTTTTTAGTTTTATGTAATCCTGTCTTTTTTTTTTTTGCTTTTGTTTCCTGTGCTTTTGAGTTCATATCCAAAAAATCTTTTTTCTTGACTAATATTGTGTAGTTTTTCCCATATTTTTTCCTCTAGTAATCTCATTGCTTCAGTCTATAAGCCATTTGGATTTGATTTTTTGTGTACAGTGTGAGATAAAGGTCTAATTTCATTTGCCTATCTATGGATATCTGGCCTTCCCAACATTTTTTTTTTTAAAGGTTTAAAAGCAAGATTTATTAGAGTCAAAGACCTCCAGCCAAAGTGGCATGGAGGGGGGCTGCAAGATAAACAAAACCCAAAGGACCCTGTGACACTAAGGTTTTCAGGAAACTGTCACTCAGTAAGGTGGGGAAAACCTAACAAAAGACCTGATTTACAATTCTTTACCCTATCTGGTTTGCTCATGATAAAACAAAAAACTATCACAAGGGTGGGATACCTAATTTGTTTTCACAGTAAGCTGGGAGTTCAGAAGGGTAGTCATGGCTCCCTTGCTCTTCTCATAAGATGGGAAGCTGCCAAGGAGTGGGCAGGCAGTTACTTCTGACCTTTCTAAGGATAACTTTTTGGGAGGAACATTTCCTCTTTCAGTTTTCAGACTGCCTGTTAACCCATGATTCCTCAATATTACCCACTCAACAAGAATGGACCATAACTTCTATTAGGAGAACTGGGTGATTATCACTCTGGCTGTTTCATGCTGAAAAGGGGTGTCACCCAACACCATTTATTAGAATGTTGTTATCTTCCCAGTGTGTGTTCTTGGCACTTTTGTTAAAAATTGATTAACCTAAATGTGTGAATTTATTATCTGGGCTCTCTATTCTGGTCCATTGGTGTATGATTGGTCTATGTGCCATTTTTTTCTTTAAATGCTAGTGTTATGCTGTTTTGATTACTATTGCTTTTTGTAGTATATTTTGAAGTCAGATAGTTTGATTCCTCCAGCCTTGTTCATTTTGCTAAAGAGTGCTTTGGCTATCCAAGGTGTGTGTGTGTGTTTTGTTTTTTTAAATGGTTCTATGCAAATTTTATAATTATTCTTTGCATTTATTAAAAAATATACCACTGATATTTTGATGGGGATTTGCATTGAACCTATGTACCGCTTCTGGGTAATGGACATTTTAACAACGTTAATTTTCCACTCTGTAATCACAGGGTATCTTTCCATTTATTTATGTCTTCCATTTCTTTCATCATGTTTCATAGTTTTCAGTGTAGAGGATACTTAGTTAAATTTATCCCTGAATATATTAAAAAATTAATTTATTGATTTGAAAGGCAGAGTTTCAGTGAGAAGGAGAGAGAGAGAGAGAGAGAAAGAGAGAGAGAAAGAGAGAGAAAGGGGATTGTGTGGTTTATTCCTGAAATGACTGGAATGGCTAGGGCTGGGCCAGACCAAAGCCAGGAATCAGAGGCTTCATCTGGGTCTCCCATGTGGGTGTCAGGGTTCCAAAGACTTGGGCCATCTTTCACTGCTTTCATGCTTTCCCAGGCACATTAGCAGGAGCTAGATCAAATGTGGAGCAGCTGGGACTTGATTGAACCTGTGCCCATAAAGGATTCTGATGTCACAGGTGGCAGCTTAGCCTGCTACACCACAGCACCAGCCCCTGAATATTAAATTGGCTATGTATCCAGAATATATAAAGGATTCAAATAATTTAATAGAAGAAAACCCCAGTTAAAAAATAGACAAAAGTGGTATGTGTTTGGCACAGCTGTTAGGATTCCACTTGGGATGCTTGTGTCCCATATTAGGTTCAAATCTTAATCCTGCTTCTAATTCTAGCTTCCTGGTATTGCACACCCTGAAAGCAGGGGGATTTACCTAAGTACCTGAGTCCCTTTCACTCATGTGGGTGATAAGGATTGAGTTTCAGGTCCTGGCTTAAGCATAGATATGGAATTTATCTAAGCATACAATAAAGGATAAATGAATAGAGAAAATGTATACAATGAAATACTATTCACTCTTTCAAAAGAAGGAATCTTGGCATTTGCTATAGCACTGGTTATGTGATATAAGCCATGCACAGAAAGACACATACAACATGATCTCAGTTATATATGGAATCTAAAAAATTGGAACAGGTAGAAGTAGAGAGAAAAATGGTGGTTACAAAAAGGCTTGAGGAATAAGTTCAAGATGTCTTATTGTACAACATGATGACTGTAGTTAATAAGAACGTGTTCTTGAAAATTGCTTAAAGGGACGGCGCTGTGGTGTAGTGGGTTGAGCAGCTGCCTGCAGTGCTGGTATCCCATATGGGCACCAGTTAGAGACCCGGCTGCTTTACTTCCTATCCAGCTCTCTGCTATGGCCTGGGAAAGCAGTAGAAGATGGCCCAAGCCGTTGGGGCCCTGCACGTGCATGGGAGACCCAGAAGAAGACCCTGGCTCCTGGCTTTGGATCGGCGCAGCTCCGGTCATTGTGGCTAGTTGGGGAGTGAACCAGCAATAGAAGAGCTCTCTCTCTCTCTCTTTCTGCCTTTCCTTCTCTCTCTGTGTAACTCTGACTTTCAAATAAATAAATCTTAAAAAAAAAAAAGAAAATTGCTGAGAATAGATTTTAAGGGTTTTCACTGCAGAAAGAAATAAATGTGTGCGGTAATATATATGGTAATTATATTCTATACACACAAAAGGGGAATGAATCCAAATTTCCAACTGAAGTAGTAATTATTTTTGAGTTAGGAAACTTTGGAGGAAAGGGAGGTTAGGAGGAGGCGATGAGATACACCCTAGTGGACGTCGGAAATGTGATTTAGAAGTCACCTGGTTATTGAAGATATATACCTTGAGTTTTCACCTGAAATTTTTGTGAATTGCTGTTAAATTTCACTTTATAAAGTTTGTATAGTTTGTGAATGGCCAATGTGCTTACTCTTATGTATCATTTTTAGCTTATTGAGGAGGGAATTGTTCTGGCACAAGGTGATAGGGAAGGGGAAGAGAGAAGACAGACTATATTGTTTAGAGATGCTCAAGGTGGTCAAAACGTCAAACTCACTTGTACCTTAATCACTAAAAATTTTTAAAATTTGAAGTTCATGCATAGTTTTTTCATAATGTACATTTTTCTTTTTTTAAAATTATTTACTTATTTATTTGAAAGAGTTACACAGAGAGAGGAGAGGCAGAGAGAGAGAAAGAAAGAGTTCTTCCATCCGCTGGTTCACTCCCCAATTGGCCGCAATGGCCGGAGCTGTGCTTATCCAAAGCCAGGAGCCAGGATTTTCTTCTGGGTCTCCCACTTGGATGCAGGGGCCTAAGGATTTGGGCCATCTTCCACTGCTTTCCCAGGCCATAGCAGAGAGCTGGATTGGAAGTGGAGCAGCCAGTACTTGAACTGGCACCTATATGGGATGCTGGCGCTTCAGACCAGGACATTAACCCACTGTGCCACCATAAGGTGCCAGCCCTCATAAGGTGCATTTTCTACAAATTTAAAAAAATTTATTTGAGAGGGAGAGAAGAGAGAGGGAGCAAGTGAGAGAGCTCCCATCCACAAGTTAACTCCCCAGATTCTGCTTTGGGAGTTGGAACTCAAATCAGATCTCCCAGGTTGGTGGTAGGAACCCAATTGAACTATTACTCCTACCTTCCAGGGTTCACATTAATGGGAAGCTAGTCAGGTGCCAGAGACAGGTATTGAACCCAGATAATCTGATATGGGATGTGGGCACCTTAACCACTAGGTTAAACCCTCACCATTTTTATAATTATTTTAATTGTACATATGTATGGGGTACAGTGTGATAACTCCAAATGTATTCAATGTATTAAGATTAAATCATGTTTGTGGTCGGTGCTGTGGCATAGTGGGGTAAGCCTCCACCTGTGGTGCCAGAAGCCCATATGGGTGCCACTTCAAGTCCCCGCTGCTCCTCTTCGATCCAGCTCTCTGCTATGGCCTGGAAAAGCAGTTGAAGATGGTCCAAGTCCTTGGGCCCCTGCACCCAAGTGGGAGACCAGGAGGAAGCTCCTGGCTCCTGGCTTTGGATTGGCTTGGCTCTAGCCATTGCAGCCCTCTAGCGAGTGAACCCGCACATGGAAGACTTTTCTCTCTGTTTCTCCCTTTCTCTCTAACTCTACTTCTCAAATAAAAAATAAAATCTTTTTAAAAAAAAGTCACATTGGTTAACATTTCTGTTTCTAGTTGTTACTTGATGATTGGATTATAGTCATCAAGCTGATCTCTTTTGTTTGCTCAGAAAGTCTGTAATAGGTTATTTATTTATTTATTTATTTTTGACAGGCAGAGTGGACAGTGAGAGAGAGAGAGACAGAGAGAAAGGTCTTCCTTTTTGCCGTTGGTTCACCCTCCAATGGCCGCCGTGGCTGGCGCTGGCGCGCTGCAGCTGGCGCACCGTGCTGATCCGATGGCAGGAACCAGGTACTTCTCCTGGTCTCCCATGGGGTGCAGGGCCCAAGGACTTGGGCCATCCTCCACTGCATTCCCTGGCCACAGCAGAGAGCTGGCCTGGAAGAGGAGCAACCGGGACAGAATCCGGCACCCCGACTGGGACTAGAACCCAGTGTGTCAGCGCCGCAAGGCGGAGGATTAGCCTAGTGAGCCGCGGTGCCGGCCCCTGTAATAGGTTATTGTGAACTATAGGCACCCAAGTGTAGTGTGGAACACTAGGAGCTTATCTGTTCTATTTTTACTGTGTTTTGATACACCCATTATCTAACCTCCCTTCAACCCCTTCTTCTTCCCATCCTTCCCTGTAATCACTATTCCATGTTCAGATGAACTTATTTTTTTTAGCTTTTGCATATGAGTGAGAACATCAGCTATTTTGTCTTTCTGTTTCTGACCTATTTGTTGTTTTAGTAATAACTTTGGCTGTCCTGAAAATGTTGTATGGTAGCATAGTGGACATGACTGAAGATGAAGTGACAGCATATCATACTTTATGGTTTTAGAGCTTGTCATTCTAAAAAACAGTCATTATTATAGCTTGTCAGTTGAAAAATTGGTATCAGAGACAGTGCATTCAGAGACATTTTTAGGGGAAATTAGTACTCTGGGGAATGTCTGGCACAGGGGTCAAAATCATTTGGTCTCGCCCTGCCAAGGTAACTGCAAGCGGAATTCGAAACTCAGTAAGTCTGAAGCGGGGTAATTTTTAGGTCGATAATTTTGTATGGCCCACGAATGGTGTTGTAAATTTCTGAATAGTCCTTGGCAGAAAAAGCTTCCCTCCCTGCTGCCTTAGGGGATCATTGTTTTGTTTACTGGAGTGGTAAGGTACAGCTGTTGGTAAGGTACAGCTGATACTGATTATGTGTATTGTAAGGAAGGCAACTGTTTGTTCAGTTGTCTAAGTTTTTGTTATCTGTGTCATTTTAATTCTTTCTGTCAGAGTTAAAGTAAAAACAGAATCTCAAGACCCCACATCTTCCTGGAGATCACTTATTCCGGTCATAAAGGTCAACGTGAGCACAGTAAGTGAATTGTACTACAATTAATGCTTGGTGGCAATAGTAGAACTTTTCATGTTTGCAAATACGATTTTTATGTGAGAAGAGAATTTTATGAAGATTTCTTTACTGTTTTTCTAAAGTATGAGTTTTACCATCAATGCTGTTGTAAGATAAATTTACTCGAACTTAAAGGCTATTTTTTTCACAAATATTTGAATTGCTTTAAAGTTACCTTTAAGTATCTTCAAATACTGATTTGAATTGACCATTGGGATACTTTAAATATCATATATGATTCAAATGGAGTAATTTAGCTGTTGCTTGTAATTCTTTGTTAATAGGTTATCTAAGGAGAAAATTATGGCCACAATAGCATGGTATAATATCCTTTTGTCTCCTTTTTAGGGGCGTTTGGCCTTTGGGAATCATTACCAACCTCAAACTTTGTGCATCAACTTTGATGATGCCCTGTTAACTTACACTACAAAACCACCTTCAAGTCATCTTGACCAATTCATGCATATTGTGAAAGGAAAGCTTGAAAATGTTCGGGTCATGCTTGTTCCTAGTCCAAGATATGTTGGTCTTCAGAATGATGAGTAAGGACATCTTATAAAAATAGTTCTTTATAGCAAAATAGATATTGACTTGAACTATACCATCCTTTGAATTTCTCTGCTACAAGTTGTACAATAATTATGTATAAGTCTGTTTTCAAACAACTACCCTAGATAGTCTTGCTTTAGAGGATAAATGGATATGTTATCCAGTGATAATTCTGAAAATTTTTCTGTATGTTATAACTATTCTTTTTTTTTTTAAGTTTTTTTTTATTTTTTATTTGAGAGGTAGAGTTACAGCTAGTGAGAGGGAGAGGCAGAGAGAAAGGTCTTCCATCCGTTGGTTCACTCCCCAAATGGCTGCAATGGCCAGAGCTGCGCTGATCTGAAGCCAGGAGCCAAGTGCTTCTTCCTGGTCTCCCATGTTGGTGCAGGAGCCCAAGGATTTGGACCATTTTCTACTGCTTTCCCAGGCCATAGCAGAGAGCTGGATTGAAAGAGGAGCAGCCGAGACTTGAACTGGTGTCCATGTGGGATGCCGGCGCTTAACCTACTGCGCCACAGCGCTGGCCCCTATAACTATACTTTTTCCCTTGTTACTATATTCATATCTTAGAAGCATATTTTGGTCAATTAAACCATTTTTTTTATGTTAGGAAATGCACATCACAGATAGTTATTGTCCCCTGAAGGCATGGTTAAATAGTAAATTGATCAGATTTATTACAGTGCCGTATCATTTCAAGTTACTGAAAATTTAAAATGGAATCAAAATTCTCTTGGAAAATTAGTGAAGTTAGGATAGTACAGTTTTGAAACCTACTTGACATTTCTTTAAGTGATTCCACAAAAATGATTGTTAGTTTTCCATCTAGTTTCCCAGACTTCTCCCTTCTGTGAAGTAGCTGCTTGTAGTTAGGAGGTTTGATACATGGGTGATAGACACTACATTTGTCCCATTGCAGTGGAGGCTTACATAGGAGGATCTGGGAGGCATTGAGAGTGAACAGCAGATTCGTAACTCCTGCTGACTCTAGGCCACACCTTCATGGGTAGGATTATGGACCTCTTTGATCTTTATTTTTTTCTAAATCAGCTTTATTTTTTATGAAGGAGATTCTGTGGTTTCCTTTCAGAAGTGTGATTATTACTTATCTTTTCTAACTCTTAGCTAGCTGCTTGTTAACTTATCCAGGGATTGACTAGAATGACAGACAGTGCTTTTTCCGTTTTTGAATTCCATGGTGGTTATGGGTCTACATGGTTTTGCTCTTCAAGAGTATGGATGTGGTTGAGCATCTTCTGGAATGTGGGACTTGTACAAAGTTATTTATTTATATTAAGATACATATTGAGGCCGGTGCTGCGGCTCACTAGGCTAATCCTCTGCCTTGTGGCGCCGGCACACTGGGTTCTAGTCCCGGTCGGGGCGCCGGATTCTGTCCCGGTTGCCCCTCTTCCAGGCCAGCTCTCTGCTGTGGCCAGGGAGTGCAGTGGAGGATGGCCCAAGTCCTTGGCCCTGCACCCCATGGGAGACCAGGAGAAGTACCTGGCTCCTGCCATCGGATCAGCGCGGTGGCCATTGGAGGGTGAACCAACGGCAAAAAGGAAGACCTTTCTCTCTGTCTCTCTCTCTCACTGTCCACTCTGCCTGTCAAAAAAAAAAAAAAAAAAAAGATACATATTGACTGGGGCCAGCACTGTGGCATAGTGGGTAAGGCTGCCACCTGCAGTACTGGCCTCCCATTTGGGTGCCAGTTTGAGTCCTGGCTGCTCCGCTTCTGATCTCGCTCTCTGCTGTGGCCTGGGAATACAGTAGAAGATGGCCCAAGTCCTTGGACCTCTGCACCCACGTGGGAGACCTGGAGGGGCTCTTGGTTCCTGACTTTGGATTGGTGCAGCTCTGGCCATTGCAGCCATTTGGGGAGTGAACCAGTGGATGGAAGACGCCTCTCTCTCTCTCTCTCTCTCTCTTTCTCTCTCTCTCTCTCTCTTTCTCTCTCTCTGCCTCAACCTCTCTGTAACTCTGCCTTTCAAATAAAATAAATAAATCTTTTTTTTTAAAAAAAGGTACATATTTACTAAATTTGGATTTAAAAAAATTGCTACCAAGTAAGATGAAACGTGTTCTGCTATTAATAATTTATCTAAACAGTCTTAAAATTGTAGTTTTCATTCTTCTAAAGTGTATAAATTAAATCATAAGATTAAACATTAACCTTTGTTATATAATACATATTTAGAAGAAAATTATTGCCTTTGTAAATGGTATAATATTATCTAATGATTGAGAAGTTAGTTTTCTTAATTAAAGATTTATTTATTTGAAAATTAGAGTTACAGAGAGAGTGAGGGAGACAGAGAGAGAGAAAGAAAAATGTTCCATTTGCTGGTTTATTCTCCAGATGGCTGCAATAGCTAGGGCTGGGCCAAGTCAAAGCTGGGAGCCAAGAGCTTCATCCAGGTCTTCCATGTGGGTTTCAGGGGCCCAAACACTTGGACCATTCCTAGCTGCTTTTATTTTATTTTTATTTTATGTATATTATACAGAAAGAAAAATATTATTTAGTTTTGAGGTGTTAATGTAAAATGGTTAGATTTTAATTTTATTGTAAATGCAAAATGTTTAACTTTGTTCTAAATTGATTTCTATAATTCAGAACAAAATGAAAAATACAGATCTGAAATTTTTTGATTAATTTACTAGTAATTTTTTATATTATTTCATTATTTAGTCTAATATAGAATACATCTCAGGAATGACTTATAAGGGTAGTTGACTGTATAAAAGATGGTTTCCCGTTGGTAAGCTGATACCTGTGATGTCCTTTTTAGTTTTTTTTTTTTTTTTTATTTTCCTCTATTACCACCATTAACTAGGATACTGAACATTTTGTATTCTAGGGGTATATTTATTTTACTCTTACCTCTTCTTATAGACCACCAAGGTTGATGGGGGAAGGTTTTGTGGTGATGCAGTCAAATGATGTTGACATCTACTACTACATGGATGAGCCAGGTATTTTTCTGAAATATGTTTCATAGCTACAATTCCATCTCTTTCAAGTGCTGGTGATATTTCAAACCTACTTACTTTGGATATAAATAAGTATCAGTAAATGGCAAATGTGAATATGAGAGTGTTTCCTAAAAATTCTGGCATTTCTCAAAAGTTTACTCTTAATTAGATATTTTAGACTAAAAGAGAATAATATAGTAATGTTTCCTTCAATTTCCATTTTCACAGATACACCTTCAACATTGAGAATGCTGAGGGCTGAAAATAAAAAACCTTTAGGGAGTGTGGCTTAGAAAAATTACAATATTAGATTTGAGTCTCAAAATTTAAAGATTAAAATCTAGCTAGTTATAATGTCTGACAGAGGTTCCCATTTTATAAAAATATCTAAATAATGGTTTTTAAAATTCTTTTTTCCTAATTCTGGTCTTTTTATACCTGTCTGGGGTTTGCAAAGTCAAAGTATTTTCCGTGAAAGTAAGATGTTATTTGCCGTTTCACAGTGTTGACTTTTGTACATTTTGCATTGTACAGCAATGATGGGTAAAACTGCTGATGTCTTAGCATGAATCAAGGCAGTGGCTCCTAACTATATGAATAGTCACTATATCTTTCACTGTCATGCATTCACAGTAAGACAAAAAAATGTTAGTGCTGCCTAAAAGTTAAACAATAGGAATTACTAATTTTATCAAATATTGGCCATTGAATGAAGTCTTAGAATTATGTGTTACAAGTTGGAAAGTTTGCATAAAGTACTTCTGCTGCATGCCAGAGTATACTAGTGTCTTGAGGAAAAGCATTTTTGTGATTGAGTTGCAAGCTGAACTGCTTACTTTTTTTCATGGAACTTGTATTTTACTTAAAAGAATAATTAACAACTGATTATGGTTTTGATCTTTTGTGTGGAAATTTGAATTTTGGAAAATCTGACTCCTACTTGATAGCATCCTAGAAAATAACAGCTTTTCTGATGAGACCTCCATGTTTAAATGCTAATAATGTTTAAAATGTTTTTAAATGTTTAATAATGTTTTTAAATGTTTAATAATGTTTAATAATGAAATTTGTTAACATTTGGAATGTATCCATATAATTCAGTGAACCAGTATTTTCTTTTTTTTTTTTTTATTTATTTATTTTTTTTAATCTTTTATTTAATGAATATAAATTTCCAAAGTACGACTCCTGTGTTACAATGGCTTCCCCCCCATACCGTCCCTCCCACCCACAACCCTCCCCTTTCCCACTCCCTCTCCCCTTCCATTCACATCAAGATTCATTTTCGATTATCTTAATATACAGAAGATCAGCTTAGTATACCTTAAGTAAGTATTTCAACAGTTTGCTCCCACACAGAAACATAAAGTGAAAAATAATAGATGATTTTTTTTAAATGATGATGAAATCAGATCAGACCTATTGTCATGTTTAATCCCAGTGAGAGTCAAGTTGGGAATTGATAATTTCTTTCTTTTTTTTTTTTTTTTTTTTTTTACAGAAGATCAGTTTAGTGTACATTAAGCAAAGATTTCAGTCGTTTGCACCCCCATAGAAACACAAAGTGAAATATACTGTTTGAGTACTCGTTATACAATTAAGCCTCAGTGTACAGCACGTTAAGGACAGGGATCCTACATGAGGAGTAAGTGCACAGTGACTCCTGTTGTTGACTTTACCAATTGACACTCCTGTTTATGGCATCAGTAATCTCCCTATGCACCAGTTATGAGTTTCCAAGGCTATGGAAGCCCCTTGAGTTCTCCAACTCTTATCTTGTTTAGACACGGTCATAGTCAAAGTGGAGGTTCTCTCCTCCCTTCAGAGAAAGGCACCTCCCTCTTTGAAGACCTTGAACCAGTATTTTCAAAATGACCAATGTATGGTATTACAAGGTCCCACATGCATACAAGATTTATTCAAAATGTAAGAGAACATCATGTTAACATAATAGAGTATAACAAGTTCTGTAACATGGTTTCAGATTCCATATTGCAATTAATCTTAAGCTGCCACTTGTTGAATTTTCGTATTGTACCAAGGAATACCATGCAGCATTACCTGAATAATTTGTTGAGGTATTCCTCTCTTTTATATCTAGATAGTTGTATAAAGCCACATTTTCTTCAAATCCTGCAACAAAAGATTGAATGCAGAAGCAACTGTGAGAATCCACTGTTTTCTATTAAAGCTAGATATTTGTCAAAATAAATTTAATACCAACCTAAAAATATAGTTGTTTCTTATGAAAAATAATATGAAGCTTCACTGTTTTTCATTAAGATATTGTTATTTTTAATTTTATATTTTCATTAAATTATATTACATATTTTATTATGTTGTGACTGGTAGTGAATTTTTAAACTAAAACATTTTAAATTGCTAAATTTTAATGTTAACACTGTAAGTTGTGATAGATATAATACAAAAATAATTTTGGGAGTTCTTAATTATTTTTATGAAGGTTTTCTGAGACCAAGAAATTTAATAACTGCTGGTCTATGGAAAAATTTTAAGGTAACTACCTTTCCATTGTACGTTCTGAAATTTAGGACTTGTTCCAGAAGAAACAGAAGAAAATGTTGAAGGAGAAATAAGCAGTGAGGATTGCAAATTACAAGACTTGCCTCCCTGTTGGGGACTGGATATAGTTTGTGGAAAAGGAACAGATTTTAATTATGGACCATGGGCCGATAGGCAGAGGTACTTGAGTAATTGTGTTTCTAATAAGTCTTTAAAATGTATTGTGATAGTAGTATAATTTTTATGAGAAAGTAGCATAATGCAGCAGGTGTTTAGTCTGCTGTTTGAGACATCTGCATCCCACATTGGAGTGCTTGTGTTTGACTCCCTACTCTAGCTTCTTGCTACTGTAGACCCTGGGAGGCAGCAGTGATGACTTGGGTGATTGGGTTCCTGCCTCATATGTGAGAGACCTGGATGGCATGCCCAGCTCCCAGCTTCAGCTGTTCCCCAGCCTTGACTGATGCGAGTATTTGGGGAGGAGGAAACTAGCAGAGCAGAGCTCTTTGTCTCTCTCTCTCAAATAAATTAAAGCAAAAATTTGTTTAAAACTAGCTTAATATTTTTATAAACTTTTTAAAAACATATCACTCAATATTTTGATCCAGATAATAACTTACTTGTAGAGAAATCATAAAACAATTCAATGTTTTTCTACATATTAAATATTAAATTAGGGAACATTTACCACTAATTATGAGGCAACATCTAAATTTTATGTAGGTAGACATTGCTCAAAGTGCATTTATTTTTTCTATTTATTGCCTAGCTTTCCTGAATAGAGAAATATAAGCCAAGACATGCATTCACTAAAGAAGACATTACTTGGCCACTCAATGGATTAATGAAAGAGTGCTGATACTGACTCTTAACATACTGGCTTGGCTTATACTTTGTTAGCTTAAGAAAAAAATGTGCTACCTACTTAGCATTATTAGAATAGTTGTATACTTTGTCAAGTGATATGTTCTATTACTGTTGGTATCTCTAGCATATAGAAATACCTGCCACACTGAGTAACTAATTAACACATGGTGTGATAAATGAATGTTTGTTATTTGAAAATTGCAATACAATAGTATAGCACTTCACTAAGTTCTTCATTAAATATTTAATAAACTTGGAAGTAACAGAGCTTAAAATTTTGGGTCATAAAGCAAGTGCTTACTGGAATTTTAACTCTTTTTTTATGGCAAAATTTTTCCTTCAAAAAGTCATGTTATATTCACAATGTAACATCAATTGGAAAATGAGGGTTGGGTAACAAAGATTGAATCTATTTCACCTATATAAGAAAAATTCAGTTTATTTGGCAGAACATTATATATTATTTAAGAGTAATAATTAAATCACTGCTTTAAGACAAACATGCAAAATTTTTAGTGCTTGAATAAAGTGATTCTCCTTAAATTATATTTATTATGCACTTTAAAAAGTATTACTATATATTTACACAAAGTCCCACCTAAAATTCTTTTTTTAAAAGATTTTATTTATTTTTACTTGAAAGTCAGAGCTACACAGAGAGAGAAGGAGAGACAGAGAGAGAGAGCTTCCATCTGCTGGTTCACTTGCCAGTTGCCTGCAACAGCCAGAGCTGTGCCTATCGGAAGCCAGGAGCCAGGAGATTCCTCTGGGTCTCCCACTTGGTTGCAGGGCCCCAAAGACTTGGGCCATGTTCTACTGCTTTCCCAAGCCATAGCAGAAAGCGGGATGGGAAGTGGAGCAGCTGGGTCTCAAACCGGCACCCATATGGGATGCCGGCACTGCAGGCGGCGACTTTACTTGCTATGCCATAGGGCCGGCCCCCCTAAAATTCTTATATAGTTGTATTCACTTTGAAGGTAGTCTTTGTATTACAAAGAGAACGTGATACTGAAGTAACATGAGACAGAAACACACTTCAACAACTCCCCTCAGTAGATCAGTTTGCTAAAAGAGAACATCAGTCTCTTAATCTGTTCTGCAGCACAGTTAGAAGATGATAGTTTACAACAATTTGTTATATATTTTATAGAGAACTAGCAGAGAGGGGTTCAAAGATTCTAACAGAAAGGACTGATAAATGTTTAAGGAGATGGCCATGCTAATTGCCCTGGTTTGATCACTACGAATTTTATACATGCATAGGATTATCACACTGTATTCCATAAGTACATACAACAATTATATGCTGATTATTTTGAACAAAATACAAGTAATATTTGTCTTCTCACATGTGCAAGTTGTCTTACATAGTTCTTTTCTCTCCTCATTGAATTTCTGCAAAAACATAAATGTAATCAGCAGTAGTTTGTAAGGTCAGTTTTCTTAGCATTCATTGATTAATGTAAAAAATATAGGAAGAAGTCTCAGCTGTTGGTTTAGCATTATGGGAAGTTACTTATCTCTGATGTAGCATGATTTTAACTTTTAGAGTTTGATATCATTTCTGCTACTTTTTCATGATTTTCTGAATCTTTAAGATAATCAGCTTCATGCTATTTTCTTTTTATAAGTTTTCCTGACAGAGTTGAAATACACTATTAGAATGAAACTGAATCCTTTTATTATATATAGTGCAGGTATTTCCCGACATTGTCTGGCATTTGATTGCTTTCATTTACAGGTTTTTCATTGGTATTTTCTCATTTGATCCTCATAATCTTAGTGAGATATGTAGGAGAGATATAGTAAATTTACTATGTGAGGAATGGCAGTGCAAAGGGCAATTTGGGCAAAGTAGTGAAGTTACAGCATGAAGAACAAAGATTCAAACCAGCCTTAAATCCACTGTGCTCCTACTGCCCATCTTGTAGTTTAGGATCATCTGATGAGTATGTTGGATTTTGTCGTTAATATCCTTAGTTTGATATGATGCATGCCTTACTCAGACATTTGCAGAACTTATTTTCCTTTCAGACATTTTAATTAATGATGGCAAGTTATAGCCTTTGAGGCTCAGTTCTGTTAAGATCTTCCTGGTTTTATTTATTCTAAGTACCATTTCCTGTCACTCATGACTCCTTTCTCAACCTTTGCTATTTACAAATTGCAAACTGTACTTTCTTTGAATATATGAGTAACGTTAAACTAATGTTTGCTCACATAAAACACTGAATTGAAAATTTCTTGGGTTCTTTCAACTTATTAAATGATAAAGGGAGGCAAAAACATTACAATACTAGTTCCTAAATACTTATATATTTTTTGAAATCCCTAGCTCTTTAACCTTTTATTGATACTATATTGATTAAAATGATTATGTAAATAGTAGAAATAATAGTCACTTCTATTTGTACTGCCAAGTCTTTTCCATAAATGTTGTGATTAATGTAAGTTTTGTGAGACGGTTTGGTTATTACCATGTGATACATGAGGAAGCAGATCAAGCTTTCCTAGAGAGGTTAGGTAACTTGTTCAGGATGGAATGATGATTCTAAGAAAGCTATCCTCCATAATCAGTTCTTTCTTTGTCATTTGAACAATTGAAATACTTGTGGAAAGTCTTTAATTTCTCATAGAACACATGAATAGTGCAAATTTGGCCTTACTGATATCTCATTTGATAATAGTATATGTATTAAATCTCCAAGATTTTTACCTCTGGAAGTTTAAAATATTGGAGAAAGCATTCTTAACTGTCAAATAACATTGCAATGGTAATACAAAGTTAGAATACTGACTTTGGTCCTTTATTAGAGGTAATTTTGTTTGATTAACATGTTGTTGCTCTTTCTAACTCCTTATATAGAGATTGCTTATGGAAATTTTTCTTTCCACCTGATTATCAAGTTCTGAAAGTTTCTGAAATTGCTCAGCCTGGGAGACCAAGACAGATCCTTGCTTTTGAACTACGAATGAATATTATTGCAGATGCTACAATTGATTTGCTGTTTACCAAAAATAGGGTAATTGTTATAATAATATAATAGAAAATGTTGTTTAGAACTGAACATTATTTTCTAGAGTATTTTTCTGGTGATTAGTCCTATACTTAGATTCATTTTTGTGAACTCTCTCCTTCATTTATAAGTATGTTGCTCTCATCATACTTTTTATTAAATGCCAAATAATGGAAAGAAATTGGTAGTAATTGAGTTTCACACTATATTATGTTATTTTTCCTCCTTTATATTTGGTTAAATTGCTTTATTGTATATTTGGTATATATTGGTCTTTTGTTCTTTGGAATATTTAATAGCCATTTAGTATATTAAAAATTGTATTTCTTAAATAACTGAAAAATATGATGTGAATATAATTATAATGAATGTTTTATAGAACTTAATTTTTGTCTTTTGGTAGGAAACAAATGCCGTACATGTAAATGTTGGAGCTGGCTCATATTTAGAAATCAATATTCCAATGACTGTTGAAGAAAATGGTAAAGTGTAATTATTTTTCTCTTTTAAATGATTTGTACAAGTAATTAATATGTAAATAATGCAATTTGTTAATCCTTTTAGACTAACATTAATAGGGTTTTATTTTTCAACTTTTAAATATATTTTGATATACCTGTAGCTATTAAGGATTTGTCTTAACCAATTAAATTATTTGAGCACTTTTAGAGAAGGAAATTTTTTTCTAATCAAGGTCTTAGAGTTTTCTGCTTTTATTAGATCCTATACATTTCTTTTGGACAGTTGTTTATAATTTGCTTCATATATAGTTTTCTTGTTAGATTGCTGTACCATGATAGCAATTGCTGTGTCTTTTCACTGGCATATCTCAAGTGTTTAATCCAGTACCTGGCACTTGGACAGTAACTGGTTGAATGGCTAACAGGTTTTGTTTTAGATTATGTTATTAGTAGATTTTAAGTGAGCAGGGTACTTTGAACAGCATAACTTTAAGAAAAAAAATACTGTAGTTAAAATATGAATAATGCTCTCTTAGCTATAATTTCTTCTGAGTTAAAATTATTACCTAAATTCATTATGTGTTTGAAAATTGGGACATTCATTTTAGTTGATCAATAACAGGAAAAAATACTTCTTGTTAAAATCTATCAAATTATTATATAGACCTCTTCATTTTGGCTGCTTACTGCCATCCTACTGTATTTGTGGATGAGAGCAGTTAAGGTGAAATTCTTATTTTCTTACTTTTTCTTTTTTTAAATATTTATTTATTTGAAAGAGAGAGGGGGAGAGATGGAGAGGGAGGGATGGAGAGAGAGGTAGAGAGATCTTCCGTCCACTGATTGATTCCCCCAATGGCTGCAATGACCAGGGCTGGGCCAAGCATAAACCAGGAGCTTCATGCAGGTCTCCCATGTGGGTGGCAGAGGCCAAAAAAAACTTGAGCCATCTTCTGCTGCTTTTCCCAGGCCATTAGCAGCAAACTGAATTGAAAGGAGCAGCTGGGCATGAATCAACACCCATAATAGGATGCTGGCATTGTATGTGGCAGCTTTACCCGCTATGCCATAACACTGGCCCCTATTTTCTTACTTTCTTAGAAGTAAAGGGAATAGCAATGAATCCCTATTTTGAAATCACTAACTGACAATGTTACTTTTGCCAGTTATAATTAATGTTTATGTAATTTGCTCTCCTTTATTTGTTCTGTTGCTTATTTTGGTGCTACTCTGAGAAGAAAGCAAGCAGATTGGTTAGCTACTAGGTTTGTTAGCTCACATAAAGTGGTAGCCTGCTTGCTTAGGTAATTAATTGAAAACATGGCTGATAGTGGCATGTGGTACCTCTGTCTTTCAAAATAAATAAAATAATTCTTTAAAAAAAGTATACTAAGTCTTGAAGGAGATGCTTAAAATTCTCTGGGATTGGCTAGTTCAGTGTAAGCAGTTGGAAAGAAGTGTATTTTAGAAGGACTTAGTTACAAATGTATGACAGTTGGGGGTATAAAGGCAATCAGGGATTACACAGAATTGATATTTGTTCTTTTAATGAGGGGCAAGTACATTTGCCTTTTTAAAATTAATGATACACATGGGAAATAATATTTGTACTAGTGCACAAAAATTTACAAATATTGTGCCCACTGAAGGTACCACCTTAGGAGTGATGTGATCAATATCTCTAGCACCTGCATAAATTTGTGGCAAGTGCTACAGTGTACTGGTTGTGGAACTCTGAGTGAGTTAATGGTCTAAGGAAAGCTCATCAGGTCCTTGGGTATAAAGGTTAGGTAGCTTTTAGGGTGACTAAAGGGAAAATGGGTTTAGGTCTCAGGCAAGAACAATATATAACTCCAAATAAATATAAAGCTTTTTTCAGATTCAGGTGCTTTGGGGGTTGAGGGGTCAGGCGAAGTTTGGCAGGATGCATGTGAAATTAGCTATCCAATAATGGCCATAGAATTAGTGTTCACAGGAGTTAGCATTGTGGCACAGTGGGTTAAGAATTTGTGTTCATAGAAGGGAACCCTGCCAAGAGAGGAAATATAATATTCAAATTTCTGCTTTTGGTGGGAATGGGCTTTATTGTTGGGAAATTGCCATCACTTGAGGAATAGATGTTGTTTACAAACTGTCATTTTCTTAGGAGTAATTGAAAATATGTACCCTTGAATTGGTAGATGAAGAAAAAACAAGGGAATTGCCTTAAATAATTGAAAGGTTTCATTTAGAGAATAGACATATAGTATTGTGCTAGAACGTAAAATAAGACTAGATATTATATGGAAGTAAAATTATGCTCCTTCAGACTTTTCCCAAATGGAAAAAAATCGCCTACTATATTAGCAAGGTCTCTGTTACTGAGGTGTTTTTAAGTAGTGAGTGGTCATTGTTTTTCATGGATTCCTTCATTGGGTGATGGTAGGGATTGGTTCTGATCAAAGATTTTCTAATTGTATGATTTTTTTTTTGATTTCTGAATTTTTATATTTTTATTTATTAGGTTATACCCCTGCAATTAAAGGACAGCTCCTACATGTTGATGCTACTACAAGCATGCAATACCGTACCCTTTTAGAAGCAGAAATGTTAGCAGTAAGTCTAGAGTATATGATATGAATACTTAAAATGAAATTAATTGGTTTTAATTTTTTAACATACAGTTTAAAAAAAGCAGGAAATAATGTCATGTTCTTCAAGAACCACCATGTACCTTTTGTGCTCTCCATTCTACTTTTGGGAAGAGTTGATTTCCAGTGCTCCGAACTCTTTTGATCTCTGTTGCTCTGCTTCCAGTGTAGAGAAGTGAATAGAGAGCAATCATACATAGAGTTGTAGCCTTTGAAAATATGAAAAGTTGTTAGAACATTGTTTTTAAATTACATCACATGGCTGGGTTATCTCTCTCCTAAATGTTAAGAACATTTTTTTACTATATGTCTTCTAGCCCATTGTATTCTTTTGTAGGACTTAAATGATATAATTCATGATGCTATTAACTCAGTAAGTAAGTTAAAAGGAAGAAAATTTGTGGGTACCCTGGTTGTCCATGTTAGATACAATATAGAAATGCCCATGATTAAAGTTTCAGATTGAGGATTCATTCATCAGGCCCAATTTTTTTTTTTTAATCAAGGACAATACCCATTAAAAACACTAATAACAATGGACACATGTAGAATGGTTGATATTCAAAGATTCTTTTACATAAGATGGTGACATAAAGACCTTAGTACTTATCTTAAATAGACATCTTACACGGTATTTGTGTAAATTAAGAGGAAGAATTTGTAATAACAATATATCAAGTACTGTAAATACGAGGATATGTTAGATTGGCATATTTAGCATCTTAATGAATTCTTGAGCTGTTGCTAAAATATCTGCTGCATGATAGTGCTTTTTGTAGGCAGGTAGCTTTTGCCTTTGTAGAAATACCAGTGTTACTTTGGGTGATAGTATACATTGCACTTGATTCTCCCTGAGCCTCTCACCTAACAGTTGAGGCTTAAGAAGGAATTAGGGATATTTGCTTTTCCTCCATTGGTTAGCAGGTATACAGGTCAGAGTAGTGACATAATTTGTTGTTCTCTAAGTTTTCTAACAATATTATAACTTAATATTTCAGGGAGCTCAATATAACCATGGGTACTGACCTTTAGTCATAACAATATTAAGGTCTCACAATAGAAAAATAAGTTTTAATTTCTCACTAATGTGTGTGACTTCGTTTCTGATGTTTAAACAATGTCACATTTTGAACTCTAACATTTTTATTTAATGTTTGTTTTACAGTTCCATATCAATGCCAGCTACCCTCGAATATGGAACATGCCACAGACATGGCAGTGTGAATTAGAGGTTTATAAAGCTACCTACCACTTCATTTTTGCACAGAAGAACTTCTTTACAGGTAATTTTCTAAGACTGTATTTATATATTATATATATAAGTATTGAGAGATTTATTACAGTAGAATTTGTATTTAGTATTTTTTTTCTGAGATTTATTTATTTGAAAGAGTTACAGAGATATAGGTAGAAACAGAGACAAAGAGATCTTCCATTCACTGGTTCACTGCCCAAACGTCTGCAGTGGTTGGCATTGGGCCAGGCCAAAGCCAGGAGCCTAAAACTCCATCCTGGTCTTCCATGTAGGTGGTAGGGGCCAAAGCATTTGGGGCATCTTCTGCTACTTTTCCAGGTGCTTTGGCAGGGAGCTGGATTGGAAATAGAACAGCTGGAACTTGAACTGGTGCTCATATGGGATGCCAGCATTGCAAGCTGTGGCTTAATCTGCCACACCACAACACTGGCCTACACAATTAATACTTTTACACTTTATTTTGGGCTGGAAATATGAAATGTAAAATTTTAATGTAGATGTTTTATGTTCTCTTCTAACCTCCGCCCCCAAAAGAAAATAGTAACCAAAAATTGAGCTAAGAAGGAAATTAAAGCATTCAGTTAAGCTGGTGCTTTGTATCATTACAGGGGAGGCTAAAATGGGGACAGTTAATCAGTTTGTGTTCTTGAATTAGGCATTAGCATGACTTCATTATTTTAATTATTTGAATCTACAATAATATGCTGAAATGACTACGTATGAGAGGGAGAGAAAAAGAAAGGCAGGGAGAGAAAGAAGGAAACAAGAAGGAGAGCAAAGAAAGAACAATCTTCCATCTACTGGTTCATTCCCTAAAGACCTGTAACAGCTAGAGCCTGGGCCATTCTGTAACCATCAATCTGGAGTTCAATTTGGATCCTCCAATATGAGTGGCAAGGATCCAAGTTCTTGGGCCATTGCCTACTATTTTCCAGGGTATGCATTAGCAGGGAACTGGAAGCAGAAGTAGAGCTTGGACTCTGTCCCAGGCACACTGATGAGGGATTTGGTTTTAGTACCTGCTGCGTCAAACACTCATCCCTTTTGTGGAATGCATTTACTTTTGATTTCATTATTGAATCTATCTCATATTTTTTAGTTTAAAGAAACCCTTTATAATTAAAGGATAACTAAATGTTTAGCTGTATTCCCTATATTTTTCCTTGGAACATCTTTCATAATAAATGCTACCATTTGTGGAATGGTTACCCTGTGCCAGTTACATTGTTTAAATTATGTCCTATGAATATCTCACTTTTTATAATAAATCTTCATTTTCTAAAAGAGTAAGCTGACAGTGTTCCAGTCATTTTCCCATGATTACATAGCTAGTAAACTGGTAAGACCAGAATTTAAAACCAGGACTATTTAGGGTCAAAGACTGTGTTATCACAGTAATGCTTCTAGTTGTTTCCCTCTCTCACAAACTTTACAATTTTGTGTACATGGCATTGTTTCATAGATAGTAAGTAAATAAATATAAATTTGACACCTCTATGAGATCTATTATTATCAGACATGCTGGGCTTATATATAAGACATGTAAATGATACAGATTCAGAAGAAAATGTTATAGAAACCATATGATAGATAAGAGATAATATCTTTATATGGAGAGGTTTTACTTCATGAGATTAAAATAAGAAGTACCAAAAATAAGAGTAAGTATATAAAAATAATTTTAAGAAGAGGCAGTTAAAATATATTACAAATTGGTAGTCAACAGAACTGATTGATTATGAATACTGAGAAGGCCAACTCTATGTTTCCATTCACCATTATAATTTCAGAATATGGAACAGAGTCTGGTATACCATGGATACTCATAAAAGATTAATAAACATAAAAAAATGTAATTAAGAAATTCAGTTAAAATGAGATACTGTATTTCAGTTCTAAAATATCAAGACTCCTCTCATTTCAGCCACCACCCAAACAACCAAACAAGAGTCAGAACAGTAAGTTTAAGAAATACATATAGAGGACACAGTGAAACAGGCAATCAAGTATGCATTTTCTGGTAGGAGTACAAATGGATTCACTTCTCTTTTAAGGCAGTTCTATAATTTTTTTTTTAACTTTTATTTAATGAGTATAAATTTCCAAAGTACAGCTTATGGATTACAATGGCTTCCTCCCCCCCCCCCCATAACTTCCCTCCCACCTGCAACCCTCCCCTTTCCCTCTCCCTCCTCCCTTCCATTCACATCAAGATTCATTTTCAATTCTCTTTATATACAGAAGATCAGTTCAGAATATATTAAGTAAAGATTTCAACAGTTTGCACCCACACAGAAACACAAAGTGAAAAATACTGTTTTGAGTACTAGTTACAGCATTAAAAAACAATGTACAGCACATTAAGGACAGAGATCCTACATGAGGAGTAAGTGCACAGTGACTCCTGTTGTTGACTTAACAAATTGACACTCTTGTTTATGGCATCAGTAATCACCCTAGGCTCTTGTCATGAGCTGCCAAGGCTATGGAAGCCTTTTGAGTTCCCCAACTCTGATCATATTTAGACAAGGTCGTAGTCAAAGTGGAAGTTCTCTCCTCCCTTCAGAGAAAGGTACCTCCTTCTTTGATGACCTGTTCTTTTCACTGGGATCTCACTCGCAGAGATCTTTCATTTAGGGTTTTTTTTTTTTTTTTTTTTTTTTTTGCCACAGTGTCTTGGCTTTCCATGCCTGAAATACTCTCATGGGCTTTTCAGCCAGATCCACGTGCCTTAAGGGCTGATTCTGAAGCCAGAGTGCTGTTTAGGACATCTGCCATTCTATGGGTCTGCTGTGTATCTCACTTCCCATGTTGGATCGTTCTGTCCCTTTTTGATTCTATCAGCTAGTATTTGCAGACACTAGTCTTGTTTATGTGATCCCTTTGGCTCTTAGTCCTATCATTATGATCAATTGTGAACAGAAATTGATCACTGGGACTCGTGAGATGGCATTGGTACATGCCACCTTGATGGGATTGAATTGGAATCCCCTGGTATGTTTCTAACTCTACCGTTGGAGGTAAGTCAGCTTGAGCATGTCCCGAATTGCACATCTCTTCCCTCTCTTATTCCCACTCTTATATTTAACAGCGATCACTTTTCAGTTAAATTTCAACACTTGAGAATAACTGTATATTGATTACAGTATTCAACCAAAAGTATTAAGTAGAACAAACAAAAAGAAATACTAAAAGAGATAACGTATTAAGTTGTTCATCAACAGTCAGTGCAAGGGCTGATCAAGTCACCGTTTCTCATAGTGTTCATTTTACTTTAACAGGTTTCCTTTTTGGTGCTCAGTTAGTTGTCACCAATCAGGGAGAACATATGGTATTTGTCCCTTTGGGACTGGCTTATTTCACTCAGCAGCATAATGCTTTCCAAATTCCTAACAGGGATCACTTTTCAGTTAAAATTTAAACACCTAAGAATAATTGTGTGTATATATAATTTGTAATAGCTTTGAAAAAGTTGCTCAACTTTGACATAATGGTTTCATATCTAATCTAAACTGACAGAGTAATACCGAATTTGTAAAATATCTTGTACAAAAATAGACATTGAGGCCGGCACCACGGCTCACTTGGCTAATCCTCTGTCTGTGGCGCCAGCACCCTGGGTTCTAGCCCTGGTTGGGGGGCCGGATTCTCTCCCGGTTGCTCCTCTTCCAGTCCAGCTCTCTGCTGTGGCCCGGGAGTGCAGTGGAGGATGGCCCAAGTGCTTGGGCCCTGGACCCACATGGGAGACCAGGAGAAGCACCTGGCTCCTGGCTTCGGATCAGCGCGGTGTGCCGGCCGCAGCACGCCAGCCGTAGCTGCCATTTAGGGGGTGAACCAACGGAAAAAGGAAGACCTTTCTCTGTCTCTCTGTCTCTCACTGTCTAAATCTGCCTGTCAAAAAAAAAAAAAAAAAATAGACATTGAAATATTATATATAGCACAAAAATCTGTAAAGAATAAATATCCATATGTAGAAATATATAAATCCTGACAAAACTCTTTAATGAACTACTTTGTAAAATTTGTGGCATCATGTGTTAAATATCATGGAAAAATGAATTCAGTGATAACAGCAACACATAAACTGTGTATTATAGAGTAGAATAAAAGTTAAATACATAATTAGAAGGAAATGTGTCTACAATGTTGGATATTTGGGTGATTGATTATCAGATTATTTCTCCTCAACTTTCCTTAAAAATTATGTAAAAGTATTCTTGTTTTGAAATATATAACTAAATATGCTATCAAATAATTTAATTATATCTTAATTACTTTTTTAAATATTTCAGTTTAAATGTTCTTTTAGTTACAAAGAAAAATTCATTTTTGACTGGAGTTAGAATCTGTGTGCTTTATTTTCTGAATTTTATTTAACTTTACTTTTGTGTCCTCTGCCTCAATAACTTTAGATTTAATTCAAGACTGGTCTAGTGATAGTGCTCCAGACATTTTTTCGTTTGTTCCCTATACATGGAATTTTAAGATCATGTTTCATCAATTTGAAATGATTTGGGCTGCTAATCAGCACAATTGGATTGACTGTTCTACTAAACAACAGGAAAATGGTAAGAAATTTTTTAAAATTAAGTTAAATATTCTGCTCATTAAGCCAAGTACAAACAAAGGAAATTACTATTGATTTTTAGTTTTAATAGATACCAGAATTGATTTTTTTCCTCATTATATTGTGCGACTCTCTGAGGACTATTTCAGAGTTGGTATTGGACTAAGCATTTTGTATTTAATTTTGTTTATGTATGCATTTAAGGCAATTTTTATATTTAAATTTTATTGACCTTAAAAGTAAATTTACTTTTTTTTTTTTTGTAGTGTATCTGGCAGCCTGTGGGGAAACATTAAACATTGATTTTTCTTTGCCTTTTACGGATTTTGTTCCAGCAACATGTAATACCAAGTTCTCTTTAAGAGTACGTATAATTGGATGCATTGTTAATTCCACCAGGTTTATTAGTAAGTTTGATTTCCCAAAGCTTATCTTTATTCCCTTCTGCCTATCCCATTGTCATTCTAAGGTATTTTAGCTTTCCTTCATGTTGACTAACTTTAGAGTCACAGAGTTCTTGCTCTTTCTTTTTTGGTGGTTAAATGCCCAAAAGAAACTAGGCAAAAAAAAACCCCAAATCCTGAGTTGACTCATTTTTTGGAGTTTATTTCTGATATCTTACATGTATATGTTCTCTTAAGAACTCCTTCTAGCTATAATGTTCCATGAACTAATTTCATACTTCCTTATATTTGATTTTTAATTTTTTAAAGTTTTTTTTTAAAGGTTTATTTATTTGGAAGGTAGACTGACAGAGAGGGACAGGGAGAGATAGATCTTCCTTCTGCTAGTTCACTCCCCTAATGTTGGTAACAGCCAGGCTGAAGCCAGGAACCAGGAACTCCATCTGGGTCTCCCACATGGGTGGCAGGGACCCAAGTACTTGGGCCGTCTTCTCCTGTTTTCCCAGGCACATTAGTAGGAAGTTGGATCAGAAGTAGAATAGTCAGAACTTGAGCTAGCACTCTCATATGGGCTGCCAGTGTTGCTGGCCATGGCTTCATCTAGTGTACCACAGTGCTGACACCTGATTCCTAATTATTACTGTGAATTCAAGGAAAAACCACAGAACCTTTGTTTTATTTGAAAGCCTCTGCTTCTAATCCAGCATCCTGCTAATGTGCACTATGGGAAGCAAGAGGTGATAGCTTGGGTGCTTGAATTTCTGCCACCCACAAAGGAGGATTGATTTTTCAGCCCCTCACTTTGGCCTGACCTGGCCCTGGCTGCTGTGGGCATTTTGGGAATGAAATGGTAGATGGAACATCTCTTCATATCTCTCTCTCTCTTCCTTTCAAATTACAAAATGAGAACAAATAGAAGCTTTCTAAAATTATACATATTTTAGGGTACTATATGATGTCAAGTCAGCATGAACATACCTATTTACTCAAACATTTTAACAGTTATTTATAGTAAAAATGTTCAAAATAATTTTCTAGAAATATACAGTATATTATCACTATCTATAGTCATCCTGTTGTTCAGTAGAACAGCAGAATTTTTCTTTATTTTCAGTCTGCATTTAATTGTAGTTGGTAAAATCTTAGACCATTTCTTTTTTACCTAACTATGAAATGTAAAATATGGTATATAAAATGTGTTTTTTCCTTCCAAATTTATTTTCAAAATTTTTGTATATTGGCTTGGCTGTAAATAATAGGTTAACACATTTAGATTCCAATTTTATTACCTTGTATTATTAGAATTTTTTTTTTTTTTTAAGGGAGAAGATGTTGATCTTCATTTGTTTCTACCCGATTGCCACCCTAGTAAATACTCACTATTCATGCTGGTAAAGAATTGCCATCCAAGTAAAGTCATTCATGAAACTGGTATTCCTGCTGAGTGTCAAAGTGGCCAGAAAACAGTGAGACCAAAATGGCGCAACATTACTCAGGAGAAGTGAGTACATACGCATCAGTGATATAAATGTGCTTACGTATAGAGAAATTATTGATACCTTGATACTGGGAAAAGTTTACATTATTCTTTCAAAGAACCATAATAAAGCTTGATTATCTGTAACTAGCATCTGTGTACAATTAAAGGAATAAGTATCTGACGAGAAACTCATTTCTTCTTCAAAGGGCTGGGTGGGTTGAATGCTGGACTGTTCCAAGTGTCATGCTTACAATTGATTATACATGGCATCCAATTTATCCACAAAAAGCCGATGAACAGCTAAAACAATCATGTAAGTGTTTTAATTTAACTTTGAAACAGCTGCTGTTTGGAAATGCATTTATTCTTTTAATTGTGTACATTTTTAATCTTTTAAGTATTTGACTTTAGTTGTAGTAGATTTCTATTGCATATTTACTCTGTATTAAATATTGGACCAAGCTGTTTCCTGAGTTACAGTATCTCATTTAATCCTTACTATAACTCTGTGACATCTTACTATTTTTAAAAGTCTTTTTAAAGTTTGTGAGTCACAGAGAGAAAGAAAGACAGGCTGAGAGAACTCCCATCCTCTAGTTCACTCCCAAAATGCTATCAACAAGTGGAACTGGGCTGAAACCAAAGGCAGGAGCCAGGAACTCAAACTAGGTCTCTTTCATGGATCACAGGAACACAGTTACTTGAGCAATCACTGTTGAATCTGCATATTTAGGGTGCTTAATTTTGTGAAACATTAATTTCTTTAATGTATTTTGACAACTATCATATAATTTATAATTTTCTGAATGTAATTTGCCTTTTTATTTGAGTCTGAAAAATTAGTGATGTTTTCTTTCTATTTTAGTGAATTCAGTTTCAGAGAATAGTTTTCATAGTTGTTCCTATATATGGTGGCTTGATAATGTTATACTAAATTACTTAAAAATTTTTTACACATAAACAGCTACTTACATAGAAACAACTTTGTAGCTTAATGCCCAAATATAGTTGCGTCCTAACTGTGACACAATTGTATATTGCAGCATGTTACTTGTATTAACAGGAATTTTTCATGATTTTGTGCAATATGATTTATGTTTTTTCTTTCCACAGTTCATTGAAGTCTATTCTTTATTTGCTATCTTAATTATGGTTTTTCAGGTTTGTTTTGTTATGTATCATGGATATTTCAGAATTAGTTGATTTCATATTTGCAAAGTAAAATTTCTTAGTGAATGTTTCCGTGATGATTTTCTAAGAGATCATTTTCTTTTCCCCTCAAACATTAATCTTTGCTTTTTTTTTTTTCTCAAAATTTGACAGTGTCAGAAATGGAAGAAACAATGCTATCTGTCTTAAGGCCATCCCAAAAAACATCAGACAGAGTTGTTTCTTCTCCTTCTACATCTTCACGTCCTCCTGTTGATCCCTCAGAACTTCCACCTGATAAACTTCATGTAGAAATGGAACTTTCTCCAGATTCTCAAATAACTCTTTATGGACCTCTGCTAAATGCTTTTTTGTGTATAAAGGTATGATTTTAAAGGGAATTTCCATATTTTAAACATAGGCAAAGTAGTTAAAATCTAACCGAAAATCAAGAATATCTGAAATAGCAGTTGGATGATTCAGTGTTGAGGCTGTATTATATATGTTGATTGGACTTACAGTTCTAAACTCAGTTAAATAATTCTTTATTAAAAATAGTACTCTTCAGTTCTTTTTTTTGTTGTTGTTGTTCCAGGAATGGTAGTAGTTGCTAGAGATAGCATCTTTCTCAAGAAGATCAGCTCGAGACACAGCTAGAAAGATAAATAGATTTTTTTTTTTTGACAGGCAGAGTTAGACAGAGACAGACAGAGAGAAAGGTCTTCCTTTTTCCATTGGTTCACTCCCCCAAGTGGCTGCTACAGCCGGCGCGCCATGCTGATCTGAAGCCAGGAGCCTTGTGCTTCCTCCTGGTCTCCCATGCGGGTGCAGGGTCCAAGGACCTGGGCCATCCTCCACTGCCTTCCTGGGCCACATCAGAGAGCTGGCCTGGAAAAGGGGCAACCGGGACAGAATCCGGCGCCCCGACCGGGACTAGAACCCGGGGTGCCGGCGCTGCAGGCGGAAGATTAGCCTAGTGAGCCGTGGCACCAGCCGAAAGATAAATAGATTTTGACAAATTATAATTAATGCAGCAAAAGAAGTACTGTATGTTATCTGAGCATAATTGGTACCAGGAAGACTTTACATCAAGTAAATCTGTTAATAAGGATGGGAAGATTTCATTATAAATAATGAGAACTATTTGTTTGGAACTTTATTTTAAAAATTGAAGCAAGAGTCTGCCAAATTTGGTTCTAAGTGCATATGCATTACTTCTTAGAATAAAGAATAAACCAGTTGTTGATTCATTTTGTTATAATTATTCCATTGAAGTTGTATGATTATAATGGTATGATAGCGTTTTAGGTTGAGGTCTGTCGCATGGTTGTGATGACTTTTGGAAAATATTTGAGGATTTCATCAGTTTTCTAGAGATCCTTTTTATTCTCTTAATATTCAAATTATGCCTTTAAAAAGTCCTCAAATAAATCTTATTTATTTTATGATGACAACCTAATCCTTCCATGCCTTTGCTAATCCGTGATAGATTTGCCTGTGATTTGTTTTCCGATATCACCTTCAGCAACTTCATGAACTTGCAATTTTGTAGGATTTTGCAAATTCATTTTGCTTTTGATTTTCATTGGATATTTACTATCTCTGATAATAAAAGAGCAATTATTTGTCAAAACATTAGCATTAGGAGCAATGGAATAACCAATGGGAAGGATATTTGCTTAGGACTAATGTTTTATGGTGCTTATTTTTGCAGTTTCACAGCTGCAGGTACTTGGATTTTGCATCTTTAGGTAACAAACAATCCCATAATGTACACTGATGGGTGTGATTCTGGGGAGGGAGCAGGATGACTAGAGTTGGTCAGGAAAAACAGTTAGTGAAGGCTCTCTGGAGGAAGTGTTGGCTCTTCTGGGTTTGGAGGGTACATAAAATCTCTATATCTGAGTTAGCAAAAAGCATAAAGCATCAGATGAGGTAGCGTGAAATCAAAATGCATGGGATAATGTAGTTACTGTTTGTGGAGACCTAGAGTTTCTGTTGGTTACCTTTTCTTCCCCTGGCATTTTAAGAGGGATTCCTAAATGAGTAAATATTGAAAGAGGAGAAAATACACACACATATAAACATTTTTTCCTTTTTTGTGACCACCATTTAACTGAAAATATTCTTCGGATATTTCTCCCAGTTACTTTTTTTCTTGGGATTGCATGTGATTAACATTTAGGGATCTAAAATGCAATTTTCAACTTCTTGTCTCCCTGAAGAGGCTGAATTTGATTCTAATTAAGTGCAAGTAATGATTCATTTAGGGACAGAAGCGGTTATAGTGATGTAATAACAGTGTTTGAATATTACTAGAGAGGTAGATTTATGTATTACTATGTGACTTCAATCCTCAATTATTTTAAGTTTTATAGTAATGTGTATACATCAAAAATAAGAGGACTAACAACAAACAGTGTAGTTTCTAAAGAGAAAAAAGTTTATGCCTTCCTTTTGGACTATTTTATAAATTCATCTTTACTGACATAGCCTTTGTTGATACTTTGTTATTTTTTAATTTAGACTTTTTGGTGTACTAAAGATTATATAGCAACATTTTTTTTAAAGATTTATTTGAGAGGCAGAGTTACAGACAGAGAGAGGGAGAGACAGAGAGAGAGAAGTCTTCCATCTGCTGAGTCACTCCCCAAATGGCCACAATGGCTGGGGCTGGGGCTGTCTAATGCCAGGAGCCTCTTCTGCGTCCTCCATGTGGGTGCAGGAGCCCAAGCACTTGAACCCTCTTCCTTTTCCCTCTGCTTTCTCAGGCCATTAGCAGGGAGCCAGATTGGAAATGGAGCAGTCAGGTCTCAAACTGGTGCCCATATGGGATGCTGACACCGCAGGCGGAGGCCCAGCCCTCTGTGCCACAGGGCCGGCACCCAACAACAACACTTCAGTAGTGTCAAAAGCTTGGTTGCACTTTAGAACATATTAGTATTTGCATTCATGTAATGAACTTAGAAATTGTATAAAATATCTATGGCAGCAAATTTTAAAATTTCATGTTTTGACACATTTATTAAATATATCTAAAACATGGTAGGCAAAAAAGTTGTCTAACTCAATAATTCAGTGCTTCCTCTTATTTTTTTTTAAAGATTTATTTTATTTATTTGAAAGACAGAGTTACAGAGAGAGGTAGAGATAGAGAGAGAGGTCTTCCATCCACTGGTTCACTCCCCAGATGGCTGCAACGGCCAGAGCTGTGCCAGTCTGAAACCAGAAGAAAAGAGTTTCTTCCGGGTCTCCCATGTGGGTGCAGGGGCCCAAGGATTTGGGCCATCCTCCACTGCTTTCCCAGGCCATAGCAGAGAACTGGATTGGAAGAGGAGCATCCAGGACTAGAACTGGTCCCCATATGGGATGCCAGTGCTTCAAGCCAGGGCTTTAACCTGCTGTGCCACAGCACTGGCTCCTAGTGCTTCCTCTAATAAAAGATACATATAACTCATTCAGTTCCCGATTTTTGTCCAGCAGAAAGCCTCATGTTATATTGATATAGCGATATTATCTATCTTAAATACCTCTTTATACTTTTTGTTCATGTTAATGCATAATTTATATTCTATTTAATATCAGTGTTAGAACTTTAAAACTTTTTTGCAACTTAGATATTACATATACATGTATAGTATATATATGAAATTTTTTATGTTTATATGTATACAAGAAAAAGAAAATTAAGGGAATGTGAAAATTCACATTACTGAAATGTATTTTCTTAGTTATCAAAATTAAACTTCAAGAAATCACAAAGGATATGCTAGAAAAAAAATTTGTTTTTTACTTGTTTGACTGAATATGAAAACTGATTTTCAAAACTCATAAAGGGAACTTGGTCTGATAAAATTGCACAGAATTCTAAGAAGGATATGTATTAAACATGCATTTAAATTTATGAGGACGTTTTATGGAAATAGTTCTTTAGCAGATGTGGATAGAATAACAGCTTTGTTAGCCCCCAAATCATTTTAGTAATGCTGAAACTTCGTGTCATTTCTTCTGTTATGAATGTAGGTTGGATAGCAGCACCATTTATGTTTTCTAAATTGACTTACTGATTACATTTTTTGTTACTGGAAGAAGGGAAGCATGTCAATGGTAGCAAATAGTAACTGTGGGTTAAGGATATAAGTAGCACATTTGCTGTGCTTATTTCAAAAAATTGTTTTAATAATTTTAAATAGAAGCTTGGCTATTAATTTTCCTTTTTTTAAAAAAGCGTAACTTGGAAACAGAGAACTTGTAGATTTTTTTCCTGCTTCTCTGAGTTTATTAGCTATTATCTTTTAACAATGTTGACAATTTTTTTTTCTATTTTAAGCAGTGAGTATTAGTGGATAAGTATAAATTTTTAGCTGCAGAAAAACATGACAGTCTCTTATTACGTGAAGTAGGTTACTTGACATTCATACAACAAAATATCTTTGTAAAATATCATAGAACTCCAAGGTAAATTGAAAATGCAGTTTATTATTGAATTCAAACATGCTGCAAATCTTACAAATGAAAATATTCATGCCATATATACCAATGATTTTTTTAAAGATATATTTGTCTTTAATTTAAAGTCAGAGTTACAGAGAGGCGGGGGGGTAGGGAGGTCTTTAATCCGCTGGTTCGCTCCTCAGATGGTTGCAGTGGTTGGAGCCGAGCCAATCCATAGCCAGGAGCCAGGAGTTTCTTCCAGGTCTCCCATGTGGGTGCAGGGACCCATGGACTTGGGCCATTTTCTGTGGCTTTCCCAGGTCATAGCAGAGACATGGATAAGAGTGGAGCAGCTGGGAGTCCAACTGGTGCCCATATGGGATGCTGGCACTAAGGGCAGTGGCTTTATCTGTTATGCCACAGTGCTGGCTGCCAATGATTTTTTAAAGATTAATTTTGTATACCTCTACTGTAAAATGGAAATGGAAGTTTTATTTGTGTTTATAAATATTTACATACATGTATTAATGTTAAAATACAATAATAGCTTGTCATAATATGTTACCACTTAACCTTTTGGTATTGTGTGTGTGAATGTGTGTGTGTGTGTATGTGTGTGTGTACTTAATAAATTAATCTTAATGAATGAATTTACATATTATACTATTCAACTTTTCATCAGTATACCTGAGTCAGCCTAACTTTATAAAGGAAAGAGGTGTATTTTAGCTTATGGTTCAGGAAGTTCACAGTTCAGGATTGAGCAAGTTCCATTGATTTTGCTTCTGGTGATGGTGTTCTTGCTGGCAGAGTCCTGGATGGCGCAAGATATTACATGGCAAGAGAAATGGAATGCTTTTGTCTGTATATCTACATGGTATCTGTGCATCTCTCCCACCCTTCCTCATCCCTTATATAGCTGCCAGGATTCAGACCTTGGTCTCTACTCTAAGTAACCCATTCCAATCTAACTACTTCCCAAACACTTCACCTCTGAACACCAGAATTGGATTAAGTTTCCATCCTTTTAGTACCTAATTAACATAATATTTTGGGGACTAAACTCCAACATGAGTTCTAGGGGATAAATACTCCAATCATAGCACACATTTTATAAAGAAAAACACTTAAATCAGATACCCAGCATTAAACTTCAGACTAGTTTTTAATGGGAATTACAACTTTAAAAGTACATTTTGTTGGTAATATTCAGTAAGTACAAATGTATTAAGTTTTTAAGACTCCTGACATTTTGTAACTTCAATAAGATGGTCATTAACACATTTAATAAAGATTAATAAATGTCATTTACTATATTGGGCATTCAGCATTCACTAATGATTTGATATGTTATTCCTGTTATAGATAATTAGGTGGAGAGTGGGTTAGCAACAAATTGAACATTAGATCCAAGAAAATATTTTTCCTCTTGATTGTGATGACTTTTAGGAATCTGTATTCTTTTAAGATTAAATGTTGTAGGAGAATGAAAGAAACTACAAGAAAAACATTTTAAAGAAATGTTTTATAGACTAGTCTTATTTAATATTAGCCTAATAAGTGATGGTAACTGATTTTGTTGACAAATGTTAGTATATTGAAAGCTAACACAGGACTCAAACCAACACCCATATAGATGCTGGCACTGCAGCCAGAGGCTTAACCTTCTACACCAGAGCACCTGACCCTATAACCCTATGTTTATTTACCTATATATTTTTGTTGAATTTGTCTGTGTTTCAGGACTGTAAGGCCAATTTTCAAGATTTTAAGCAAATTTCAAGTTGAGTCTATAATGTTTACAGATTATCAGCAATAGTGAATCGAGGGAAGAGTACTGATTTGGTGGGTCAGTGGATTTGGGATTTTAATATGAGTATTATTTCCTCAATTAATGGTAAGACATTAAGCTCTTACACATGTTTTCCTATGAAAAGATATTAGCCTGATGTCCATCAGCCTAGCCAGAAAATAAATTTGTCAATAACCAAACTGCAAAATTTACCAATATTTACTTAGTTCTAACATTTAATAAATGCAGTTAAAATTGTTAATAGAAATATTTAACTCTTATATACTAAGTCATAGATCAAATAGGCAAAATCTAAATTGGGAATTAATGAAAAACATAGAATTTGATTTAAAACCATATTTAAATTTTGATACCAAAGAAATCAGAATATTAATAATTGAAACACTTCTGCATACAAAAACCAGGATAAGCTATGTGAAAGGAAGTTGGGGAGCCAGCATTGTGGTATAGCAGATTAAGCCCCACTGCCTGCAATGCTAGCTTCCCAAAAGGGTACTGGTTGGAGTCCTGGCTGCTCCATTTTCTAGACAGCTCCATGCTAATGTGTCTGGGAAAGCAGCCAAAGATGGCCCAAATCCTTGGGCCTCTGTGCCCACGTGGGAAGACTTAGATGAAGCTCCTGGCCCGGGCCTGGCTGTTGCAACCATTTGGGGGAATGAGCCAGTGGATGGAAGAACTCTCTGTCTCTCTCTGTATCTCCCACTCTCTATAACTCTGTCTTTCAAATAAATTAATCAAAATGTTTTTAAAGAAAGGAAATTTGTTTTTAATTTAAAAAAGTTATTTGTTGGAAAGGCAGAGAGACAGAGATAGAGATTTCCATTTGTTGGTTCATTTCCCAAATGCCTGCAACAGCAGGGACTGAACTGGGTCAAAATTAGGAGCCCGGAATACAGTTCTGATCTCCCACATGGGTGTCAGGGATCTAAGCACTTGAGCCATCACCTGCTGCCTTTCAGGAAGCACATTAGTAGGAAACTGGAATAAAAAGTGGAGCCAGGACTCTAAACCAGGTATTCTGATACGTGATGAAGGTATCTCAGGTAGCATCTTTATAGCTTTGTCAAGTGCTCATTCCTGAAAGAAAGTTTGATAACTATTGATAACAGACTTTTATTAGTAACCAAAATTGGACATTGTCATTAAAGCTGTTCAGATATTTCTGGTAAATATTCCAACTGGATTATATAGCTGGATTTAGCCACATTGATATTTCAGCTAGTCAGTTTGCTTCCCCTAAAGGATTTCCCTGGGCATTACCTCAGAATTTTGAGAAGTGAAGATTGAAAACTACTGAACCATACAAACTGTTGAAGATCTCTTCAAGGACCAAAATTCTAAGATCTTGTTATAACGAGGGGTGGTATCTTGAAAGTTTACCATAAACTTCTGAAACTTTTTGCATTTTTTGCTACAAAATATTTATTTGCTAAGTAGCTTATGTGTATCTTAAATATGCTTACTTGTATACATGAATTTCAAGATTTTTTAGCACCAAAATAAATGTACGTTTAGTTCTAGGTTTGGAATTTGAGAAAGTAGAAAGTCATTAAAAATGTTTATTTTGGTGTAAAAATTTTTGAAATACCTACATAGTTTTGTTTTGCTTTGTTTTGTTTTTGACAGGCAGAGTTAGAGAGAGACAGAGAGAAAGGTCTTCCTTCCGTTGGTTCACCCCCTAAATGGCCGCTATGGCCGGTGTGCTGCGCCGATCCGAAGCTAGGAACCAGATGCTTCTTCCTGGTCTCCCATGCGAGTGCAGGGCCCAAAGACCTGGGCCATCTCCACTGCATTCCTGGGCCACATCACAGAGCTGGACTGGAAGAGGAGCAACCGGGACAGAATCTGGTGCCCCAACTAGAACTAGAACCCGGGGTGCCGGTGCCACAGGCGGAGGATTAGCCAAGTGAGCCACCGTGCTGGCCCATAGTTTTTTCAGTATATTCATTTTGCATGAACTTTTTAAAGGATCCATACATTTGTATTTTTTCAGCTTGAAGAAAGAGACCTGATGGTTATCGTTGATTCCAGTAAGTTAGACAGACATGTAGTGTACAGATTTTGAGGTCATAGGTAAGAATCCATTTCCTATTTCTTCTTATGGCTATTTTTTTTTAAATGTTTTTAGGAAAACTACTTTGGAGAAGATGACATGTATATGGATTTTGAAGAGGTTATTTCAAGTCCTGTTTTGTCACTGTCAACATCATCCAGCTCTGGGTGGACTGCTGTTGGAATGGAAAATGACAAAAAGGAAAATGAAAGTTCAGCCAAGTCAATTCATCCACTTACATTGCGTCCTTGGGATATTACAGTACTTGTTAATTTGTACAAAGTTCATGGGCGTCTTCCTGTTGTAAGTGTTTACATATCAAAATAGTCTGCTGTGTTATTACGTCGTCCACCTAGCATAGGAAGTATACCTGTGTACCTATGCATATGCATACTTATAAAGGAAAAAAATTCAGATTCAAGAACTAAGTTAAATTTATCCTTTTACTAAAGATAACTTGTTTTCTTTATAGTATTTGACCACTGGTAATGTTATTATTTTTCTTTTATATTATTTCCTCTGTGCTGTTCGTGTAATTTTAGGATATTTTGTCATGATATTGAGTTGTTGGGGTTTATTCTTAGTCTGATAAATATTTTGTTTTACATTTTCTTAGCATTTTTCTCCAGACCTGAGTCCACTTTAGGGCCTTATTGTAGACCTATTCCAAAATCAAATTTCTGTCTTGACCCTGGAGGTTGAATTTTGCTAAAGGTTTGGATCTAGCTAAATATTGTGATTCATTATGAGGATACCCCTTTCACCTATTCCTGGTGCTGACCAGGAATAAGATTATACTGCCTCCAGAACTCAGAAATTTGGAGCAGGGCCAAATAAGGAGGAGGTGACCCTACAACATTGTGCTGCATACTAACTCCATGTCATGTACCTTGTATTGGATTAGTGCAGCTAATACCCTTTCTTGGACATTGCAAAATACCTATTTTATAAGCAAGCAGTGTTTCTCCTTTTGAAAGATCAAAATCTCTTAATCACATTAAAATGTAATTTCTGTTTCCTGTACTTCCTTACTCTTCAATTTTTCTGTATCCTAATTATGGTATTTTGCTTGATGATAGCATGGAACTACAGATGGTCCTGAGTGTCCTACAGCTTTCTTGGAAAGACTATGTTTTGAGATGAAAAAAGGATTTAGAGAAACTATGCTACAACTTGTCCTGTCACCCTTGAATGTGTTTGTCAGTGATAACTATCAGGTAATACGAAAGTGAGATTTGGTAGAGATTTAGAGGTTTATTATTCATTGCTATGGGGTAAGATGGATGTGTTACTTTCTGTACATAGAATGTATAAGTGTTTAAATTAGAAACATTTAATTTAACTAGGTTAAGTTTTATACATGTGCATACATGTATGACAGTTATTTCAAGAATCTTTTTTTGAGTTCCTGTTTATGTAATGCCAATTATATTTTATATCTTTTTTTTTCAGAATTGGAAAAAATGCTTTCTTTCTTATGTTCTTACAAAAGGGAAAGATTAACTATATAAAATATTGGTGGATTTTGCTAAAAATCATGACATAGCGTTAATATTAACCGATGCCATAAAATTTAAAAACATATATATGTACATGGTGAATGATTTGCTCTTAGTCATCTAACATACTCGCAAGGCACTTTTTTAATTCCTTCAAGAAATCTCTGTGCCTTTTTTGGAAGAGAACCAGTGATAGTCATCAAATGAATATTCATTACATTCCTGTGTAGATTATTGCTGTATTATTATTTTTCAAATGCCAAATGAATTCTCTTGGCACTTCACAATGCTTTAGAACCACTCCCTGCTTTTAAGTTGTGTGACTTAGAAATATAAATGAATTTTTTTAGAAAGATTTATTTATTTATTTGAAAGGCAGAGTTAGAGTTGAGAGGGTAGGAGAGAGAGACAGAATGAAAGAGATCTTCCATTTGCTGGTTCACTCTCAAAAATGGCCACAAGGACTGGAGCTGAGCGGATCTGAAGCCAGGAGTCAGGAGCTTCTTCTGGGTCTCACACATGGGTGCAGGGGCTCAAGCACTTGGGCCATCTTCTGCTGCTTTTCTGGTAGAGAGCTGGATCTGAAGTGGAACAGCTAGAACTTGAACCAGGCCATAGGGAATGCTGGCCTCACAGATGGAAGCTTTTACCTGCCACGCCACAGCACTGGCCCCTAATTAGGTTTTAATACAAGGCAAAGTAAAATGTAAGTGTCAAGATGACTCTGACACTTTCAAGTCATCATCAATCAATGATTGCTTATTATATATTATATGTAGTAACTGATAATTTCATTTAAAATAGTGTATCCCCTTTAAACTTTTTTGTGATAGCTGGCTATATTTTTCTTCATAAAATTTTATTTTGTTTTTATCATACACATGTTTTGATATAGATCATATCATAGTAAGTAAAGCTTAGCACTTAACATATACCAGTCATTTTTTTTGCCCCAGAATCCTTTTGTAAAAGTTTTATTTTGGAATAATTTTAGATTCATAGAAAGTTGCAATAGTAGTGTGGAAAGGTCCTGCGTGTGCCTTTAACCCAGTTCTCCTTCAGTATAATTTTACTTGATTATAGTATGATATCAAGACCCAGCTCTCTGCTGTGGCCTGGGAGTGCAGTGGAGGATGGCCCAAGTCCTTGGGCCCTGCACCCGCATGGGAGACCAGGAGAAGCACCTGGCTCCTGGCTTCGGATCAGCGCGGTGCGCCGGCCGCAGCGGCCACTGGGAGGTGAACCAATGGAAGGAAGACCTTTCTCTCTCTCTCTGTCTCTCTCACTGTCTACTCTGCCTGTCAAAAAAAAAAAAAAAAAAAAAAAAAGAACAAGAAAATCAACTTGAGTACAATGTGTGTGCCTAGTTCCATGTCATTTTAACACCTGTGTTTGTTCATGTGACTATCAAAATGATGACACAGAACCACCTTCACAAGGATCTCACTTGCATGACACTTTAACTAGGATAGAAACCTTAAAAATAACTCTTGTTTTCTTGTAATTAGTGGGTCATTAGAATTGAGTATTTTTTATTTTGGGAGGTGAGTATACGGAAAAGAAAACGGTCTCCTTTCTTCGGTCATTAAAGAAATTAATAAAGGGAAAATCTCAATAGGGGTGAGTTCTAATACTCTTAGATAAGCATCTCTGTTTTCACTTGGTATTACTTCAACTTAGCATGATCACTGTACTTTGAAAGGGCTTTACCAGATATATGGCTAAAAAACAAAACAAAACAAAATCCATTTTGTTGAGCTTATTATGAAAGTTTACATTAGCCCTTATTATAGATGTAAGGCAGACTTAGATATGGAATTAAAAATATACTTTATTTGGAATTAGACAAGAAGGTTCTGAAGTGGAAGGTTCGTAGTGGAAGTCCTGGTGATACTCTGTTTCCTAGATGATTAGCACTTTGTAATTCACCCAGAGACAAGCCACCATATATGTGCCTTTGGAATTTGCGTATCTGCTTAACATGCTTACATTTTATAACATTGACATGACTTCCTAAGGCATTTTTTTATTTGTCTCTGTTTTAGTTATTGTTCTTTCACAGTGGGTGGTTTCACACTTTGACTATTCCCAAAGCTCAGTCATGGGCCATCCATCTGTAGCTAATTATTTCTGGTAGCATTTGTCTTAATGCAGTCTTAACTATGTTCCTTTTATGAAACCACACACCTTTTACTGTATGAATATCTTATGTATTAGTTTCTGAGGGCTGCTGAAATGAAGAAACAAAACTTCGTGGCTTTAAGTAACAAATTTATCTTCTCCATGTTTGGACGATCCAAGTTCTAAATCAAGGTGCTGGCAGTACTATCCTCTCTCTTCAGACTACAGAGGAATTTTCTTTCTTGGTTCTTCTGAGCTTTTGGTGATTGCTGTCTTCTCTTGGCCTTCCTTCGCTTGTACATGGATTATTCAGATCTCCGCCTTCATTTTTAGTGGCATTCTCTCCCTGGGTCTGTGCATCCCAAATTTTTTTTTTCTTATAAGATTACCAGTCATATTTGGGCCCACCTTAATTTAGGACAACCTCACCTTAACTTGATTATATCTGCAAAAAACTATTTCCAAAGCAAATCAACAACAAAAAACCAAATGTACCCCCCCCCCAAAAAAAAGCAACAGCATTTACAGGTTTCAAGATATTGAACTTGAAAGACATCCCTCATATCATTCATACTGTAATAAAATTTGGAACTTAATCTATTGGTGTACTGAAATAAATAAATCTTGAGATAAATATTGAGAAAATTTAAGATAAATAATTTCAAGGGTAAAAAGTGCTGTAAGGAAAAGAAGTATGTAGTGCTTTGGTAACATGTTACAGTCTGGAAGTAAGAACATGCATTTAAAAAAAACTATAAGGATCGGGTGCCATGACGTAGTGGGTAAACCCGGGTGCCAGGTTCTGGTCCCGGTTGCATCTCTTCCAGTCCAGCTCTCTACTATAGCCCGGGAAGGCAGTGGAGGATGGCCCAAGTGTTTGGGCTCCTGCACCCGCATGGGAGACCAGGAAGAAGCACCTGGCTCCTGGCTTCGGATCGGTGCAGCGCTGGCTGTGGCGGCCATTTGGGGAGTGAACCAACGAAAGGAAGACCTTTCTCTCTGTCTCTTTCTCACTGTCTATAACTCTACCTGTCAAATAAAAAATAAAAATAAAAAAATTTTTAATATGATTCCTATTGCACTGTCTTTCAGAGTACTAGTTTCTTTTTATTTTTAGAGATAGTCACCAGGTAGGGGTTTGCATACTTTTTAGGATCTAGTTTCCTTTGTAGTTGGGTTCTCAAGTATTGTTGCTAAAAAGCTTAATTCATACTACTTTCATGGGTTCACAGTTGTGTTAGGAACTTGTGGATTTGAATCTTTATTTTCCAGATAACATGATTTTGTTGTTCATCTTTGCCTAGGGTGGGGGATGGGGCAGAAGCTAGACATTATATTGTGATTTCCTTGTATTTCTTAAAGTATCATTATTGTTTTCAGCAGCGACCTCCTGTGGATGAAGTCCTTAGGGAAGGTCACATCAATCTTTCAGGTTTCCAGCTGAGAGCACATGCTATGTTCTCAGCAGAAGGTCTTCCTTTGGGAAGTGATTCCTTAGAATATGCATGGCTAATTGATGTGCAGGCTGGGAGCCTTACAGCTAAGGTCACAGCACCACAGGTATGATTCTCAAAATATAATTGCCTGACTTATTTCCTTTTTACTTTCCTTACTCATGTTCTCAAAAATAACTTAAGTACCTGTTGGATTGTTCGTTATGTTTCCACTGATGACATTCTGACGGAAGTCATCTTGCTGTTCAGAATTTTCTTATCAATAGATGAGTCAGAGGCAAGTTTTGCTTTCCTGAGCCAAGTATAATTGATGGATATAATGTTTGTAGTGCTATATAATACTGGCAAAAATTTGAGAGGTTGTTTGGTAAAAACTCAGAATGAGAACTGACCTAGAAATCAAGTTAATGTGAATTAAAATTATATTCATTTATCCTCCACTATTGGAAGAATTTTCCTTTTCTAATATATGCAGTAATTTTCTAAGCACTTATGTAGTTCTTAAGATTGAAAGGAGCCCTTATGATTCTAAGGATTAGGTAGAACACTTTTTTTTTTTTTACGTTTTTTATTTCCCTGAAACAAGATAACATCATTGGTACTTGCTATTAGTGATGTGGATACTATTTAAAAAAAAAAAAACACAAAAATGAATATACTGGTAAAGTAAATCTGGTCTAGATTCCTAGGTGTAATCACATTTAATCCTTAGAAGGCTCAGAGGCCTTAAGAATTATTTAGTTCTAGAAATAGACTGTTGACATTTAGTTGAATAGGCATATTACTGTTACATTGTACCTATTGAGTCACATATTTACAATAATATGAATGCATATTTTGGCATTTTGAAAGGCTAGATAATCAATATTGATAAAAAGTTACAGAATGGATATGAAACATATGATCTAGAGGTAGATAGTGGAGATAAGAAAGTAAATAAAGAATCTGCATGCTTACAGGAAATTGTCAGGGAGCAAATGTTAGTATTCTAGAAATATTAGGAAAATGAATGGAACTGAAAAGAGATTTTTCGAGGTTGATGACTTCTGAATTTATGATTAATATGCGTGAAAATGTCTGAAATGAAATATTTAGTGCTCACTGGCCTTGTAACTGTCCTTTCCTTATTATCCTATATTTCTTGTCCTTAAATATGTAAGTATAAACTGAAGCATATAACAAAGCAGCTTTTTCAGGGAATAAAGCTTTACTCATCTTATACTACTGTGTACATTTCTTTGACTCTAAGGACTGCCAGAATATGTGTTTATAAATTACCCTTATCATAAGGTGAATATTTCTCTTTCTTCTGCATTAGAATCTTGTATCACTGTTTCCTGCATGGTTCATTGAATACATAGGTGCTTTTATGTTTATTTCATTTTCTGTATGTTTTAATGGGTGAAATTTATGTGTTTGTTTTTTTCACAATAAGTGTTCATCTTTTTTAATAAATTTTAATTTATATAAGGTGAATAACTTGCATATATTCATACATACAGATTTAGGAGCAAAGTGAAACTTCCCACCCTACCCTACCTCCCACCCATGCTCCCACCCTCTTCCTTCCTTCCTTTCTTAGTCTTTTAATTTTTACAATGACATACTTTCTTTGGTTTTTTTTTTTTTGTTGTTGTTGTTGTTGTTTTGTTTTTTGACAGGCAGAGTGGACAGTGAGAGAGAGAGACAGAGAGAAAGGTCTTCCTTTGCCGTTGGTTCACCCTCCAATGGCCCCCGCTGCCGGCGGCCGGCACGCTGCGGCCGGCGCACCGCGTTGATCCAAAGCCAGGAGCCAGGTGCTTCTCCTGGTCTCCCATGGGGTACAGGGCCCAAGCACTTGGGCCATCCTCCACTGCACTCCCTGGCCACAGCAGAGAGCTGGCCTGGAAGAGGGGCAACCGGGACAGAATCCGGCGCCCCTACCGGGACTAGAACCCGGTGTGCCAGCGCCGCAAGGCGGAGGATTAGCCTAGTGAGCCGCGGCGCCGGCACAATGACATACTTTCAATTCATTTTATTATATACTCCTTTGGGGGTGATAATGTCATGTGCACACATCCTCAATGTTTTTATTCTTAACAACTCCCATCAATTTTAAAATTAAATTATTTAACTCAGAATTTGAAGAGTTGATACATGCTTAAGTTTCTGTTTACATAAACAAAAGTGCTTTCCACTTAAATACCTAGTTTTTCAAACTGTAGCTCAATGTGATTATTAAATTGTATATTGAATTTATTATTAGAGAATTTGCTTTTGTATACAGAATATTCCAGTTAGTTTTTTTTAAGAGGAAAGTTGTGAACTGGAAAAAAATTATTTGCTTTAGAAGTTGCTGAAATGGGGGCCAGTGTTGTGGTATAGCAGTTAAAGATGCTACCTGCAACTCCAGCATCCCATGTGAGTGCCAGTTTGTGCCCTAGCTGTTCTCCTTCATTCCAGCTCCCTGCTCATGACCTGAGACAGTAGTAGAGGATGACCCAAATCTTTGAGCCTCTGCCACCCATGTGGGAGACCCAGATGAAGTTCCTCGCTTCTGCCTGGCCCATCACTGACCATTGCAGCCATTTGGGGAATGAGCAGCAGGTTTAAGATCTCTCTGTCTCTCCTTTCTCAGTAACTCTTTCAAAAATAAATACATAATTTTTTTAAAAAAGAAGTTGCTGAAATGAAAATTTTTTCAGTTGAAATGAATTTCCATTTTAAAAAAAGATTTATTCATTTATTGATTTGAAAGGCAGAGTGATATGAGAAAGAGGGAGAAGCAGATATTCCATTTGCTGATTCATTCCTCAATTGACCTTGACAGCCAGGGCTTAGCTAGTTCAAAGCCACAAGCCAGTAACTTTATCTGGGTCTCCTACATGAATAACAAGGGACCAAGCACTTCACACATCATCTACTTTTTTCCCAGGCACATTAGAAGGAAGTGGATTGGAAGTGGGAGTAACAGGGACATTTTGCATTTCGTCATTCACAAATGAAAAATAACACAGGCTTATAAATGATGTCAAGGTAGAAGAGTCCTTAACTAACAAGTAGATTTTTTTAGCAACAGATATTAGCCTTAGGGTTCTTTAAAGCTGTGCTGATATTCTTTATAAGCTTTTGAACTCTGAACACTTATTAGAATACTAACAGTGTTGTAACCTGTCACTACTTATTTGTAGCTGGCGTGCCTCTTGGAGTGGGGACAGACATTTGTTTTTCATGTGGTTTGTCGAGAATATGAACTGGAAAGGCCGAAGTCAGTAATAATATGTCAACATGGAATTGATCGTCGGTTCTGTGAATCCAAGGTATGTTAACAAATGTTACTAACATGAAATTTTTAAAAATGAAAAATTGAGATATTGTCTAAAAAATACATTTTACTGTGAAGTAAACAACACGGTTCAGTTTTTTTTTAAACTGAACAAAATTGTTGTGCAAATTCTTAGCCAGCTATTTAGATAGATTGTGAAGTAATTTTTAAAACTTAAATGTTCATGAGTAAATGGAGATACTATAAAAGTTGTGTCTTACCTCTTATAGTTAAAATTGATGTCTTAGTGCATCATTGTGTAAATTCTTTTTGGATATTTGTTTCAAAGATTTAGAAATTGAAGCAGGAAGGGGATTAAACACATGGTGTATTTTTGCAGACACTCGAGAACATGCCTGTACTGTGATGGACTAAGCAGTGTTGAGATATTTGCCAAGTTTCTTGACTTCAGATATTGTGCTCTTCCTGCAGCATTGCACTGCTTTGACTAAAGCTCATTTCCTTCACAGATTTATAAAGAGTAGATAATAGTCCCAAAAGCATGTGCAATGGCAGGGAAAAAAATGTTATTGTGCAATAAATATTTTGTCTTAGGAATTTTGGAGATGGTATATTCTAACAGGAATTTTGGAGAGGGTATATTCCTCCATTTCAGAAGTATGCTTTTTCAGGGGATGATTTCACGATGACAGAATAGGGAGGGAGCTTATACCGCTGTAGTCTAGGTGAAGATAGTTAAAAAAAAATAGTGGAGAGAGTGCAATCTCAGGGAAGACTTAGAAAATTGCACACAAATTAGAAGGACACTGTGGATCTATGTGGGGGGTGTGGACAGGCACAACTCAGGAACCCAGCTGTTGAGAGCCTCAGCACCAGCTTTGGAGAGTGAGGTGAGACCAGTCTACAGCAGCCCAACCCACTGGTGATAAAGCTGTGGGAAGAGCCTGGCTTGAGTCTGGCTTGCAGCCCAGTGGGGGACAGTGTACCTGACATCCTAGAGGAAAAAAAAGAAGAGTTCTCTCTCCTTGACCACCTGGCACTGGTGTCCTGTAACTAGCTGAGAAAGGGCAGGTACCATTTTGGACATACCCAACAGCTGTGCCAGCTTGTGTCTGCATGCCAGCAATCAGGTGAGAGGAGATGCCTGAGTCTGGCTGGGAGAATTGACAGGGGCTGGGCGCTCATAACTTTGGGAGCCTGTGTGCTGGGAAGGACTGTGAAAACCCTGTGGCTGAATGGGAGGGTGCAGGTTGTGGCTGGGTCTCTGAAGAGTCACTGTGGGCAGCTCCACATGCTCAGGGCTCTCTGATTGCCTGGTGAGGTTCAATTTTGTGGGATCTGTCCTCACACTGAGGATTACATGGATCCATTATGTGATTTCTGTAGCAGTGCTGATGAATATTATACCCGCTGGGGCTAGCTCCCAGGCATTGGTCTCCTTGGAGGAGAGGAAGTGAGCATGAGAATATGCCACAGAGGGCATCAAACCCTCCACTCTGATAAAAAAAAAAGAGATTTACCACACCCAACTTGAGTGCCACCTTGGATACTCCTCTCACCCTGGAGAACTGAGCAGACACCTGGGCCACATCAGCACATAGCTCTAGGTACTCAGTGAAAGAGCAGACACTCCACTAAGCTATGGAGGCATAAGGAAGACAACATGATGCCACCAAAGGAACACAACAACACTTCAGTACTAGGATGTGAAGATGAAGAGATTGAAGAAATGTCAGAAACAGATTTCCAAAATTTGATCATAAGATTACTTAGAAGTAATCAGAAGTAAATCCATAAATTAACAAAATCCATACATGACATGAATAAAAATTTTTCATGTGAAACAAACATTTTGAAGAGAAATAAAAATGAAATATTGGAAATAAAGAATAAAGTAAGATGCAGTGGAAACCTTTACCAGTGGATTCAATGGAGCAGAAGAAAGAATTCCAAGTTAGAAGACAAATCTCTGGAAATTTTATAGTCAGACGAAAAAGAAAAAGAAATTAGAAAACTGAAAAAAAGTGTTAGAGATTTATGAGATACTATCAAATGACCCAACATATGGGTCTTAGGACTTCCTGTAGGTGTGGAAAGAGAGAATGGATTAGAAGGCGTTTTTAGTGAAATAATTAAAGAAAACTTCCCTATGTTGGAGGAAAAAAAGGGACATCCAAGTACAGGAAGCACATAGAATTCCTAATAGACATGACTGATCAGAAAAGCTTTTCCCTAACACATTGTAATCAAACTCTCCCCGGTAAAACCTAAAAGATTCTAAAATGCCAGATTACTTTCAGAGGATCTCCAGTTAGACTCACAGCTGACTTGTCATCAGAAACCCTACAGGCTAGCCGAGAATGGCAAGATAATCCCAAATCTGAAGAGAAAAATTCTGTCAACCTAGAATACTATACACTGCAGAGTTCTCATTTGTGAATGAAGGTGAAATAAAGACCTTCCATAACAAAGAGAAATTAAAAGAATTTGTCACCGCTCATCCAGCCTTACAAAAGATGCTTAAGGATATGTTACACACAGAAACACAGAAACATGGCCATCAATATGAAAGAAGGTGAGGGCAGAAAATTCCAGTAAAAGTACAAAGGAATTTCAAACTAAACAATAGGAGTATTTATGGAAAAACGTCTGGGCCAGGTCCTTAGTAAACAACAGTCAACTTGAATGTAAATGTCCTCAACTCTCCAGTTAAAAGATACTGACTGGGGCCAGTGCCACGGCTCAATAGGCTAATCCTCCGCCTAACGGCACCAGCACACCAGGTTCTAGTCCTGATCGGGGCAACGGATTCTGTCCCGGTTGCCCCCTTTCCAGGCCAGCTCTCTGCTGTGGCCCGGGAGGGCAGTGGAGGATGGCCCAAGTGCTTGGGCCCTGCACCCGCATGGGAGACCAGGAGAAGCACCTGGCTCCTGGCTTTCGGATCTGCGTGATGCGCTGGCCGCAGTGTGGCGGCTATTGGAGGGTGAACCAATGGCAAAAGGAAGACCTTTCTCTCTGTCTCTCTCTCTCACTGTCCACTCTGCCTGTCAAAAAAATAAAAAAATAAAAAAAAAAAGATACTAACTGGTTGAATGGATTTAAAAACAAGACCCATCTGTTTGCTGCCTACTCTGCCTAATCTCACCAACAAAGATATACACAGACTGAAAGTGAAAGGGTGGAAAAAGATATTCATGCTAACTGAAACCAAAAAAAAAAAAAAAAAAAAAGCACTGGTGTACTGGTGTTGCCATCCTAATATCAGACAAAATATACTTCAACACGGCCGGCGCCGTGGCTCACTAGGCTAATCCTCCGCCTAGCGGTGCCGGCACACCGGGTTCTAGTCCCAGTCGGGGCGCCGGATTCTGTCCCGGTGGCCCCTCTTCCAGGCCAGCCCTCTGCTGTGGCCAGGGAGTGCAGTGGAGGATGGCCCAGGTGCTTGGGCCCTGCACCCCATGGGAGACCAGGAAAAGCACCTGGCTCCTGGCTCCTGCCATCGGATCAGCGTGGTGCGCCGGCCGCAGCGCGCCGGCCGCGGCGGCCATTGGAGGGTGAACCAACGGCAAAAGGAAGACCTTTCTCTCTGTCTCTCTCTCTCACTGTCCACTCTGCCTGTCAAAAACAAAAACAAAACAAAACAAAATATATACTTTAACAAAAAAATGTTAAAAGATACAAAGAAGGGCACCATGTAAGAGTTAAGGGATCATCTGATCTGGAAGATATAACTATTGTAAATGTATATTCACCTAATATTATTCACAGGGAATCTGGCTATTTAAAAGAAATGTTAATGGATGGAAAGGTAGACATAGACTCCAATAAAATAATTATGGGGGACTTCAATACCGTACTTTCATCAATGGATAAGTCAACCAGACAGAAAATCAGCAAGGAGACAACAGAGTTAATTGATACTATAGACCAAATGGACCTAACAGATACCTACAGAACATTTTGTGCTACAGTTGCAGATTATTCTTCTCACCAATGCACGGAACTGGTTCTAGGATAGACCGCATGCTAGGCCATAAAGCATGTCTCAGCAAATTAAAAAAACTGGAATCATTCCATGTATCTTCTCTGATCAAAATGGAATGAAGCTGGAAATCAACAACTCAAGAATCTCTAGAACATATGCAAGCACATGGAGACTGAAAAGCATGGTCCTGAATGAACAGTGGGTCATAGAAGAAATCAAAAAAGAAATCAAAAGATTCCGGGAATGAATGAAGACAATAATACAACACATCTAAACTTACGGGATACAGCAAAAGCAATGTTAAGAGGAAAGTTTATAGCAACTGGTACCTGCATCAAGAAATTGGAAAAATGTCAAATAAATGAGCTGTCAGTGCATCTCAAGGACCTAGAAAAACAACAGCAAAACAAACCCAAAATTAGGAGAAAAATAATTAAAATTAGAGAAGAAATGAGCAAAATTTAAACCAAAAGATTAGTGAAACAAAGAGCTGTTTTTTTAAATTGTTTTTAGATTTATTTATTCCTTTGAAAGGCAGAGTTATAGAGAGAGGCAGAGGCTGAGAAGGGGAGAGAAGTCTTCTATCCGCTGGTTCACTCCCCAAATGGTCTCAATGGCCAGAGCTAGACCAATCCAAATTGAGAAGCTAGGAGCTTCTTCTGGGTCTCCTACTGCTAGTGCAGTGACCCAAGGACTTGGGCCATCTGGTACTGCTTTTCCAGGCCACAGCAGAGAGCTGGATCAGAAATGGAGCAGCTGGGACTTGAACTAGCGCTCATATGGGTTGCCAGCACTGCAGGCAGTATCTTTATCTGCTATGCACCAGAGCTGGTTTTTTGGGAAAAAAAAAAAATCAGCAAAATTAATACACCATTGGTGCAACTAACCTAAAAAATAAATAAATAAATAAAAAGAGGCAGAAGATCCAAATAAATAAAATCAGAGCTGAAAAAGGATGTTAACAACAGATACCACAGTAATAAAAAGAATCATCAGAAATTACAACAGTTATATGCCAGCAAATCGGGTACCTAGAAGAACTGGATAGATTCTTGGACATATACAAAGCTACCTAAATTGAGCCATGAAGACACAGAAAACCTAAACAGATCAATCACCAAGGTGAAACTGAATCGGTAATAAAGATCCCCTCTGCAAAGAAAAACCCAGGATCTGATGGCTTCACTGCTGAATTCTACCAGATATTAAAAAAGAACTAACTACAATTCTTTTCAAGCTATTCAAAACAATTGAAAGGGAGAGAATTCTCCCGAACTCCTAAGAAGCCAGCAGAACCTTAATTTCTAAATCTAAAAAAGATACAGAGGAGAACTACAGACCAGTTTCCCTGATGAACACAGATGTAAAACTTCTCACCAGAATGCTAGCCAATCGAATCCAACAACAATCAGAAAGATCATTCACCTAGACCAAGTGGGATTTATCCCTGGTATGCAAGAATGGTTCAATATTCACAAATGAATCACTGTGGTACATCACGTTAACAAACTGGAAAAACAAAAACCATATGATTATCTCAATAGATGCAAAGAAAGCATTGTTAAGATATAACACCCTTTTATGATGAAAACTAAGCACATTGGGTAGAAGGAATATTCCTCAACACAGTCAAGGCAACTTATGACAAACTTATGACCAGTATCTTATTGAATGGAGAAAAGTTGGAAGTATTCCCACTGGGATTGGAATCAGACAAGGATTCACACTTTCACTATTCATTATAGTCCTGGAAGTTTTAGCCAGAGCCATTAGGCAAGAAAAAGAAATCAAAGGGATGCAAATTGGCAAGGAGGAAGTCAAGCTATTCCTATTTGTAGATGACATGGTTTGAGTCTATGTATAGGGGATCCAAAAGGCTGCCCTAAGTGGCTATTACAACTCATTAAAAAGTTTGGTAAAGTGGCAAGATATAAATTCAACACACAAAAATCAATAACCTGAAGCCAGCACTACGGAGTAGCGGGTAAAGCCACCGCCTTCAGTGCTGGCATCCCATATGGGCACTGGTTTAAGTCCCAGCTGCTCCACTTCAGATCCAGCTCTCTGCTATGGCCTGGGAAAGCAGTAGAAGATGGCCCAGGTCCTTGAGCCCCTGCACCCATTTGGGAGACCCAGAAGAACTCCTGGCTCCTGGCTCTGGATTGGCACAGCTCTGGCTGTTGTGGCCAATTGGGAAGTGAACCAGCAGATGGAGGACCTCTCTTTCTTTCCGCCTCTCCTCTCTCTGTGTAACTCTGACTTTCAAATAAATAAATAAATCTTTTAAAAAAATCTATGAGAAAGTGACTTGATCAGCCCTTGTCCTGACTGTTGATGTACAATTTAATACTTTATCCCTTTTAGTTTTTTTTTTTTTTTTTGTTCTAATACTATTGATTGAACTCTGTAATTAACACACAATTATTCTTAGGTATTTAAATTTTAACTGAAAAGTGATCCTTGTTAAATATAAGAGTGGGAATAAGAGAGGGAGGAGATGTACAATTTGGGACATGCTCAATCGGACTTGACCCAAATGGTGGAGTTAGAAATGTGCCAGGGGATTCCAATACAATCCCATCAAGGTGGCATGTACCAATGCTATCTCACTAGTCCCGGTGATCAATTTCTGTTCACAATTGATCACACTGATAGGTCTAAGAGTCAAAGTGATCACACAAACAAGACTAGTGTCTGCTAATACTAACTGATAGAATCAAAAAGGGAGAGAACCATTCAACATGGGAAGCGTGATACACAGCAGACTCATAGAATGGCAGATGTCCTAAACAGCACTCTGGCCTCAGAATCAGCCCTTAAGGCATTTGGATCTGGCTGAAGAGCCCATGAGAGTATTTTAGGCATGGAAAGCCAAGACACTTTGGGGAAAAAAAAAAAAAAAAGAGCTCTGTGAGTGAGATCCCAGTGGAAAGAACGGGGCCATCAAAGAAGGAGGTACCTTTTTCTGAAGGGAGGAGAGAACTTCCACTTCGGCTATGACCCTGTCTGAATAAGATCAAAGTCGGCAAACTCAAAAGGCTTCCATAGCCTTGGCAACTCATGACTAGAGCCTAGGGAGATTACTGACGCCATAAACAAGAGTGTCAAATTGTTAAGTCAACAACAGGAGTCACTGTGTACTTACTCCTCATGTAGGATCTCTGTCCTTAATGTGTTGTCCAATGTGAAGTAATGCTATAACTAGTACTGAAATAGTATTTTATACTTTGTGTTTCTGTGTGGGTGCAAATTGATGAAATTTTTACTTAATACATACTAAATCGATCTTCTGTATATAAAGAGAATTGAAAATGAATCTTGATGTGAATGGAATGGGAGAGGGAGCGGGAGATGGGAGGGGTGCGAGTGGAAGGGAAGTTATGGGGGGGAAGCCGTTGTAATCCATAAACTGTACTTTGGAAACTTATATTTACTAAATAAAAGTAAAAAAATCAATATACAGACAATACCAAGGCTGAGAAAGAACTTCTAAGGTGAATCCCATTCACAGTAATTACAAAAAAATTAAATACCTTGAAATTAATTTAACCAAGGTCATCAAATATCTCCACAATTAGAACTATAAAACATCAAAGAAAGAAATAAAAGAATACACAAAAAAATGGGAAAATTTTCCATGTTCAGGGATTGGAAGAATCAATATTATCAAAATGTCCATAATACCTACCAATAGCACCTAAAAGGTAATCTGTAGAAGTGAAATTTCACTGAGATGTTAGGACTTTGAACAGCCCTTGTCTCAACTGTTGAGAAACAGTTTTTTTTTCTTGCATACTATTTTTTGTAGTTTTTACCTAATATAGAGTTAATCTTATGTGTATAAAGTTAATTGAAAATAGATCTTGGTCAAAAATAAGATTGGCAATAGAAGAGGGAGGAGGAAGAAGGAGGAAACGGCAGATAGGTTGGGAAGAATCACTATATTCCTTAAGTTGTATATTAAATGCATGATGTTTGTATATCTTAAATAAAAGGTTTCTAGGGGAAAAATACATTTTCTATAGTAGACACCCAGTAAACATTTGCTTATCATCAACACTGAAAAAGAAGTATGCTTTTTCTGACAACCAGGAAGACATAGCAATTTCAAAAAAGAAAAACACCCCTAATTCTATAACACAGAGATAACTGTTGTTAGCAGGTTTTTTTTTTATTTTATAGTTGTTTCCTGTATGTCTTTCCTTTTTCTTGTTGTTCTGCCATCCTAACGATATTTGCTTGCTATTTTCTTACTTTGAGTTGAAAGTGGGTTATCTTGCTTTTTATTTTATGGCAAAAAAAAAAAAAAAAAATCTGTACCCCAAGCTTATTTATTGACAAAATAGAAAACAACTATAATTAGTGGTAAATTTTTTTTCTTGTTATAAACACATGCCAAGCCCAGGGAATGAATTCCTAATTAATATGTCAAGGAATTAGTTTCTTACAGATAATTCATGTGCCATTAGATGTCCTGCCTTTTTGTAAATTAAAACTTTAATGTTATATTGAAAGTTTTATTTCTTAAAAAACCTTTGTTTATTTGAAAGAGTGATGCAGAGACAGAGAAAGAGAAAATCATTCACATGCTGGTTTACTTCCCAAATGCTCTTTTAGGATTAAAAATTAGGTTTGTGGGGCTGGTGGTGTGGTGCAGTGGGTTAAATCCCTGGCCTGAAGTACCAGCATCCCATATGGGTGCCGGTTCTAGTACCGGCTGCTCCTATTCTGATCCAGCTCTCTGTTATGGCCTGGGATAGCAGTAGAAAATGGCCCAAGTCCTTACATCCCTGCATCCACCTGGGAGACCTGGAATAAGCTCCTGGCCCCTGGCTTCAGATTGGTGCACTTCTGGCTGTTGCGGCCATTTGGGGAGTGAACCAGCAGATGGAAGACCTCTCTTTCTTTCTGTAACTCTGTCTTTCAAATAAAAAGTAAATCTTTAAAAAAAATAGGTTTATATGTATTATCTTAGACATCATCATAAAATTTACAGTTGATATTATGTATGTATGTGTATGTGCTTATAGTAATGATAAGGATATGACAGCTCTAAACTCTTGCCCAATTCCTCGGAAATCTGTGACACTGTTTACTGGTAGATTATTTTGACTGTTCTTTCTGAGTTTCAATAGTAAGTTTCACAAGGGCAGTTCAAAAAGTTTGTGGAAAATGCCTTAAATGATAAATTAACTGTGGTGCAAAAAATGTGAAATACAGATACATGAGAGATATTCAAAAAGTTACTGAAAAATATGTAACATGAAGAAACAAAGCATGTATTTCAAGGTTTTGCTTGCACCAAAATGAGCTTATCTTTTAATTTCATTTTTCTGTGAACATTTTGAAATGCTCTCAGATATGTGTTTTGTCAGTTACATTTGCCATTTGCCCCTTTTGAATGACAATAGTACATGTTTATTACTAGTTTCTCTAAGTGACAGCATTTTAATTGCTGGTGATTTCATTTGTCATTATAAAATAATGAAATTTGAATGGTTTTTTAAACTAAAATGGGCAGATTCCCAGAATTTTATTTGTTTATTTAAATGAGATGTATGTAAGTACAAAAATGAAGAGTAGATGGCAATGGATTAAGTGTTTAATCCTTTTTTATTTTAGTTGAGTTGTATTCCTGGGCCTTGTCCAACTTCAGATGATTTGAAATATACTATGACTCGTTTAGCAGTAGATGGAGCTGATATTTATATTGTAGAGCATGGTTGTGCTACAAATATAAGGGTAAGCACTTGTCTTTTTCTTGGCCAGTATAAATATTTTTTCCTTTTTTCTAAATCAAACCTCTGTTTCTTGAAATATAACATATGTTTATAGTTTGTCATCTTATAGACTATCACACAATTTATGAAGATAACTTTCTAGTTTTTACTCCTCTGTGTTCTCTTCAAGTATTATTTTTATTAATGTTTATTTGAAAGGCACAGTGACAGAGTGAGAGAGAAAGAAAGATCTTATATCCACTAGTTCACTTCTCAAATAACTCCAGTAACATTGGCTGGGCCAAGCCAAAGCCAAGAGCCTGAAAATGCATTTGGATCTCCCATGTATATAGCAAGTAACCTAGTACTGGAGCCATCAGCTGCTGCTACCCAAGGTGTGCAGTAGCGGGAAGCTGGTTCAGAAGTAGAGGCAAGACTAGATCCAAGGTACTCTGATATGACATATGGGTGACCCTGGCAGCCCCTTTATCTGCTGTATGGCACATCCCTCTTCCAGTGTTATTTTTTAATGCATACTTTTACGATTATTTTTTATTCTAACTGAATTATAAAATATATAATTATATCGCCTTATAGTAGGTATATAAAATAATAAGTTGCTTTTATGTCATGGAGTAGACTGCTAGTAGTTTTTAAATATTTCAATTTTGAATATCTCTGGGTTTTATGTTTGTAATTCCCTTTTGTCTCTAAAAACAATTGTTGCTACCTTTGCTTTGAGTGGTTGTTTGCAGTCAAGCTTCACTAAGTTTTGTGATTTTATTACTTACTATGTATCAAGTTTCCTTTGAACTTACTCTCTTTTCCTCTCTCTCTATTTAAATATTGCATACCTTTTAATTCTGGTATTACATTGAACTTTTCTATTTCTGTCATTTCCCTTTTTTGTTGTTGTTCTGTTTCTTTTCCTTTTCCCTTCCTTTCTTTCTTCCACTTATTTTTCACTCATTTAAAATTATTACCTATTCTGTAGTTTAGGGTAAGCTGTTGAAATTGCAGTTGTGTCTCATTCTTTTCCTTCAACTTTAGATGGGTACAGTTCGAGTTGCAAACTGTAATCTCCATAATCAGACGGTTGGGGAAGGAATAAGTGCTGCAATTCAAGATTTTCAAGTGAGACAGTACATCGAGCAAGGAAATAACTGTAGAGTTGGACTGCAACCTGCAATACTACGGAGGGCCTATTGGCTTGAAGCTGGGTCAGCCAATTTAGGACTTATTACTGTTGATATCGCCTTAGCTGCTGATCATCATTCTAAACATGAGGCACAAAGACATTTCTTAGAAACTCATGATTCTAGAACTAAGAGGTAAGTAAAAATTTTAAGGAGGGCAGTTGTTGCAGATTCTAATAAAAATTACTTGATACTTATAGAGCAAATTCTGGCATTATAGGAGAATTAAAACACTTTAAAGACTATATATCTTGGACTGGCGCTGTGATGCAGCAGGTTAATGCCCTGGCCTGAAACGCCAGCATCCCATATGGGCAGTCCTGGCTGCTCTGCTTCCGATCCAGCTCTCTACTGTGGCCTGGGTAAGTGGTGGAGGATGGCCCAAGTCCTTGGGCCCCTGCACCCACGTGGGTGCTCCTGGCTTTGGATTGGCTCAGTTCTGGCCTTTGCGGCCATGTGGGTAGTGAACCAGCAGATGGAAGACCTCTCTCTCTCTCTCTTCTGTCTCTCTGCCTCTCCTCTGTCTGTGTAACTCTGACTTTCAAATAAATAAATCTTAAAAAAAAAGACTATATCTTTATCTCATCTCTGGTGATGGTGTAGTTGCTGGAAACAACTCTTTACCAATGTATTTCTAAGTCCATACTAACTATGTCAACAGTGAAATTAAGTTTAAATTAATGATTCTTCAGGTAACATTTTGTAAAGGGTTAATCTCACTCTCTCACCCCAGCCCTACACTTCTACTCCATTATTTCTGGAAACCACTTTACTAACACTTGTGTTGTATAAAACTCCTGTTGTAGGCTTTGGGAATCACCCAGAGGACTAAGAATATCTGGACTTATCTCTACTGTTTTTTTAAAGATTTATTTATTTATTTGAAAGGCAGAGTTACAGAGAGACAGGGAGGTCTTCCGTCTGCTGGTTCACTTCCCAAATGATTGCAGTGGTCTGAGCTGCACTGATCTGAAGCCAGGAGCCTAGAGCTTCTTCTTTGTCTCCCACATGGGTGCAGGGACCCAAGGACTTGGGTCATCTTCCACTGTTTTTGCAGGCCACAGCAGAGAGCTTGATCGGAAGTGGAGTAGCTGGGACTCAAACCGGCGCCCATATGGGATCCTGGCTTTACGAATATGCCGCAGTACCATCCCCTCCACTTTTTCTCCTCTCCTCTCCTCTCCTCTCCTCTCCTCTCCTCTCCTCTCCTCTCCTCTCCTCCCCTCCCCTCCCCTCCCCTCCCCTCCCCTCCCCTCCCCTCCCCTCCCCTCCCCTCTCCTCTCCTCTCCTCTCCTCTCCTCTCCTCTTTTCACAGGCAGAGTGGACAGTGAGAGAAAGAGACAGAAAGAAAGGTATTCCTTTTGCCGTTGGTTCACCCTCCAATGGCTGCCGTGGCTGGCGCGCTGCGGCCGGCGTACCACGCTGATCCGAAGGCAGGAGCCAGGTGCTTTTCCTGGTCTCCCATGGGGTGCAGGGCCTAAGCACCTGGGCCATCCTCCACTGCCTTCCCGGGCCACAGCAGAGAGCCGGCCTGGAAGAGGGGCAACTGGGACAGAATCCGGCGCCCCAACCGGGACTAGAACCTGGTGTGCCAGCGCCGCAGGCGGAGGATTAGCCTATTGAGCCGTGGCGCCGGCCTCCACTGGTTCTTAAGAAGCAAACTGATAAAAGCTTTACTTAATATATACTAAATCGATCTTCTGTATATGAAGATAATTCAAAATGAATCTTGATGTGAATGGAATGGGAGAGGGAGCAGGAGATGGGAGGGGTGCGAGTGGGAGGGAATTTATGGGGGGGGAGCCATTGTAATCCATAAACTGTACTTTGGAAATTTATATTTACTAAATAAAAAAAGAAAGAAAAAAAAGAAGTAATTATATCTTATCTACCTTTTGCCAAGGCTCTTTACTCAATCATTTTATTTTATATTTACTTATTTATGTATTGTTTTAAAGATGCATTTATTTTGTTGAAAGGCAGAGTTAACAAAGAGAGGGAGAAACTCAGAGAGAGAGAGATTTTGTATTGCTGGTTCACTCCACAAATGCAAATGACCAGTGCTGTGCTAAGCTGAAGATAGGAGCCAGGAGCTTCATCCAGGTCTCCTGTGTGGGTGACAGGAGCCTAAGTATTTGGGCCATCTTCTACTGCTTTCCCACGCACATGCACAAGAAGCTGGATTGGAAGTGGAGCAGCTGGGATTGGAATAATCCATGCTCATATAGGATGTCAGCGTCACAAGCGACAGTGTTACTCACTGTGCCACAGTTCTGGCCTCTGAATCATTTCCTTTTAAATTGATACTTTGACTTTTTCCATCTATAGCTTCCCTATTGCATAATTAATATATGCTTATTCTAAAAATATGGATGCTATTAAGAAACAAAGGAAAATAATGCTCACAACCCCCACCACACAGAATTTTGTCATATTTCTTTCCAGAATTTTTGGTATTTATTCAGACATTTAAAGTCATCCTATATTTACTTTGTTAACTTTTGCTTGTTTATGTTAAACTTATATCCTAAATGACTGTCCACATGATTGAAAATGTTATGAAGATCCTTTTAAATAAAGGATAATACATCATGCTTTTTTTAGTCATTGCCCTTGTATTTAATATGTAAATTGTAAATATGAGGTGGTTTTATTATTCAAAAAAAGAAATTAAAAATGTGTCTCCCAGTTTTCTATAAAAGAATACTTTTATATGTAAGACACTTTCATAGAACCTGAAGTTTGCATATGTTCTTAATGCTTTAATCCTATTAGTGAATGGAACTGGATATATTTTTTTCTCTAGTATGATACATTATTTTCATTTTATTGAGAATAATTTCTTATCCCATATTTATAATTTTTTGTTATGTTATTAAATTTACAATGTGAAATTGGCATTGAGGGGATAGTAATGAGTTACCTGTTAACCATATCTATACTCATAGTTTTGTCAATTTTTAGATTGTTTTAAAATTTTAGTTATCTAAGATTGTTTGCTGCTGTTTTAAAACGAGACTTAAATGTTTATTTTTTTACGCTTGCTTCTTTTTAACTCTTTAGCTTTTTATGTAAACTATATCTCTCCATTATTATTGGTCCTGTTTATTTCCATCTCATTTGTTGTGCTAAGACTAGGGAAAACGATTAAAAAGACCTCCCCCAGTAGAAATAATCCTGCGTGTTTGTATTTACTTTGTCTTTTAAAAATACTAACTATTAAATTAAATTATCTGCCCCATATTTTTTCTTTAATAATGAGTTTGTTTATTTTTTTATTTTGTTTTATTTTGGATTCTGTTCAGGTTGTGGTTTTTGTGGCCAGATGATACCCTGAAGAATAAGAGATGTAGAAACAAGTGCGGTTGTCTTGGTGGCTGTAGATTCTTTGGTGGCACAGTAATTGGCCTAGACTTCTTCAGACTTGAAGAATTGACACCTTCCAGTAGCTCTGCATTTTCAAGCACAAGCGCTGAGTCCGATATGTATTACGGACAGTCTCTGCTACAGCCTGGAGAATGGATTATTACTAAAGAGATTCCTAAAATTATAGATGGTAATAAGATATGTTATGTTGTTGCTTGTGCTGATTTTTTATTGTCTTTGTTCATATGCCATTCTGAGAGAAGTTCACTATTACTTTAACTCAATTTTAGAGTAGTCTTATGGATAGGGTTTAGTATAGTCTACCTTTGTTTTGCAGGTGACTTAACAAAAATCAGATACAGCTAGTGATTTTTTTCAGCTACAAATGGCCAAAGTAGGTGTACTTTTCAGACCCCCTCTTTTTGACATAAATGGCTTTTCTTTAAAGCTTATTCTAATTATTTCCTTATAATTATTTTCCTAAAATCCATCTTTCAGTGATATACTTGTACGTAGCTATGCTTTAAGGTAACAGTTGTTTTGCAGCTTATTTTTCTAGGAAAACTTATCAGTATTAATAATTATACTGTTGACCTTATTAATAACTAGTTTTGCAAAATATTTGCCTTATAATTTAACATGTCAATAAGAAAAGTCTGGCTTTTCCTTAGAGTCTTTAGGATAGCTTTACAAAAACGCTTCTTTGGTGTGAGCAATAAATGGTGGCTTGAAGTGTTTTAGATTGAGTTTTATCTATTGTGCTCTCTCCCAAAGACTTAAGAAATGGATTTCCCTTTGAATGTCCTAGTTGTGCTTTCCTGCAGTTCAGTGCAATACTGTATTTACTGCTTAAGTTGCTGTGATGTAAAGATGTGAAATGTAGGAAAGTCTTGATATTTCACTAATATTTAGCCTTTCCCCCTTGATCTGTTCAAAAACATTAATTTTGTTGGTGCAAATAAAGAAAGGAAAGGAATCATTTTAGCTGTGAGTTTATTAGATTGATTTCCTTATGTAGAAACTCCTAGGGGAAAGTACTAGGTTACAATACTAACTTCATGTTTAAATGATTTGTTGCTGAGTATACATTGGCTTGTGCATGTTATTTTGTGATCATTTTATTATTTTATAAAAATAAATACTGAAACTTTTTGATATTTAAAGGATAAGACAGATGCTAATGGATAAGTTATTACTTTTTTACATTTGAATAATTTTAATTTTTAATGGTTTACAGTAGTATTTTCTTAGCTAATCCTTAAGCTTGACTATCATCATCCTTGTTTTACAATAAAGAAGCTGAAGATTATCATTGTGAGTTGCATAAATTCATACAGTTGAACTGAAATTAGAATTTAGAATCGAGACCATTGAAATGACTTTGATGTTGTTTCTACCATGCTACAACAGGCACTAGTTATGAAGACTGCTGGATTTTCTAATCTGCAGATCAAAACTCAGCCATCATAAACTCAAGGAAGAAATCCTCCAGGAAACTTATACATAGTATGAAACAAAACAAAATAAGAACAGTTCTTATAACGCATACTAGAGAGTCTGTAGACCTCCTGGAGATTCTGTCATTGCTAAATTACCTTGTTTGTTGCTCAGGGAAGATTGTAATTAGCCCTTGCATACATATCTCAGTTTCTGATTATTGAGTCTTTCATGCACAAAATAAGGATGCACAGTTTCTAGATAGAATCAAAAGGGGCATATGGGTAGAATTAAGGATCTACTTGGAATGTAGAACACTGGGCTCCAATTAGAAATCAATCAAAACCATTTTTCTTTTGACTTTTGTTTTATATTTGTAGTTCTAGAAGTAAATAGTATTACTTAAAAGTCCCACCTAGAATTGTGTTCAGGTGGGCCATGTTTGATCTTATTATTACATTTCTTTTTCTTGGGTAAGATGGAGGAGAGAAGTTGAGTGAGAGTTATTTTTTTGACCTAGACAGCTGTAGACCTCTCCATTTATTCCTTGTGTCACCTCCATTCCCTATTTATGTAACACATACCAGGCTCTTTATGAAACCCTGAGAGTGTTGCTTCACTCTGGCTGTCATTGTTTATTTACTCACAGAATCATTATTGAGTGATTTCTGTGTTTGAGGCATTGTTCTAGGTGTTGGAATTACATCAATGAATTAAAAATACAATCTCTGTTTTCACTGAACTTTCAGAACAAATGGGAGTAAAATGTTTAAAATAAGTAAATCTAAGTAAAAGATATAAGGTATTCTTGGTACTGTTCTTGAAAGTTTTCTGTAAACCTGAAAATTTTTAAATTATTATAAAGGAAGAAAAAGTTCACTGTTAGGACTGTGGATCCACACTTTATGTAGCTATCTTTCTATAATGTTTAACATATTACCAGCGATATTAGATACTTGAACATTTTTCAAGTGACTATAGTTAGAAGCAGGGAATTGTCTTCTATTTTATAAATTGCTTTGAGTTTTTTATGTTCAGCTAATCCACTGTTTTGTTTAGGTAACATGAATGGCGTGAAGCGGAAAGAATGGGAAAACAAGTCAGTGGGAATAGAAGCAGAGAGAAAAACTCAGCATCTTAGTCTTCAAGTACCACTACGATCTCACAGTTCATCCTCTTCCTCCGAAGAGAATAGTAGTTCTAGTGCTGCTCAGCCCTTATTGGCTGGTGAAAAGGAAAGTCCTTCTTCTGCTGCTGATGACCATTTGGTTCAAAAAGAGTTCTTGCATGGCACCAAGAGAGATGATGGCCCAGTAAGGTCAGTATTCAAGTTGATTTAGAAACCTGATGATAATAGGATTATAGTTGCTTAAAATAGTGGCAAGAAAAAACTTTTTCCTCCTTATTCCCTCAATTTAGGAAGTTTTTTTTTTCTCATAGCTGAACATATCTTGAAATGTATTATAAAGGTAATTGATTCTAGTTAATAGAAAAATACAGAAATGTATAAAGAAAGTAAATACTCTCCTATCACACAGAGTAAACCATTATTAACATTCAGATATTATCCTTCCAATTCAGTGGAATAGTCTTGATAGCTGTTCATTTTTATTATGATCTCTAGCCAACATATTTCAAATGTAAAAGTGCAGCGAAAACCTTTCTCCCTACAAGTCTAGCCACCTTCTTTGTATTTCTACTTGGGTGTTTTATGGAGGCCTCAAATTTAAGATGTAACAGATTACCTCGTTCTTGTCATTCTCACCTGGTTCTACTTCAATCAGTGGCACTAACACAAGTTACCAAAGTCAGAAAAATTGGGGGTTTCATGACGACTTCTTTTTTTTTTTTTTTTTTTTTTTTTTTTGACAGGCAGAGTGGACAGTGAGAGAGACAGAGAGAAAGGTCTTCCTTTTCTGTTGATTTACCCCCCAGTGGCTGCTGCGGCCGGCACGCTGCAGCTGGCACACCGTGCTGATCCGAAGCCAGGAGCCAGGTGCTTCTCCTGGTCTCCCGTGCGGGTGCAGGGCTCAAGGACTTGGGCCATCCTCCGCTGCACTCCTGGGCCACCGCAGAGAGCTGGACTGGAAGAGGAGCAACCGGGACAGAATCTGGTGCCCCGACCAGAACTAGAACCTGGTGTGCCAGCGCCGCAGGCAGAGGATTAGCCTATTGAGCCGCGGTGCTGGCCTTTCATGACTTCTTCCTGTCCTTCAATCCTTCTCTCTCAGTCAATACGTTTTGCTGAAGCTTTTAAAAGAACCTTGTAGGTGCATTGGTGTCCATGCATTATGGATAAAATGTTGTTCTCCACGTTTCTCCAATTTTTGCTGTGTTTTAAGCAGCCTCAAAAATTTTAGAACTATAAGAGGGGTGCTGGCGCCGCGGCTCACTAGGCTAATCCTCTGCCTTGCGGCACCTGCACACCGGGTTCTAGTCCCGGTTGGGACGCCGGATTCTGTCCCGGTTGCCCCTCTTTCAGGCCAGCCCTCTGCTGTGGCCAGGGAGTGCAGTGGGGGATGGCCCAAGTGCTTGGGCCCTGCACCCCATGGGAGACCAGGAGAAGCACCTGGCTCCTGCTTTCGGATCAGCGTGGTGCGCTGGCAGGAGCGTGCCAGCCGTGGCAGCCATTGGAGGGTGAACCAACAAAAAAAGGAAGACCTTTCTCTCTCTCTCTCTGTCTCTCACTGTCCAAAAAAAAAAAAAAAAAAAAATACAAACTATAAGGGTATGAACACATATTGTGCTATTTTGATACTTTGAACGAATGTTATATTAAAAATTTTGGGCCCAGTGCTGTGGCTAGTGGGCTAAGCATCCATCTGTGGTGCTGGCATTCCATATGGGCACTGGTTTGAGTCTTGGCTGCACCTCCTCTGATCCAGCTCTCTGCTATGGTCTGGGAAAGCAGTAGAAGATGGTCCAAGTGCTTTGGCCCCTTCACCCACGTGGGAGACCCAGAGGAAGCTCCTGGCTCCTGGCTTCAGATCAGCTCAGCTGTGGTCATTGTTGCCATTTAGGGAGTGAACTAGCATATGGAAGACTTCTCTCTCTGACTCCCTGTCTCTGTCTGTATCTCTGCCTCTCAAATAACAAATTTTTTTTAAAATTTTCTTTTATTTGTAAGATAAATTATTAAAATTACTGAAATATTTTTATGCTCAGAGTTAATTCTGTTATGTACTGAAAATGGTAATAGTTTTTCTTTCTGTTTTAGTGTTCCTACAGAAATTTCAGGAAATAGCCCTGTGTCTCCTAATACTCAAGATAAGTCAGTTGGACAATCTCCTCTTAGATCTCCCCTGAAACGACAAGCCTCTGTGTGTTCCACCCGACTTGGAAGTACTAAGAGTCTTACAGCTGCTTTTTATGGGGACAAGCAGCCTGTTACAGTTGGAGTCCAGTTTAGTAGTGATGTCTCCCGAAGTGATGAGAATGTGCTTGACTCACCAAAGCAGCGGAGAAGTTTTGGTTCATTTCCATACACACCTTCAGCAGACTCAAATTCATTTCATCAATATCGATCCATGGATTCCAGCATGTCAATGGCTGATAGTGAAGCCTACTTTTCTGCAGCTGAGGAATTTGAGCCCATTAGCAGTGATGAAGGCCCTGGGACTTATCCAGGTAGAAAAAAGAAAAAAAAGCAAACCCAGCAGATTGACTACAGTAGGGGTTCCATATATCACAGTGTAGAAGGACCACTCACTGGCCATGGAGAAAGCATTCCTGATCCCCGAACTTTGCCATTCAAAACTCATCCTTCCCAAGCTTCCTTTGTTTCTGCATTAGGTGGAGAAGAAGATGTTGTAGAACATCTGTATGTTGTAGAAGGTGAGAAAACAGTAGAGAGTGAACAGATTACTTCTCAACAACCTGTGATGAATTGTTATCAGACTTACCTTACTCAGTTCCAGGTAATTAATTGGTCAGTTAAGCACCCAACCAACAAAAGAACCTCTAAGTCCTCATTGCATCGACCCCTTGATCTGGATACACCAACTAGTGAAGAAAGTTCGTCATCATTTGAACAGCTTTCTGTTCCAACTTTTAAGGTATAAATCAAGTTATTAGATTCCACTGATATGTTTATTTAGAAAAATAGACTTTTTAGACATTTAAAAAATTACTGTTGCTCAGGCAGACTTTTTGAAGCCATAGCTTCAAATTTTGACATTTAAGTTCAGGGTTATTAAGTGTTATCAATTTAAGCAAATAAAGGAGTGGTAAGATTTGATTGTTGTCTCGTTGACTTAATCAGTTGGCACATAGTCTGTCTACATTTCATTCTAAGATTAGGATCAAGTTTTTGTGAATTCATCTTTTTTTTTTTTAAAGATTTATTTATTTATTTGAAAGTCAGAGTTACTCAGAGAAAGAAGGAGAGGCAGAAAGAGAGAGGTCTCCCATCGACTGGTTCACTCCCCAGTTGGCTGCAGCAGCCAGAGCTGTGTCAATCTGAAGCCAGGAGCCAGGAGCTTTTTCTGGGTCTCCCTTGTGGGTGTAAGGGCCCAAGTGCTTGGGCCGTCTTCTGCTTTCCCAGGCACAGCAGAGAGCTGGATTGGAAGTGGAACAGTAGGACTCGAACTGACGCCCATATGGGATGCCAGCACTGCAGGTGGCAGGCAGCTTTACCTGCTGCGCCACAGCGCCAGCCCCTCATCTTGTCTTTAAAATAAAATTTTAAATCTATTTTTAATCAAATTTTTTTCTAATCAATAAATGCTTCCAGGCAAATCTGGTTCCACTCCCTTGACATTTGAATTCTTATAATTTAGTAGGAATGTAGTTATTGCCAATGTCTATAATGAATTCTGCAAATGGCCTTTCTTTAGGAGAACTGAAAACACCTCAAAATAAATTTTGCGATAATAGCCAACATGAAAACTCTATTAAAAAGATAAATTGTAAGAAAAACTTTTTATATTGAAGAGTAAAATTAAGTGTATACACTCTTATAGAACTGATTAATAATTATTTAGTAATTTTATGTAGTATATAGAACCCATACATAAATACACTTATTTGAAGTGTCTTAATGTTAATCTCTTTAATCATTCATAATTTAGATATTTACTATATACTGCTCTGTGCCAGGCATTTGATAAAAAGCGGTGAAGGAAACAAACTTGGAGCTTAAAACCTATAAGAAAGAGATAGGCGGCCGGCGCCGCGGCTCACTAGGCTAATCCTCCGCCTAGCGGCGCCGGCACACCGGGTTCTAGTCCCGGTCGGGGCGCCGGATTCTGTCCCGGTTGCCCCTCTTCCAGGCCAGCCCTCTGCTGTGGCCAGGGAGTGCAGTGGAGGATGGCCCAGGTGCTTGGGCCCTGCACCCCATGGGAGACCAGGAAAAGCACCTGGCTCCTGGCTCCTGCCATCGGATCAGCGCGGTGCGCCGGCCGCAGTGCGCCGGCCGCGGCGGCCATTGGAGGGTGAACCAACGGCAAAAGGAAGACCTTTCTCTCTGTCTCTCTCTCTCACTGTCCACTCTGCCTGTCAAAAAAAAAAAAAAAAAAAAAAAAAAAGAGAGAGACAGGCAATAAATAGATAAGTATATGGTTGCAAGTTGAGAAGAGAATTAGGAAGATAATCTAAAGATGTTGGGGTAGAGAATAGCAGAGGAGGGACCTGGCTATTGTATTGTTTTGGGACTTCTGAGGAGGTAATATTTAAACTAAAACCTGAAGGATGGGGAGGAACTGGGGATGGGAGGTTCTCAAGATGCTGCATTCCAGGCAAAGAACATAGTGTTCCTGCAACCCTGAAGTGGGAAAGAGGCCAATGAGCTTAAGAAATATTGGAGAGACTTGTTGATGATGAGGCTAGAGACCTCAGTAAAGGTCAGATCATTCATGGCTTCAGGAGTTCAGAGTTTAATTTCTGTGGGGAACTGTTGGGAAATTAAAGGAAAAGTGATATAAGCTCATGTACTTTTGCCTCTTAAGTGGGGTGGAATTATCATTAAGCAATGAAGGAAATGAGGTGATGACTTAGGAGGCTGTTGCTGTATATATCAGAGATGATGGGCTTGGATTAAAAATTGTTAGTAGTTACTGGAGATAGATGTGTGATAAATGGAGTTGAATATTTTTGCAGAGATAAACTGTGAGTAATAGGTATTAAAAGAAGAAGAAACATTAGAGACAGTTGCAAAGTTTTGGTTTTAAGGTTTTCCCTGTTTCTTATCTTGCCCAAGATAAATTACCCATGCTGAGGTTAGAAAATCTTCTTTTTATTCCATGTTGAAATACATAGGTATGTGAATTTTCTGCTATAAAACCAGATGGTAATCGTTATGCACAATAGTACCTGAGAGGATAAAGCTATTTTGGTATTAAGTAATTTCTAGTTCAGTTAGGCAAATTACTCTAGTTTCTGGAGAGAGTAGGTCAAGGAATTCATATCTTTTTATGCAACTTCAAAAGTAGAACATAGGAAGTAAGAAAACCTTAGAACCTAAATAACTGAGTAGCATTTATAAGGATTCAGTTTAGGTTGTCATGTTTATCATTTTATCCTTTGTTATCCTAGATTCTTCTTCAATGTAATGTTTCTTTGGGTTTCTGTGCTACTTTATAGTTGATTGTATTAGGAAAAGATTAAAGTTTTCTTGGGAAGAGCTAATTTTGAAAAGGAACTCTGGAAGAAAGGCATCTGAAATACTTGGTTTTAGATTTTAGTTGTATTCTTTTACTCTTGTTCCTTAACCCTCACTAAACTGCTGAAATTGCCAATTGAATAGCTTCTGTGATTTTTTTCAATTTGCCTGTTATATATTTGACTTGAATAGTGAAATTCTGATTATAAGATAATTTGCAATATTGGTTGATATCATAAATTGGAGAAATACTTAAAATTAAAATTCTAAATTGAAATATTTTATGTTATCCTAGGTTATCAAACAAGGGCTCACAGCTAATTCTTTGCTGGACAGAGGCATGCAATTTTCAGGACCAACCTCAAAGTAAGTAAAAATCATACACTATTTTTTTTTAAGATTTATTTATTTGAAAGGCAGAGTTACAGAGAGGTAAAGGTAGAGGCAGAGAGAGAGAAAGTCTTCCATTTGCTAGTTCGTTCCCCAGATGGCCACAACGGCCAGAGCTGTGCTGATCCAGATGCAGGTGCAGGAGCCCAAGCACTTCGGCCATCTTCCACTACTTTCTCAGGTCATAGCATGGAGCTGGATCGGAAGTGGAGCAGCTGGGTCTTGAACTGGTGCCCATATGGGATGCTGGCACTGAAGGCGGTGGCCTTACCCAATATTCCACAGTGTCGGCCCCAAAACCAGACACTTTTAAAGTTTGAAAATCAGCCATTCTTGATTATGAGATAGGCAGAGTTTATTCTTGGCAATAGTCATTCTTTAGTATAGACTGAGTATAGACTTTTAAGAATAAATTGCCCAGGGGAGGAAGCCATTGTAATCCATGAGCTGTACTTTGGAAATTTATATTCATTAAATAAAAGCTAAAAAATAAAAATAAAATAAAAAAAAATAAATTGCCCAACATAATATAGCTCTTTGATATGGCTTTAGCTACATATATATGCAGTCAGAGTATTTTTACTAAGCATACTTTGCAAATTATAACTTGAAATGTCTAAGTATGGTACTAATAAAGCCAGTTTTGTGTTTTTCATATGTTGGAACAAGTCATTGAGTAAATGTATCAAAATTTTTTTCTTTAGTTGATGTATCAGCCATCTTTGATCAGTTTATATTTTGATGGCTCATTTGGCCATTGAAAAATATTTCGGACAAAAAATATCAATTCCAATTCCATGACATTTTTAGTTGAAAGAAATATAGTTTAAATATGCACTCATGTTAAGGCAGCACTAATTTTTCTTTCTGTTTATGATCTTTTCAATATATGCTTTGCTTGCTAAATTGTATAGTACCCCATATACCCCTTTGGAAAAGAAAGTTGTTGACAACACTGATGATGAAACATTAACGGAAGAGTGGACCCTGGATCAACCAGTCTCCCAGACCAGAACGACAGCCATAGTTGAAGTAAAAGGAACCGTTGATATTGTTCTGACTCCCCTGGTGGCTGAAGCTTTAGACAGGTATTAATTTTGTCTAAAAATATAGTTGTTACTTTATAAAATGGTACATATGGTATGACATTTCTTACAGGAGATTGTTGATGATATCTATTTTGATTGACTAAAAATGAAGGTACATTTAAAGAGGCCTATGTTTCAGTATCCTTTTTTAATTTTCATCCTAACTAATAATATTGCAATAATATAATAATTTTGAGATAGAATTGACATTCTATTTTTGGCTTTGGCATAATGAGCATAAAATGATTATATACTCAGGAATTAACTATTTTGTTTCATTTTCTTTTTTTTTTTTTTTTTTTTTTGAAGATTTATTTTATTTACTTGAGAGGCAGAGTTACAGAGAGAGGGAGAAAGAGGTCTTCCATCTTCTGGTTCACTCCCCAAATGGCCACAATGGCCAGAGCAGTGCCGATCTGAAGGCAGGAGCCAGGAATTTCTTCTGGGTCTCCCACTTGGGTGAAAGGGCCCAAGATCTTGGGTCATCTTCCACTGTTTTCCAAGGTACATTAGCAGAGAGCTGGATCAGAAGTTAAGCTCCCAGGACTAGAACCAGTATCTATATCAGGTGCCAGCACCTTAGGCAGAGGCTTAACCTACTATGCCATGGTGCCAGGCCCCTGGGCCCCTTTATGTTCTTATTTTATTCTCACTGTTGTCTACTTAATGAAGGGAGAATGGGGAAATAGATACTAACTTGAATATAAGCCACAGTGGAACACAATGGAATGCAAAGTTATGTGGAAAACAGAGTGCTGAAGGAGTTGGGAAGATAGGAGGTTCACTGGGAAGCGATTTTCATGAGAGTCTTCATTTTGCTTCAAAGGTATATAATTTTCTGATATATTGTTAAGATTCCCATGAGATGTCTCACAAGTGAAAAACATAGGAAATCATATTCAGGAGATTGTAAAAGAAAAGAGCGTTGCCTAATCCCTGGAATGCTTTTTCTTGGAGTGAGGGTGTTAATGGTATGGATAAAAATGTCAGAAATATTTCCCTTGTATAATGTCTAAAAATGTGATATAGGGGCAAGCCTTGTGGCACAGCAGGTAAAGCCATTGCCTCCAATGTTCGCATTCCATATGGGTGCCTATTTGCACCTCAACTGTTCCAGATCCCTGCTAATATCCTGGGAAAAGCAGTGGAAGATGGCCCAAGTACTTGGGCCCCTGCCACCCAAGTGGGAGTCCTGGAAGAAGTTCCTGGCTCCTGGCTCCTGGTTCCTGGCTTTGGCCTGGCCCAGTCATGGCTACTGCAGCCATCTGGGGAACGAACCTGTGGATTGGAGATTCTCTCTGTCTCTTTCACCCTCTTTCTCTGTAACTCTGCCTTTCATATAAATAAATAAATCTTTTAAAAAATGTGGTTTAGGCATTCTCAATTTGAAGAATTGTAAATATTGACTTGATGCTAAGTTTCACTGTTTAGATAAACTAGGTCATAGAATTAAGTGACACTTAGATTTTTCCTTTACTCTTTTTTTTCTTCCCTCAGGTATATTGAAGCAATGGTTCACTGTGCTAGTACACGACATCCAGCTGCAATTGTGGATGATCTTCATGCCAAAGTCCTCAGGGAAGCAGTCCAAAATAGCAAGACCACCTTCTCAGAAAATGTAAGAATTTTTTTAATTCAGTGTAATAGCAAACTGTGAAAAACTTGAATGTATCAAAATTTTATTAGTAAGTAAGTTAGAATACATGGACATGTTCAAAAAGCCTTTCTAGGTCATTGGTGCCATTAAAGATAGCATATATACTCTAACATGAATGAAATAGCAGTAAAAATATTTGTTTTGTAATTGTAGTTTTTTTTTTCTTTTTAATTCAAAAGTAACTTAGTGTCACCCATTTTCTAATTAGCATGGGCATAATTGAGTGACCATGACTTAATTTCTAAGAAATTGAAGCAGCTCATTTTTAAAAAAACTTTCTTCTATATTTAGACGACTTGTATCTTAATGTTATTTTTGAGGTTATTCTTGTTCACATCAGTAATTCAAATCACTACCTATTGTATGGTATTCTGCTTATGTTGCAGTTCTAGTCATTAAGCTAGTTGCTTAAGCCATATGCTGGTGTTTGGCGATTTTTCCATTTGACTTTCAAAACTATCTGGAACATATTTGGACTAAGGACCAGAAGAGAGGTAAAAGGGAGGCTGATTTTTTTTTTTTTTTTTTTTTTTGACAGGCAGAGTGGACAGTGAGAGAGAGAGACAGAGAGAAAGGTCTTCCTTTGCCGTTGGTTCACCCTCTAATGGCCGCCGCGGCCAGCGCGCTGCAGCCAGCGCACCGCATTGATCCGATGGCAGGAGCCAGGAGCCAGGTGCTTTTCCTGGTCTCCCATGGGGTGCAGGGCCCAAGCACCTGGGCCATCCTCCACTGCACTCCCTGGCCACAGCAGAGGGCTGGCCTGGAAGAGGGGCAACCGGGACAGAATCCGGTGCCCCGACCGGGACTAGAACCCGGTGTGCCGGCGCTGCTAGGCGGAGGATTAGCCTAGTGAGCCACGGCGCCGGCCGATTTTTTTGTTTTTTAAGATCATTTATTTGTGTGAAAGACATAGTTACAAGAGAGAGAGCTATATAGAGAAATCTTCTATCTGTTGATTCGCTTCCAAATGGCCACAACAGCCGGGACAGGGCCAGGCTGAAGCCAGGAGCTTGGAACTCTATCTGGGTCTCTTATGTGAGTTGGCAGGGGCCCAAGCAGTTGGGCCATCCTCTGCTGCTTTTCCAGGCACATTAGTAGGTTAGCAGGGAGCTGGATAGAGAGTGGAACACTTGGGGTTCAAACTGGCACTCACAGAGGATGTCAGTGTTGCAGGCAACAGCTTAACCTGTTGCACCACAGCACTGTTCCAGAAGCTGATGCTTTTTAGTGAACCAGTTTGTCATTATATATTGACCTTTCATGTGATAGATAATTAAGGTAGAAGAAAACAGAAAAAAAAGTTTTTTGTTTAATATTTCCAGCAAATAAGAGGCCAATGATCAGAAACCAAGTCTGCTTTCAAGTCAGTAGAATTCTATGATCCTAAAAAAGGCCTAACAATACTATTACCATTTTTTTCTGTTTGTTTCTCTATAGACTGATTTCACTTTAATATGTATTACTTTTGTCAACATTGAAGGTACCAGTCTATCTCCTAGCTTTTCCAAGGTCTGGATTTTAAGATGGGATGTTAAACCAGATGACATTTGGCACACTAATGGGCACAGTGAATAAAGAAGTAGCTGTTGTGGATGATGTGACAATTATGGAAGGTCTGTGAAATATTTCTGTTTTTAATATTTCTAAGTTATCTTCCAAACAAGATGTTCGAGGAACAAAAACTGAGCCCCCTACTATAGGAGCGACTACGCAAGGACAAGCACAGACAAATTTTACAATGAAGCAAGATAATGTAACAATTAAAGGTCTTCAAGCTAATGTCAGCATACCAAAGGTAAACATTTAATATTTAAAAAATTTTCATGTAAGAGGAGAACATTTTGTTGGTTTTTATCCTTTGCATTTACCAAAATGAATAATGGAATACTTTGCAATAGTGAAAACATTTTATTCATTTATTTATTCTTTTGATGATCTAATATAGCTTTAATGTAATATAAATAGTTAGCTAAAATCTTGGGTAATATTCCATAAAACATTCCACACCCATCCAATAAAAAATTATCATCATTTTGAGAGTTTGTGTTTATAAACCTTGCCTTCATCACTCTTAGATAGGTCATTCTTAATGGAAGTTTTTAATTTTCTACATATTTTACACTTTGGAGATAAGTTTTTACTTTTCAATTCTGGAATTTGTGACATTTTATATATTAGGTAAACCTATGCTTGTTACAAGCCTCAGTGGAAGAATCTCCAACTACAGCTCCTAGTAGAAGTGTGACTCATGTTTCTCTAGTGGCTTTGTGTTTTGACAGAATTGCTACCCAAGTTCGTATGAACAGGTAAGGAAGACTTCATTAATTTGAGCCATGCTAATCTTACAAGGTACTAAAGCAGTCCTTGATGATCTTTTTAATACATCTTTGATCATTGTAATGTTAAAACGTAAGCTTGTTTTGGGAACTTAAATCTTACTCTACGGATTCATTTAGTATGTTTTTAAAAGCCTGTGCTATTTTTATTCATAATTTTTAGTAAACATTGAAGAATTTATAATTAATTGGTGAATTAAAGTAGTGTGGTAGGTTCTAAAAAAGTAAAGCATCTAGTTAACTCTTTACTGAACTATATCATTAAAATGTTACCATTACACCCTGTTTTCTTTTTTCATAGAGGTGTGGTTGAAGAGACTTCAAATAATGCAGAACCTGGTAGAACATCAAATTTTGATAAGTATGTTCATGCCACTAAGATGCAGCCTCAGTCTTCTGGGTCCCTCAGATCAAATGCTGGAGCAGAAAAAGGCAAAGAAATTGCAGCCAAGTTAAACATTCATCGAGTTCATGGGCAGCTCAGGGGTCTTGACACAACAGGTGGGATTCTACAACAAACGTGGGGTTTTGGCATATATAAATGGAAGATTTTGCTGAAGAGAACATGAGTTTTTCCTTTGTATATTGGACAATATGAGTACTTTATAAGAAAGAGATGTTTCTACATACAGTAAACAAATGGTATTCTTTTTTTTTTTTAAAGATTTATTTTATTTATTTGAAGGACAGAGTTACAGAGAGAGGTAGAGACAGAGAGAGGTGTCTTCAATCCACCGGTTCACTCCCCAAGTGGCCGGAACGGCCGGAACTGTGCCCATCCAAAGCCAGGAGCTTCTTATGGATCTCCCGAGCGGGCGCAGGGACCCAAGGACTTGGGCCATCTTCCACTGCTATCCCAGGCCATAGCAGAGAGCTGAATAGGAAGAGGAACAGCCAGGACTAGAACCGGCTCCCATATGGGATTCCGGCGCATCAGGCCAGGGCTTTAACCCACTGTGCCACAGCGCCGGTCCCACAAATGGTATTATTTCTTACGATCTGTTCAGAGTAGAAGTGAACTTGGTTGAAGTTGGTATGAAAGTTAGTGGTATGACTAAATTAGAAACTACTTCTGTCCACTATGTGCTTTCTTCATGCTATCTGCATGAATCTTTGTAGTTTTTCTTCTTCTTCTTCTTTTTAATATTTATTTTAAAGAGTTATAGAGAGAAGCAGAGACAGAGAGAGATATTCCATCTGCTGGTTCACTTCCCAGATGGCCACAACGGCTGGAACTGCATCGACCTGAAGCCAGGAGCCAGGAGCTTCCTCTGGGTCTCCCACGTGGGTGAAGGGGCCAAAGCACTTGGGCCATCCTCTAATGCTATCCCTGGCCATAGCAGAGAGCTGGATCGGAAGAGGAGCAGCTGGGACTAGAACCAGTGCCCATATGGGATGCTGGCACTTCAGACCAGAGCTTTAACCCACTGCGCCAGCCCCATGTAGTTTTTCTTCTTATTAAAAAATTGTAAACTTTATTAAAAACAATTAATTACAATATAAATCAAAACCAGATAGCTTAGTCTTATTACAAGTGGCAGACATTCCTGTTAAAAGTCCCTGTTGAAGTCAAAGAGAAAAGAAGAGGGGCTGGCATTGTGGTGCAGTGAGTTAAGCTGCCACTTGGAACACTGGTATCCATATAGGGGCACTAGTTCAAATCCTGGCTGCTCCAGTTCTGATCCAGCTTTCTGCTAATGCATCTGGGGAAGCAGCAGAGGATGGCTCAAGTACTTGGGGCCCTGCCACCCACATGGGAGACCTGGATGGGGTTCTGGGTTCCTGGCCCAGTCTTGGCCATTGTGGCCATTTGGGGAGTGAATCTGTGTCTGAAAGATATCTCTTTCCCCACCGTATCTCCTTCCCCCTTGCCCCCTCAAGCTATCTCCACTCTTCCCCCCATTAGTCTGTCTGTCAAATATATAGATGTTATATATCATTTCAGTATTTTGAGCCCTATTCATATCATATTCTCATTTAAAACCTTAAATGATTTCACATTATCAGAGATTTAGTCCAGAAAAAGTTGGATTTATTGGTCTTTAGTATGCTGAGATATCTGTGTGGGACAGCTGATCAGACCTGAAAGAACAAATGAGTTCCTTAAATTTGCTCATTATGCTGATATTCTGTAGCTTCTGAAGGATGTGATTCTTGTGTGTATTTCGGGTTTGTATAGGAGCTGTGACTTTCTTCAAGGTTTATTTTGCCATCTTTGTTATGAGACCAAAGCATTTGACCTGAGGATTTCAAAAGACATTTTATTGTTACCTGATATAAAATACAGTAACTTGAGTAAAAAACAATAAAAGAAAACACTTCTCTTTCTGTAGTTTGTACCAGTGACCAGTTTTCACGTGAATACTATACAGTCTGTAACCTGTGCCTTAGATAATTTTGGAAGGCATGTGATCCAGATAAAACTTTATCAAGGACAAAACTCCCAATAAAATTCCTAAGTTTGCATTTGCATAAAAATTCAGAATAAATGTAAATGTCTTTGCCTATATGTATATTAGATACTCGGTAATCTTAGGCATTTGTTAAAAAGGGGGAGGGGATATAGATGTCATCTGTGGTGGTAGAGGCTTGGTTTTTAATAATTTTGTAACTTTGTTCTATGTGAATATATTACCTGCTCAAGAAATTTAAGTGAAAATCCAGTGAAATCCTCGTGTGATACTGTGCATCAGAAGAAGCTAATGGGGTTAAAGAATAATATAAAAAGTTAAAGAATGAGAAAATTATAGGAAAAAAAGTGAATGCTTACTCTCTGAACAAGACTTGCAAATCAAAATAGAAAGAATGTTATTTTCTTATGATAGAATATTATATTTACATAGCTATTGAACTGTTTTTGTTTTTCAGATTTATTTTTTATTTATTTGAAAGCACAGTACAGAGAGAGAGAGGGAGAGACAGACAGATCTTCTATCTGATGCTTTACTCCCTAAATGGCTAGGCCAGACCAAAGCCAGGAGCCAGGTGGTTCTTCTGGATCTCCCACGTGGGTAGCCCTTGGGCCATTTTCTGCTGCTTTCCCAGGCACATTAGCAGGGAGCTGGATTGGAATTGGAGATACACAGATTTAGGAACATAGTGGAACTCCTCCCTACCCTCCTTCTTGCCCACATTCTGACCCTTTCTCCTCCTCCTCGAATTCCCATTCTTAATTTTTATAGTGTTCTGTTTTCAGTGTACTTAATGATTGTAAAGTTAACCCTACTCTAAATAAAGGAGTTCAACAAATAGTATGAAGAGAGAGGTGACAAAACAAAACAAAACATTGTTCTTCAGTGGGAGAGACAAGGTTTATAAATAATCATCTATTCTCAAGATCTATTTTACTCCAATACATTACATTTCAGGTATTCTATTAGTTACATTGGATGAGGGATATCTGTCTTTTTGGGACTGGCTTATTTCACCAAGTATAATGATTTCTGGTTGCTATCATCTTGTTTCAAAGAGAGACTTTTTTTTTTTTTTTTTTTTTTTTTTTTTACAGCTGAGTATACCCATAGTATACATATACCATAGTTTCTTAATACAGTCAACAGTTGATGGACATCTGGGTTGATTCCATATCTTAGCTATTGTAAATTGTGCTGCTATGAACATAGGGGTACAGATAATTCTTTCATATACTGATTTCTTTCCATTTGGGTAAATTCCTAGGAGAATGACCTGAGGAGATTATCATGGTATCCTATACATGAAAAATGAGAACCAAAGCTGAGGGGCCGGTTAATGGGTGCCAGTTCCAGTCCTGGCTGTTCCACTTCCTATCCAGCTTCCTGCTAATGCACCTGGGAAAACAGTGGAGGATATCTCAAGTACTTGGGACCCTGCACCCAGAGGGGGAGACCTGGAGGAAACTCTTGACTCCTGGTTTCTGCCTGGCTCAGCCCTGGCTGTTGCGGCGATTTGGGGAGTGAAGCAGCAGATGGAGGATCTCTGTCTTTCTCTCTCCTCTCTGTATCTCTGCCTTTCAAATAAATACATAAATCTGTACTAAAAAAAAGAAAAAAAGAAAACCAAAGCTGGGTTTCAAAATGATCTCTAATGGACTGGAGGGCAATTTACTTCAAATGTCAACAACTTAAATTTAGGCATTTTAAAAATATTCTTTTCGCATTTCTGTGTTTGTTAGCTATAATCAGAGAAAGAGAAAAAGGAAAAAAAGAAGGCATAATAAAAACTCCTCCGAGGTACTCAGGTGTTAGCTTTCATATTGCAACTTGATAGCAGTGGAATCATACGAGTATCTCATGATAAAATGTAGGTATATACAATCTATTAGAACAAAGCTGTCTTAGAAAAAGCTACAATTTTCTTATAAAATAATATTTATCCCAAGAATGGGTAATTAAGATAAATTTTTTGTTTTGTAAAATGATTAAAGGTATTTAAAACTGTCTTATCATGAAGCTGAATTATTCAGGAACTTTTTAACTTTACATTTTAGAGTACTTTAATCTTTCAAAATGAATTGATACTACCTTTGAGCAATTATTTGTGAATTATGAATCTTCTATATCTTGCAGAGTATTATTTTACATTTGGTTTATTTGTTTGTTTTATTTCCCCATCTTTTTGACAGAATATTAAGATATCTTTTAAGACAACCACTTGCCAAATGTTTGATTTTTAAAATGTCAACTTTTGTCTTTCAAATGGTCATTTGGCTCTCTCTTGACAATAGACATTGGAACCTGTGCCATTACTGCCATCCCTTTTGAGAAGTCCAAAGTTTTATTTACTCTTGAGGAGTTGGATGAATTTACTTTTGTGGATGAAACAGACCAGCAAGCTGTTCCAGATGTAACTCGAATAGGCCCTAGCCAAGAAAAATGGGGCTGGATTATGTTTGAATGTGGACTTGAAAATTTAACCATAAAAGGTAAACATTTTGTTGTTGCTGTTGAATTCTGCTTACACAGGGCAATATGAACCAGTCTCACAATGGTGAAATGTTTTAAATAATTGTGACTTAGAATAACTTGGGTGAATAACATAAAGCAGAAAATGTGGTACCTGGGATTATATACCAGAAATAGGTATCCCATTCCAATTGCATAAATGGAGCTTTTCCTCCATTGTGTTATCCAAAAGTAAGTAGAGCAGCCAGTTGTACCGAATCCCAATGCCTGAATCAAGCAATTGGTGACCTAGAAAAACATCCCCAAATAAAATATAAAACTAGTTATAAACATTTACATTTGTCAGAATTGTCTTTGACTAATAGAACTTTGCTGTATAGAATGTTGACATTGTAAATATTTTATTCAGTGAAAAATACAAACTTACAACTTTATTTGTTTCTTACATATTATTGGGGTAATATTTTAAAACAAGAAGGTTAAATTGTACATTAAGTCTTTTAGCTTTAGTCATATATAATACAGTAACTACTGTAGTACCAGTAATTACTATTATTTATTCTCCTAATAATTTACTTACCTACTTTATATATAAATGCAAATAGTTGGTAAAAAAAAATCTCTAAAATTTTATATGGATATGATAGAGTACAACATTGAAATTCCCTTTTTTAATGAATAAATTATTTTGTTTTTATAGGAGGACGACAGTCTGGTGCTGTTTTATATAATAGTTTTGGAATTATGGGCAAAGCTAGTGCCACAGAGAGGGGTGGAGTGCTGACATCCAATAATTCTTCTGATTCTCCAACTGGCAGTGGTTATAATACTGATGTCTCTGATGATAATCTTCCATGTGACCGGACAAGTCCTTCTTCAGACTTAAATGGAAATTCCGTTTCAGATGAGCAAGTTGGTGAATTTCTAGTAATACTAAAACTGTGAGAAAATGGCATAGACTACTATAGACTCAATTCAAAATTATTTATTAATTTTTAAAGACTTATTAATTTATTTTGAAAGTCAAGAGTTAGAGAGAGAGAGAGGTAGAGACGGAGAAAGAGCTTCCATCCACTGGTTCACTCCCTAGTTGGCTATAGTGGCAAGTGCTGGGCCAGGCTGAAGCCAGGAGTCAAAAGCTTCATCAGGGTTTTTCCAAATGGATTACAGGGGCCTGAACACTTGGGCCCACTTTGCTACAACTCCAGGCCCTCAATTCAAATTTAATTTCTGGAGTATAGTTGCTTGTGTTTCCCTACTTTAGATTTATGATATCTGCTTAAATGTTAGTAAAAGCATGTTGGTAAATATATTAATACTAGAGTATTATTTCGGAAATGTTTTATAGACACACACACACATATATACATATATATTTATATATCATAGTATTTAGCATGATAGCTTGTTCATATTATATACTTAATATGTATTTGCTGAATCAATCAATTACTGGAATTTAAGAAAAACAGGATTTTAGCAAAAATTATTTTTAAGTAGTTTGTTCATAACTTTTCATGTAAATTTAAATTTTTTTTTAGTTTTTACTTATTTCAGTTAGAATTCTGAATAGTACCTTGTATTCAACTCATTATTTTTATTATGGCTTAGTTTCATGATGTGTACAGTAACAGCAATAACAAAAAATACTTAAAATTCTAGTTTGTAGGAAAGTTGTACCACCCACAGGTGACTCTGAGCAAGCTACTTTCTCCTAAGTTTCCTCACCTTTAACATAAGTGTGGTAATGATATTAACTTCATAGAGATGTGAAGATTGAGGAGACAATAAATACGAAAGAATTAACTCAGTACCTTGCACATAAGACTTTACTCCAGCCCAGCCCTACCCCCGGCGCTGCCAGTCCCACGGTCTCATGGCTCGGCTCCCCAGGCACAAAGCTAGGAGAGTAGGACACAGACAGAGCAGGAGAAGCAAGGGGGCTGGGGGTGGCTCTGAGCCATGGTTTATCAAATCTAGCAGCTCTGTTTCTTTGATATTATGTTACTTACCTCCCTGAACTCTGAAGAGCTGTGCATATTTAAAAAATATCCTGTTTCTCAATGCTTATCAGATTACTAGCATATAATTAAGATTGTTTTGTTATAAAGTATTATGAATTTATTGTTCAGTAGTATTTTTTTATGGCTCTATATTTGGAACTTGTAACATTCTGTTAAAATGGAATGGGGAGGTGATGATTTAACCTAGTGGTTAAGAAACTGATGGAAGATCTCTCTCTCTCTCTCTCTCTCTCTCTCTCTCTCTCTGTAGCTCTGACTTTCAAGTAAATAAATAAATAAATCTTTAACAAAAAAGATTCCTATGTCCCATATCAGAATTCCTGAGTTTGATCTCTGGCTCCTGACTCCAGGCCCCAGAAGGAAATGGTAATGGTTCAAATAATTGGGTTCCTGCTATCCATGTGGGAGACCTGAATTGACTTCCCAGCTTCTGCCCAGCCCAGATTTAGCTGCTGTGGGCATTTGAGGAGTAAACCGTCAGATGGGAGTTTTGTACTCTCTGTACTTCTCAAAAATAAATAAAAAATATTTTTTATGGAATGGGAAGCATATTGCAGTAGAAAGCAGAGACCTTAATTCTATAACCCATTCTCCAACTTAATAATTACAGGAGCTCTGCCAAGTCACAGGACCACTTTCTCTCACTTTTCTTTTGGGAAGGTAACAGCTCAACATCCCTAAACAATGTGATTGAGTTAAGTAACCAATCAAAGCCTGTTGATTTATGGTTTATAGTGCAGGATTTTTTCAGCTTGTTCTTGGAGCATCAGTGATCTGTAGCTGTTTCTCAAATCAGGAAAGACTAGGCTAGGTAAAGTTTACTTTGCCTGGTATTTATAAAGGTGTTGTATATAAAACTTGATCTAATAGAAAGGTTTTGTGTTAGTAGTTTCAAAGGGCTGTCCATTAATCAGTTTTTTCATTATGTTTTGTAAAGGATGAAGGAGTTGAATCTGATGATTTGAAAAAAGATTTACCTCTCATGCCTCCACCTCCAGATTCATGTAGCATGAAGTTAACCATTAAAGAAATTTGGTTTAGTTTTGCAGCCCCCACCAATGTTAGATCTCCTACACATGCATTTTCTAGGTAAAAAGTTTTTATAGTACTCCGGCTTGTTGTTTACTCTTCATTTAAAATAGTATACATTTCTGTTTCATATATTTCTGAATTATTTTTCTGATATACTTAGTATTAGTTTTGCCACTTGTTTCATCTTTTCTACATTATACTTTCTGTAAACAGTGTTCTCACCTTGGTAAATACAAAATTTTCTTTCCTAATACTTTAGTTTTGTTTTTCCCATGTCACCCTGCCTTAGGCTTTTGTTTATCCTTTTTACCTCTGACAAGCTTTTTTTCCTCTTTTTTTTTCTTTATGCTTTTTTTTTCTTTCTTAGTTATATTTCATAATTTACCAGTGGTCATAAGGAAAAGAAAATAATTCTGTCCAAATAAAATTAAGTGAATATGGTAGATATGGGAAATTGTTTGACAATTTTGATCACTTGTCTTTGTGATTCATAATTTATTTTAAAAGGCAACTGAATCTTTTAAGTACTGCAACTCCAGCTGTTGGTGCATGGCTTGTTCCCATTGATCAACTTAAATCATCCTTAAACAAATTAGAAACTGAGGGAACCTTGAGAATTTGTGCTGTTATGGGATGCATAATGACAGAAGCATTAGAGGTATGTCTTTCAATAATACAGGGAAACATAAATCTCTTATTAAAAATGATTCCTTGTTAACCAGTTTTAGAAAATATTAGACTTGTAAGTTCTTAATTGCTAGATGTCTTTTATTTGTAGGGTATTTTATACCTATCATTTAATCTGTTGTTCTTGCTTGGTTTCAGAATAAAAGTGTACATTTTCCCCTAAGAAGTAAGTACAATAGACTTACAAAAGTTGCCCGCTTTCTCCAAGAAAATCCTTCATGTTTACTATGTAATATACTTCACCACTACCTGCACCAGGCAAATTACTCCATCATTGATGATGCCACGATGGTGAGTTCTGAAACCATATGTTAGCCTTAAAGAAACCTCTATTCTTTAGAGACCACTGGCCTACAGGGTTTGAAATGCATGTGGGAAGTCCAAAGGGGAAACTTCGTTAGAAATACAGTAGACAGGAAGGTACTTAGATTCATATTTTGAGAGTTCCCAGCATTATGGTGTAAGTACAAGCTGTGGACATGAAAGGTTAGATTCTAGGGATGATGTGTCTAAATGAAATTGGAATCTGGAAGAATGCACAAATTAAGTAGGGAGGATAGATAGAGATACACAGAGCATTAAGGGAGAAGAGGTAGGAAAACCAGAAAACAGTTACATCTTAGAAATGAGAGGTATAAAGAGTTTCAAAAAATAGAGTAATCATGAGGGTCAAATTTCACATAAAAGTTTATTAAGCTTTAATTAGCGATTGAGACCAGAATATATAATTTCACAAAATAAATTTATTTCTGCCCCCTAACAAAGCAGATAACACATCATGATTAGAATTCTAGAGCTTTGAGGATCTCCCTTCTCTAAGTTCTGGTCAGTATGCAAGAGTACTTAGTAATTCGGAACAGTTTTGTCAGTATTATCAATGGCCAGTCAGAACATTAGCCAAGTAGGTCAAGAATCTTTATTATGTGATAAATTTGAGAAAAAATGCTTTATCTGAATCTGATATAGTGGTTTCTACTTCTTCCCTGTGAGTTCAAGACTGGAAGGGCTATAATGTACTAACTTGCTCCTCTGACAATAGGCAGAGAAGGCAGAACAGGAAGAATGGCAGGTATTTTCCTGGATTCATCCTCTGTCTGACAGGCTTTTCACATAAGAGGAGGAAGCATAGATAGGTCTCCTTACTTGAGTCTGGGAATGAAAGGGATTCCTCAGAAAGTAAATGTATTTAATCAAATCTGTTTAATCAGATTAGCTATTTCTGTAACATGTGGAGTTGTAGGAAAGAAGTTGAAGAGATTGTTTCTGTTTAGTTTAGGACTTTAATAGGAAAATAATGAAAATTTTTTTTCTTAATCACTGCCGTGTTATAAAATATATTATCAGCCACATAATTATTGAAGACGATATATTTGACTTCCAAGGCAGTTATAGATGCATCTATGACCAATATTTATTTATAGATATTTGATTTGTTAAAATGGTGATAGTTACCTAATCTTTGAAGGGAATAATTTGGTTTCCTCGTGATTCACTGAATATTCCAATTACTCAAAAATTTTGATTGTTCATTTGGGCAAAATAATACTCAACTGACTAAATGCTTGTTAATGAGAACCCCAACTTTGTGCTTTATGTACTCATGTGGTGCTGTTGTATTTGTATTTTATGATAGAAAGATACAATGTTATATTTAGAAATTATTAAGTTCTTTAGTTATATTGAAATCCTGATGTTTGGGATAAATTTGGATAAATTACTTAATGTCCCTTAATGTCTAAATTTTACTTTCTTCATATCTAAATGGAGAGCATGAGATTTAAATAAACAAAGCGTTTAAATGGTAACTGTTATTACTTTAGTTATTTCTAACCATATCATTATTGTTACAGAGTGATGGACTTCCTGCTTTGGTCACTTTAAAGAAAGGTTTAGTTGCATTGGCAAGGCAGTGGATGAAGTTTATTGTGGTGACACCAGCCTTTAAAGGAGTTAGCTTACATCGACCAGCTCAGCCCTTGAAACCTCAAATAGCTGTTGACCATGAACATGAAGATGGACTTGGGCTGGACAATGGAGGTGGTCTTCAAAGTGATACTAGTGCTGATGGAGCAGAATTTGAGTTTGATGCAGGTAATTTTGTAAGCCTCTGTTGAGTGTTTTCTCACCCCTGACAGTCCAGGTACTTTCTTACTTAGTATTACTTAGTACTTAGGTTTTCCTACAAAATGTGCATCTTCATTAATAATGCTAACACATTTCTTTAAAAGATAGCAAAAGCCTTTAATTTCCCATGGTTATTAATAAGTTATTAATATAAGCAACTCTCTTAGTTGAGGATTACACATTTAATACAAGGGTACTTGTAGTAAATTTAGCAGTTTGTATTCCAAATTTGAAAATATCATGACATAATTATGTATGATTTCTGTTAGTCCAACTAAATGATAATAATGTTGAAATCTTTGTGCTGATCTAATTTTATAAATTTAGTTTGGCAAATAACAATAGTCTTCTGCTTCTGATATATCCAGTAAATGATGTCTTTGTGTAACAAGAATGTTTAGAATAAAACATATAAGCCTTCTTTTTAAAGTCTGTGTTTTATTGTCATCTTCCTTATGCCACAGTATTTTAAAGGAGCTTTTGGCTTTTTACCTGGTGCCTGTGTGATCCTGATTTATAAAAATTTGGGGACCTGCACTGAGTGTAAAACTCTGTTAACAGAATGGCTATGACAGAACAAAAATAATAGATACGCGTTTCTGAAATGTACAAACATGGGGCCGGCACCGTGGCTCACTTGGCTAATTCTCCACCTGCGGTGCCGGCATCCCATATGAGCACCGGGTTGTAGTCCCAGTTGTTCCTCTTCCAGTCCAGCTCTCTGCAGTGGCCCGGGAGGGCAGTGGAGGATGGCCCGAGTGCTTGGGCCCCTGCACCTGCATGGGAGACGAGGAAGAAGCACCTTAGCTCCTGGCTTCAGATCAGCGCAGCACCGGCCGTAGTGGCCATTTGGGGACCGAACCAAAGGAAGACCTTTCTCTCTGTCTCTCTCTTTCACTGTCTAACTCTACCTGTCAAAAAAAGAAAAAAAAAAAAAAAGGAAAAGAAAAAGAAAAAAGAAAAACAAAGAAATTTACAAACATACCTTAATTCTTTGCCAAAGTTTTTTTTTTTTATTTTAAAGATTTATTATATCTTAAAGTTTATTTATTTGAAAGGCACATAGAGAGGGAGAGACAGCTAGAAAGAGATTTTCCATCTGCTGGTTCACTCAGCAAATGGCTGCAATGGTCTGGGCTCTGCCAGGTGGAAACTAGGAGCCCGTAACTTCATTCAGGTCTCCCATGTGGGTGGCAAGGGTCCAAGTGCTTGAGCCATCTTCTGCCACCTTCTCAGACACATTAGTCGGGAGCTGAATTGGAAGCAGAGCAGCCAGGGCTTAGACCAGAGCTCCAACATCGGCTCTGGTGGTGCACATGGTGGGTTAACCTGCTGAACCTGCTGTGCCACAACACCAGCCCAGTTAATTTTTATTATTATCATGACATGTAATATTTAATGAAAATTAATTTAAGATGTTTTGAAAATTACTGAAAGCTCCATTAGAAAGTATAGTAGTCTAAAAATTTGTCCTTTCAGAATATTGATATATATGTACCTATGTATATATAAAATACTTCCTTCAGCTTTGTTTTTTTCTTTAATCTTTAATAAAATATGTTGTGAAGATGGGATGGATTTTGTTTATTTTTTATTTTTAAAAAATTTCAACTGGATACAAAATTGAAAGAATAATACAGTGAATTTACTTTCTAATTATCTGCACATGCTTATGTTAATCTATGACATGACAATTATATACTTTTTTGAGCTTAGTTAAATTGATTTTTGGTCACTGTGTCATTTTTATTGCATGTGGGAATGATTGAATAGAAGCTGTTTTCTCTTTTTTTGAGAATGAGTTAGAAGGTTGAAGTAGAATAAAAAAAAATGAAAGAGTAAATATTGTAGCAAATTCTATAGTTAATTGTCAAGGATTATGAGTTTAATGTAGTTATGACAGGAAACCCTGGGGTGGATATTTAAAGAAAATGTGTGATAATCTATAGCTCATGTATTCTTTTGAACTCTTTCAGCCACAGTCAGTGAACACACAATGCTACTAGAAGGAACAGCTAACAGGCCCCCACCTGGTAGCTCTGGACCTGTAACTGGTGCTGAGATAATGAGGAAACTTTCTAAAACTCATACCCATAGTGACTCTGCATTAAAAATAAAGGTATATTATTGCTGTTTTTGATTAGAGTTACTCAGACTTACAGGGAAGATCTAAAATTCTCTCAAATTTAAATATTACAAATCTCCCTTAGTCAAATGGTATTTTTATTTTGAAATCAATTTGATTGACTTTTAGTGTACACATTCTTTAAAAATTATATCATCATTAGTTAATAGTAAATAAAAATGACTTTAACTGCCAGGACTTAATGTTCTCGTTACACTGTAATATTTAATACAATTTATATTGAAAATGTTGATAATCTTATAATCTTGTTTTAATGAAAAGCCTTTTATTGAATGCATTTACAGTATATAGTTTAATCTGGATTTCCAAAAAAAGTTATTTTTTATTTAGTTGAAAAAGAGAAAGCAAGCAAGCATTCCCATCCATTGGTTCACTCCCCAAATGACCAAAAGGCTGAACCCAGGCCAGGCCAGATCCAGGACAGGAACTCAGTCCGTGTTTCCCACATTAGTGACAGGAAACAAATTTTTTGAACATCATTTCAGCCCTCCATGAACTACGTTAGTGGGAAGCCAGGCATCAAACCATCTTCCATTTGCAGGTTCACTCTCCAAATGTCTGCAGCAGACATGGCTAGACCAGGCGAAAGCCAGGAGCCTAAAACTCATCCAAATTTTCTGCATGGGTAGCAAGGCCCAAGTCCTTGAGCTATCATTTGCTGTCTCCCAGAGTGTACCTTAAATAGGAAGCTGAATTGGAAATGGAGTGGGGACTAAAACCCAGGCACTCTAATATGGGATGTGGGTATCCCAGGCAATTTTTAACTGCTGTGCCAAACACCCATCTTTTTGTTTGTATGGTCTTTTTTGTACTATATTTTAAATTGATCTGAAATTTTAATCTGAAATATCAGAACAGTTGTGCAAAATTTTGTAGTTTTTAATTTTTCATTACAGAATTACCAGAATTTTTTTCTCTTGGCATTTTAGAGCTCTCCAGACAATCAAATGTTACACAGAGATTTACTATTAGAGTACTAGGAAGCATAGCATATTGTTAAGAATATTGGAATAGATGTCAAATACACAGTTAATAATCTGACTAATTCTTCTTTTATAAGACAGTTATAAGGCCGGCACCGCGGCTCAATAGGCTAATCCTCCACCTGTGGCGCTGTCACATCGGGTTCTAGTCCCGGTTGGGGTGCTGGATTCTGTCCCGTTCGCTCCTCTTCCAGTCCAGCTCTCTGCTGTGGCCCGGGAGTGCAGTGGAGGATGGCCCAAGTGCTTGGGCCCTGCACCCGCATGGGAGACCAGGAGAAGCACCTGGCTCCTGCCTTTGGATCAGCGCGGTACGCTGGTCGCAGCGGCTACTGGGGGGTGAACCAACAGAAAAAGGAAGACCTTTCTCTCTGTCTCTCTCTCTCTCACTGTCCACTCTGCCTGTCAAAAAAAAAAAAAAAAAAAAAAAGACAGTAATAACATCTGCCTTGGAAAATTTGTTAAGGTTTAAGTAAGATTATATGAAACATGCTTTTAATAAGCATTTAATAAGTCTAAGTGTTCTTTAAACCTTCTATGTCAATATCCTTCCCTTCACCTTTCCCTATCTAAGTGAGGATAGTAAGTAGTGATCAAAAAAGATACAGATTTTTTTCTGATTTCCAGTAAGGGCTAAGTCTTCAGAGGCTTCATAGCACTGATAGCCTTTGCCCCTACATTCTGTGCTCTTATTCCAAAATCTCTAGCTTCCTTTTCTTCCAGGTAGATGTCTAGGAGTATCTTTAATAAAAAAAAAAACTCCAGAGAAGGTTGCTGAAAGTAGACAACTTTATATCTCTAGTTTCTAGCAGGACTGAAGCCTTATTTTAGTTGATATCAGTCATGCTACAAATCATTTTCAATGCATTTATTTGTTTATTTTAGAATATTGAGGGAATAGTTTATGTAAAGGAGATTGTATCTGGGTGTCAGTATTTAAAGTAGTTCAGTAAACAAACAGTAATGTAAAATAATGTAAAGAATTTTTTCAAACTACTTTATTTTTTCTTTTGGTTATTCACATGATTTTCTTTAGCATCTCCACAGATGTTCTAACCATGACTTTCTGATATTCTGGAGCTCTGTCTCTTGCTCCTTAGGCATCAGCTTTGCTTTATTTTCCATGATCTTTCTGATATTCTGTTGTGCTATGATCTTTATATTTTGGTACCAGATTCCCTGTTCAAATTTAGAAGGTCATTAATGACCCATGGTTAAAATGAGTGTGTGTGTTTTGTAATATAAAGCTCCAAAACATTTTTACATACTTTGAGATTCACCATAGTGTTTGTAGACATCAGTTTTTATATTAATATACAGAATCAGTAGCAATAACAGCAACATTAGTAGTAGTTGTAGTTCTCAGCAGTCAATTTTATATGCGTAAGAGAGAGCCATGTGTTGTTCCTTCTGTAGGGCATTCATCCATATCATTCTCTGAGCTATACTAGTGGAGACACTGCCACAGATTCTCCAGTGCATGTTGGACGTGCTGGGATGCCAGTAAGGGAGAGTCCAAGGAAGGAGAGCCTTCTCAGCTATCTGACTGGAAGCTTCCCAAGCTTGCACAACCTCCTTGAAGGCACTCCTCAGAGAAGTACTGCAGCTGTAAAAAGCAGCTCCCTAACGAGAACAGGTGCGTCCTCTAGCTTTGACAGTTGTTAAGTTTATTTTTATGGGGAAATTCAGAAGGTAGAATTTGAGTTTTAGATATATACTTGGGTTTCATAAATCTTTCATATTATACCTTATCTTTGAGAAAATATTTTGGGCAGCAGTTGTAACTTTCAGTGTCTTCATGTCTTTATTTTAAATTTTTAAATTCTGGCAGTAACTAATGTCCACCTAGGCATTGGGAGTGGGGGGCCGTGTATACCAGCCAACATGGAATTCCCCACTGTACAGTAAAAATAACAACTTATTGCCATAATATACAAATAGCAATATCATGGAATGAGAATTTGAATGCTTCTGCAAAGAAAGATGTTTAATCTACTTCTCAAAAATATTTACATATAAATCACATTTTATGCTCATTAGTACATATGTAATAAATCCTCAGTAAAACTTTATTTTCAGGAAACACAGTGGCCACTGATATGTTATCTGAACATCCCTTGCTATCTGAACCATCATCTGTGAGTTTCTACAATTGGATGTCAAATGCTGTTGGTAATCGAGGAAGTGTGGTACAAGAATCTCCTGTTACAAAATCAGGACACAACAGTCTTCCAACAGGTATTGCGTTAATACTCTTTTGCTTACCAAAGAGGCATATATAGGTATATCAAAATTTTATTTTCTAGAAGATGCTTTAAAAATCTCAAACATTTTAACTACTGTTTTGTTGAAATTGACCCTTTGATAATGTTGCAGTTGAGAGTAGTAAGCACTCAGTATTCCTGTGGAAAGAAAATATGTCAAATATGAAATTGTCTATATGATGTAAAGGGTTTAAAACTTCCATTTAATGTGGCTATTGTGTGTTTCAAAACATCAAAAAGAGACAAGTGAAAAAAATACAAAGTATAATTATTATATTCCTATAATACTGAAAATATATTAGTTCATCCAGATTCCTCTGAGATATAGTAACTATCTTCTTACCTCTTAATGACTTAACAAATACTTAACTAAATCTAAATGCATACAAAGAGGAATAAAGTAGAATTTCTTTCCTCAAGGTGGGAGACAAATGAAGGTTATTTGTTAATTTTGAAAGATTAGATAGAAGTACAAAGGGTAGCATCTAATTCCAGCTGCATGCTGGGTCTTAGCATTGGCTCTTAATTGAGAAAGGTAGAAGGATGGTGCTCATATTATCTCCTCCACCTTTCTGACTGTAGTTCCACTATTGCAGAGTGTATATAGTTTAAATTTCATGAGAACCAGAAAGGGACAGATCCCCTCTATCATGATTCCTTTGCCTGGGGAATTAAATGATTTAAGAAGTAGAGAAGGAAAAAATAGTGCCGTTTCATTTATGTTCTGTGTCAGGAAAGCATATATATGATTCTGTGATATCTGTGGCTTTTGACCTGCTACTATCTGTAACTCTCTTCCTCAGTGCAAAGCTGCTGGGACATGAAATGCTTTTTACAGATCTAACAGACATCACATTCTGTAGACTGTTGGTTTCAATGCATATATAAGGATACCTTATGTTTTCTGAATATATAGTTTAATTTCACTTTTCATTAATATGTCTGTAAAATAACCTAGAAACACTGATTTTCTTTTTTTTTTTCAATTTAAATGATTTGTTTTTGGGATTTTAATACAGGCTTCAGAAGTTTACCTTGCTGGGTCCCTTATGTTATTTCTTTTCGCAATAATTTACATTTTTATTCTTGGTAATTTATTCTGTTAGGTGTTGCACCCAATCTTCCTACAATACCCTCAGCCTCAGATTTCAACACCGCCTTGTCTAGTGACCAGAATACTTTGGATGGGACACATTCTCAGCATAGCACTAGTCAAGATGATGTGGCAGGTGTAGAAGAAGCAAACCAAGGTTTTCCTGCTGTTCAGCTTGCTGATGCACAGGTGAGGCCTTAGATAGTACAAAGCAAATGGAACCATCAAGCAGTTATGCACCTTGGAATTGTGGTGGAAATCTTTTTTTCTCTGCCTGTCTGCCTAAAGCCTTCCTTTGAAATGGGAAGATCCTTTTAAAAGTACGTGGATAAATTATAAATGCAAATGAATCATCTACAGATGATCATTAATCAGAAGGGTCTCATATAGTAACATATTTGTTATTTGTAACAAATTGGCTACGTAATGTGACTAGAAAGTTAAATTTAAACATATAGTCTTAAGAAAAGAGGATTAGAATATCTAAAACTGTATGTATGTAAGTACTAAGCAGCAGCATAAGTGGATTGAAGTGGAGAAACTGGGGACCAAAGATGAGGTATTGAAATAACTCACACAGTGGTAATGAGACTCTAAGCTTAGGTGACTGTGGTTTTGTTATTTTTTTTTTAAGATTTTATTCATTTATTTGAGAGGTAGAGTTACAGAAAGAGAGAGAGAGAGAGACAGACAGACAGGGAGAAAGATCTTCCATCTGCTGGTTCACTCCCCAAATGTCATCAACAGCCAGAGCTGAGGTGATCTGAAGCCAGGAACCAGGAGCTTCTTCGGGTCTCCCACGTGGGTGCAGGGGCCCAATCACTTGGGCCATCTTCTGCTTTCCCAGGCCATAGCAGAGAGCTAGATATAGATAGCAAGAGGAGCAGCTGCGGCTTGAACTGGTGCCCATATGGGATGCTGGTAGTAACAGGCTGAAGGCTTTAACCTACTGTGCCACAGTGCCAGCCCTGTAGTTGTGGTTTTGAAAGGTAGAAGGGAATTACTGTGCAGGTCTTATTTAATTGACTACATGCAGAGAGAGAAGACTGAAGTCCTCTGAAGCACACTTTTTGAATGACCAAAAGGCAAATGGGATAGTGGGACACCTGAGAAGTATCATTTTTGTTGGATGAGTCTCAAACATCTGTATGCATTTATGAGAAACAAGGAAGATCACGATCTAAAAAGGAAGGAAGGATTAGGGTAGAGCAAGATTTGAAAAGAGATGAGAAGTATCAGAATTTAGAGTCAATTATAGAGATGCTGTAGATGTAAGAGTTTGGAAAGTCATTAAGTCCAGTAAACAATGATGGAGGTAAGTTTGCAAATTGCTTCAGTTTTTTCTTATAAAAGCAGGTGATACAATGTTAAGAAATGGATCAGGCAGTTTTAAAGTTCCATGGGATTTTTTTTTTCTCTAATACATTAAAGTAGTTTTCAGGGACCCCTACATATTTTTAAAAAAGGAGAATGGGAAAAGAAATAATTTTTAATTATTTGGCCTGTTTAAAAAATTCTTTGTTTTATTGGCATTCAATACATATTTTTAGAGAGCTACACTATGCTGTACAAGTCTCCAGAATTTATCAGGAACATGAGTATTAAATAACACAATAACAATTACAAGGATAAAAGGTAATTTAGACATGTGTACAGGTTGGAATGAGTGGGAAAGTTAGGTCACCATAAACTCCCAGCAGGATTTAGTTAAGGGTTTTAGATTAGTATTGAAATTTCAATGAATACAATTATATGGTTTTTTTTCTAATTGTCCTTAGCAGCTCAGCTATAGAAGTAGAAGATTGATCTCAAGCAGATGTAGCAAGAAAAATGTAATGTAGCAAGAAAGATGTAATATGAGTATAGAATCTAGAAAGTTGCTGAAATGGGCTTTAAGCAAGGTTGTGGGGGACACAGAAGTCACATAATTTTGCAGCTGAACTGTTGGTTGTCATTTGCATGGCCATTGTAGCCATTCAGGATAGAAAATAAAAAGAAGAAAGTCAGTCAGAAGCCAATCGTATTAGATCTGGAGGATTAACCAGAGAGCTTATGTAGAAGAAGAAGATTGGGAAAGATAAAGAATGGTTTGGACATTGAATAGGGATAAATTATTCATTGGGATGCAAGAGAAAACCTGAATAAAAATAAATCCAAGAAAGAGTATGCCAAGCAAGTAAGGGAGAGAAAATTTCTCCCTGAAGTTCAGTCTAGAGTTAAATTTCTCCCTAAGGCCTTCAGACCTTTACAAGAGTGGCCTGTCTTCTCAAGTATAACAAAATTAGATGATCCAGGACAATAGAAAGTATGGACTTGGTTCTCATCACAAAAATGTCACTGTCCATTTAGATAGGATTTGTTTTTAAAGATTTATTTATTTGAAAGAGTTATACAGAGAGACAAGAGGCAGAGAAGGAGAGAGAGGTCTCCTATCCTCTGGTTCACTTGCCAGTTGGCTACAATGGCCGGAGTTGTGCCAATCCAAAGTCAGGAGCCAGGAGCTTCTTCTGGGTTTCCCACATGGATGCAGAGGCCTAAGCACTTGGGCCATCTTCTACTGCTTCTCCAGGCCATAGAAGAGAGCTGGATCAGAAGTGGAGCAGCCAGGACTGGAACTGCAGCCCATATGGGATGCCGACACTGCAGGCGGTGGCTTTACCTGCTACACCACAGTGCCGGCCCCTAGATTTGATTTTTTTATTGCTTCAGGAAAGTATCATTAAAGGATATTGTATAGTGAGGAGCAGGTCAAGAAAATGCTGGATTCCATCTCTATTTAGAATGTGGCAGGAGGAAAAGCAAGCACACAGTAGAGAGCACATAGTTGGAGTGATGATAGTGCCTTGGAATTGAACACATGTGGCTGCTTCTGTTTGGGTTTGCTCTTAGAGACTACAAAATTCAATTAACTAGAAATTTAGCTAGTGTAACATTTCAGTAAGCATGTTTGATATGTAGAGGATATTCTCTGTTAGAAAATAAATGTTGGGATTGTAGCTTAGTGGTAGAGCATTTGCCTGCAAAAATAAGCATTAAATGACTGTTAGAGCTGAGTGATAGCATTTTAAAATAGGTCAGGTGTTCATAATATAACATAAATGTTTTTATTTTAACACAAGAAGTGGATCATAGACCATTTGGTGAAACTAATTGTGTCTTTTTTTAAAGATGGAAATAGTGGGAATTCATGCCTTTTTTAAATTAAAGAGATAGGGTGATTTCAACTAATTCATAATTTTATTTCCTTGCACTTTTAGACACTTAGGGTCAAGGAATCTTTGTTTTAAGCAAAATTAGTCAATTATATAAGACATTATTGCTTCACTCTATGGTAATGTACTGTGGAAGAACAAGTAAAAAGCTACAGTAAATGATGAACTGTAAGTTGCACTAATGTAAATGTTTTATGCCTTTTAGGTTGTTTTCAAACCTCTCCTGAGTCATACAGGGATCCAGTCACAGGATACAGTGCCACTGTGCTACCGAATGTACTTTGGAGAACACCTTTCATTTTCAGGGACTTTGGACTGCCTGCGAGCAGATATTGTGGATTCAGACACAGCCAAAGATAGAAAAGGCAAAAGAGCAAGAAGGTGTCTTTTTTATTTTTATCAAAGAAAAATATGCAAGAAGTTTAATACCTCTAGTTTTTAGTTTTATTTTCTTCTAATGAGATAGTAATTTTAATATCTTGAGTTAAGGTAATTGCCAATTAATAAAATGGTAGCCATATTTTCTTACTAATAACTGTTTTTCCTTCTTTGCAATTTTGTTATTTAAGAGCAGACACACACACACACCCCTACGTGAGCAGACATTCACTTCCATCTGCTTGTTCACTCCTTAAATGTTCACAACAGCCAGATGAGGCAGGCTGAAACTGGGAGCCAGAACCTTAATCCAGGGTTTCCAGTGGGCAGCTGAGGTCCAACTACTTGAGCCATGACCTGCCGCCTCTCAGAGTGCATGCACATTAGCAGGGAGCTGGAATGGTCAGTAGAGCCAGGACTCAGATCTAGGCACTCTCACATTGGTTGAAATTTATTCCTTACTTCCTTTTTGATTTGACTTGAGTAGATGATATTTGTATTAGGAACAGAGAAGAAGCCATAATGAGAGTATAACCATCAAAATCAAATATACATTAGCAAGGTGAATGTTAAGAAACATCTATACTGAACTGTACTGTCTTAGATAGTTCAGTTTCCTTACTGCTTGCATAGACAATGATATACTCCTTAATGGCATTTGACTAATCTTTTGGAAACTTGAAATTAATTTTTTTACTAAATACAGGGAATCTTTTTTTTAAAGATTTATTTTATTTATTTGAAAGAGTTACAGAGAGAGTTAGAGACAGAAAGAGAGGTCTTCCATCTGCTGGTTCACTTCCCAGATGGCTGCAACGGCCGGAGCTGCACCGATCTGAAGCCAGGAGCCAGGAGCCAGGAGCCTCCCCTGGGTTTCCCACGTGGGTGCAGGGGCCCAAGGATTTGGGCCATCTTCTACTGCTTTCCCAGGCCATAGCAGAGAGCCAGATTGGGAGAGTAGCAGCCGGGACTAGAACCAGCGCCTGTGTGGGATTCCAACACTTCAGGCCAGGGCTTTAACCTGCTGCACCACAGCGCCGGCCCCTGCTTTTCTTAATAATGTGGTACCATGATGATGAATATGGAAGCTGAAACTGTTTGACTGATTTTGGTAATCAGTAAGAAAAATTACTTTTCTTTTGTGAATTTGAAAATGTTTGCCATGGAGCTGGTGCTATGTTGCAGCAGATTAGAGCCCCAGCCTGCAGTGCTGGCATCCCATATGCATCCCATATGGGCTCCAGTTTGAGTCTCAACTGCTCCACATCCCATCCAGCTCCCTGCTAATGCACTGGGAAAGCAGCAGAAGATGGCCAAAATGCTTGGGCCCCTGCACCCACATGGGAGAACTAGAAGCAGCTCCTGGCTCCTGACTTCAGATTGGCTCAGTTCTGGCTATTGCGGCCATTAGAGGAGTAAACTAGTGGATGGAAGACCTCTGTCTCTCTGTCTCTACATCTCTTTGTAACTCTTTCAAATAAATAAAATAATTCTTAAAAAAAAAGCTAATGATGAATACTTTATAAAAAAATATTTGCCAAAACATTAAAATTTTCTATTTATAATAAGTAAGTCTATAGAGAAATAGAAAAGTCAATAAAACTAATGATTAGTACATTATGATTGTTAAAATTGGAAACATTAAACATTGAGAATTCAACTTTTATTTATTAAAATAATTATCAAAGAGTAGTTTAGAAAGTCCTTTTCTGGGCCGTGCCGTGGCTAACTTGGTTAATCCTCCACCTGTGCCGCCAGCATCCCATATGGGCTGGCTCCTCTTCCAGTCCAACTCTCTGCTGTAGCCTGGGAAGGCAGTGGAGGATGGTCCAGGTGCTTGGGCCCCTGCACCCGCATGAGAGACCAGAAAGAGGCTCCTGGCTTCGGATCGGTGCAGTGCCGGCCATGGCGGCCATCTGGGGAGTGAACCAACAGAAGGAAGACCTTTCTCTCTGTCTCTCTCTCTCACTGTCTGTCAAATAAAAAAAAATAAATAAAATTCTTTCCTTATGAGCATCTTTTTTGCGCTGTGGCAAAATGTCATACTCTTTTATGTGTGCATCAGTTTTCAGCATGCTATCCTTTGCACTTTCCATGTCCTTTGAATTTCTTTTACCATGAAGTTTTTTGTCACTATTACATCATCAGGGGTATCTTCATCCTTTCTGTCACAGTCATCTTCCTCTTTATGTCAATAAGTTTGCCTTCATTGAGTTCTGTTGGATGCATATCTAGAGTTTCTTGAAAAGTGGAAGTATCACATTTTCTTTATCAGCTGCTGCTGCTTTGATTAAAATTTTAAATGTATTTATTTGAGGGGAGTGGTGCAGGGAGAGATGAGAGAAAGTGCCAGCACTCCCATCTGCTGGTTCACTCCCCAAATGCCCAAATGCTTGTTATGGCTGGTGCTGGTCTCATTAAAGCCAGGAGCCAAGAGCTCAAGCCGGCTCCTTCAGTTGGGTCACAGGAATCCAATTACTTGAGCCATCATTGCTGCCCTCCAAAGTCTACATTAGCAGGAAGCTAGATATTCCAATATAGAGTACTAGTATTTTAACCAGTGCCTTAACCACTAGACGCACTGTCTAACTCAGCTGTTTCTTCTGTAACTTCTTTTATGTTCAATTGAATTTCACTACCACTCTTACCACTTTTTGTTTTTGTGTTGCATTTTCATATTTGTTGTCCAATTCTATCTTTTGTAAAACATGAACTGGACTTTATCACTGAGAGACAAGGAAACAGCACAACCTTTGCAACAACAATTCTTTGCTGTCCATGTGTGACCAGAGCAATCAATATGTGTTGATCAATCACTGACAGATTTTGAAAGTAGTTAAGTAATTGGCCAATAATTATGATTTATGTCAACTGTGTATGTAGTGATTTATAGATTGAAGAGCTAGTGGTAAGAGTGTACTTTATGCATGTATTCACAATAAATTTTAGATAAAATTTGAATCACATAGTTGGGGAACTATTGGTTTTTAACTAAATCACTGTTACTGAAATTTGTTCATACTAAAAATATCAAATCTAGATCCTCAGATATTGATATCTAAATATATTTTCTATTCCAGGTTAAAAGGTCCAAGTTAATTTTATATTTCTATATGTAATAACTAACTTTCATATAAATGCAATTGTATTTATAGATAAATGTATGTGAGCATACAATGTGTGTATTCTCATTTATGTAATTAAGATATATATAATTGAGATATAAGATATATAATTGAGTTAATAGCCTACTTAGTAACCTAGTGAGTGCTGCCATAGACTATACCTTCATCTGACCACACTTCCTTATTCATTTTCTCAAAGATGTTTGACTAATACTCTGAATTTAATTGACTTTGAATTAGCCAAACTTAATACTCCTTTTTATTTTTCTACTATCATACCAACACTAAGTTTCTATATGTTTAAAATTAACCAATGGTATGCCTTTTCTTCTCAGTTTTCCTATAATTTCATCTTTAATTCTTAATTTTTTGGAAACCTTCACCACACTATTGTTTTCTCAGTTATATTTCAGTGCTGTTTGTTGTTATTTTTGTAACATATTGTTCTGTTTGCTATTATATATTAATTTGGGCTTATAATTTCTTGTATAAGCATCTATAACTTTCCTACTAAACTGTAAAACCAGCGTAGTTATTAAGCTGTTTAACCTAGACTCTGGCAAGTAGTAGATCTTCATAAATATTAGTTTCCTTATCTCTTTGCTGTATCTGATCAAAATATTTATACAGGGGCTAGTGTTGTGGTGCAGCGAACCCACTTGCAATGCTGACATTCCATATCAGAGCACCAGTTTGAGTCCTGGTAGCTTTGTTTCTGATCCAGCTTTGTGCTAATGCACCTTGGAAAGCAGTGGAGGATGACCCCAGTATTTGGGCTCCTGCCACCCATGTGGGAGACCCAGATAGAGTTCTGGGCATCACGCTTTGCCTGGCCTAACCCCAGCTGTTATGGCCATTTGGGAAGTAAATTAGCAGATAGATGATCTCTTTTTCTGTCTCTCCATCTCTGTGTCACTCTCCCTTTCAAATAAATCTTTTTAAATACATTAAAAATAGTTATAAACATTAGGAATTTCATCCTTTTTTAAATTTTAATTTTTACTTTGGTGGTACATTGTGCATGCTAACCGTTTGCTTATCTGACTGTTTTTACCTTGAATGATAGCTTTATCACATTTTTTGATTTTTTTTCTTCTTTAATTGAATCTTCTTTCTTTAAGATTTTATTACCACTCTTACATGTTTTAGATTTTTAATTTTTTAGTTGTGGATTTTTCTCATCTATTTTGAGTCTTTTTTCTCCCAATGCTATTAATTCTCAAAATCCAGATTTTCCTTTTCTTACCTTACGTTTAGCATTGATTGTAGGTTTTCTGTGAGCTTTTTCATTTTTCACAAGTGATACTACAATGTGGCACTTTTTAAAATTAAATCAGAAACAGTAGTATATTCATTTGGGCATTGCTGACTTGTAATTAGAATTTTTAAGTTAAATTGAGAACATCAAAGCAGCTCCTGATTTTTTAACAGAAAAGATTCCTGTGTTTAATTGGACCTATGTGATTGTATACATTTATAGCGCACATGGAGGATGAGGGGAAAAGTAACATGTTACAGTTTGGGTGCTTGAGGTTTATTGGTACTAGTAGTTGATGTGGGGAAATTTGAGAGTGGGCTTTTTGAATTTTAAGTTTGACTATAATGTTCTTACATGAGAATCTTTAGATAAGCAGGAAGCTTTGCCAAAATAATTTTTTATGTAAGATTTTACGTTTTCTTTGTGTTTGTTTTGGTTTCAGTTGCTTTTCTTCTCCATCTTCAAACTTGGCAGAGTATACCACAACAATGTCCTTTCTAGTAGCAAATAAAATCATAGTGAGTGTGATGAGATTAAATACACAGTTTAGAGAGATTCTAGTTCCTCTATAATTGACTCCAAATTCTAGTTCTGTAAGGGGATGTATCATCAGATGAGGGGGAAATTGTTATATCACCTCACTAAAATCATTTCTTAGCATAAGAAGACTGATGTTGGCCTGTTGGTCAGTTTCAGAGTAAGATCAAAAGAGAGGACTTAAAATTCAGCTTCCAATTAAAAAAAAAAACTGGCACTAAGTGCCTATTATTGCTTAAAAGTATTTAAGTAGCTTATACCTTGGAGAATATTTCTTCAATAAATTAATAAAGATATACAGTTCTAGAAAAAAGTAAACCTTGCCTTTTAATTTTTATTTTTTTTTTAATTTCTAGGCAAGGCCATGTGAATCTTCCTCCACTAGAATTCAAGCCAGCTTTAATGTTGGAAACCTTTAGCATCAGTGCTGTTGTAATGGAAAAGTCAGTGTGCACCCCTCAAAACTCTACAAGTGCCCTTTCTTTTCATGATCTCAACAAGCGTTATTACAATACCTTTCATTGCAACTTTACTATTTCCTGTCAGTCAATAAGCCAGCATGTAGATATGGCTTTGGTTCGTCTCATTCATCAGTTTAGCACGATGATAGATGACATTAAAGCGACTCAGACTGACATTAAACTCAGCAGATACACAGCTGGATCAGCTTCCCCAACACCTACCTTCAAAACGAGAAAGCATCGCGATTTTCGTTCATCTGACTTCAGCCGAAGTTCTAGAGGAAGTCTAAATGGTGGCAATAGAGTAAACAATGCCAAGAACAAACGGACCAACAATGAGAATAACAAAAAGGAATCTCGAAACAAAAACTCATTAGGAAGATCTGAAAGAAGAACTTCAAAAGTGTCTAGGAAAGGTTCAAAAGATGTAGTGGATCACATGACCATTCACATGGATGACTCAGATTCAATTACAGTGTCAGAACAAAGTGAGCCTTCAGCTGAGTGCTGGCAGAATATGTATAAATTACTGAACTTCTATTCACTTATCTCTGATCCAACAGGAATATTGGAAAAATCTTCAGAGACATTTGGACCAGCAGGTAACAGACATTTTTATGATTTTAAAATTTCTTTTTAGAATAGCAGTAATACCAAAAAAGTAGGTGGTTCATAAGTTTTTCTTAATTTGCAATTGGATAATGGAAATGCAGAGAAATTGGTGGTCACCAAGAGGAGAAAAATGATAATGGCTTTCAGATATCCTGCCACCCTGTTTACCATTTTCCCTAAGCGTTGCAGAGTATGTTCTTAAAGGATTCAGACAGACTTGATTTCAAACATCTGGCTCCACTTTTTACTGTCAATAGGAACTTGAGAAAATATTTAAAATTACTAAAGCGTTTTGGTGAGGAAGGGGAGAAATTCGGCTCATGGGTCATGTGAAGGAAAGGAAGTTAGAATGTCATTCCAGTTTGCAATGCTCATTTCTAAAACTTTATATTTCCCATTTACTTATAAAGGAGTTCGGAGCCCTACGGAGCCAACGTGTAAAGTTGTGTTTGAGAATGAACAAGACAACGTCAGTTTGACTAAGACACAGAGGAAGCGTAGCTTGGTAACTTCTGAACCTCAGTACGTTACTCTGATAGTGTTTGGAATTGGCATGGTGAATCGCACACACCTAGAGGCAGACATTGGTGGGCTAACGATGGAATCAGAGCTGAAGAGGATCCATGGCAGTTTCACCCTTAAGGAAAAAATGAAAGGTGTGGCTATTTCCTGATACTATAGTGTCACTTTTCTGAAGAGAACCAGTGCTGTGTCTCCAAAATTTTTACTTGCCAATTTTTCTTCAGAAAATAAGATTTCCCAATTCTGGGGTAGGGTACCAAGAGCTTTAAATATGTTGAATATGAATGAATTGAGGCAGATTTGATGGATATTGAGCTAATATACCTAATGCCCAGTGCCACTTACTCTTTATCTATTACCATCAGCTAGTAAGATGTCTTTATTGGATGAAAATTTCAAAAAAAATGAAATTTGTAGAATATTTCCTTCCCTTTGTTACTCCTGTAACAAAGAATTAATTTTTTAAAGATTTATTTATTTATTTTAAAGTCAAAGTTACACAGAGAGAAGGAGAGGCAGAGAGAGAGAGAAAGAGAGAGAGAGGTCTTCCATCCACTGGTTCACTCCCCAGTTGGCCACAACAGCTAGAGCTATGCCAATCCAGAGCCAGGAGCTTCCTCTGGGTCTCCCACACAGGTGCAGGGGCCCAAGGGCTTGGGCCATCTTCTACTGCTCTCCCAGGCCATAGCAGAGAGCTGGATTGGAAGTGGAGCAGCTGGGACTTGAACTGGCACCCATATGGGATGCCGGCACCACAGGCGGTAGCTTTACCCACTATGCCATAGTACCGGCCCCGAGAAATAATAAATTTGAAGATGTACCATTGTTATATGTATACCAAAGGAAAAAATAATGTTGCTATAGATGGTCAAATGCCTTTGATTGTAAAATGCTCCCAATTTCTAAAAAAATACTTTAAAAAATGCTTAGAATCACTTGATAAACAGCATGGAACTGCTGTTACAGGAATTTCTTTGTACCAATGACTCTATAATGATCAGTGTCTCTTCTTCCTGGTAAAAACTTGTCAGGTTATATTCCATGGAAGGAAATTATGAATCATCATGTGTTGTTTTGTTAACTCCGTGATTGCTAAATATGTAAGGTTTAATCAAAAGTTGTTGTGAACCTCTTTTCATTATAGACCAATCATACGTGTTTTGTTTTATACGCTTAGCATTTATAATTTACTCAAAAAGTAATTTTAAATGAAAACTTATGTAACATTAAATCGAATTCTCTGTAGAAATCAAATGAATTCTGTGTTTTTAAGAACAGTACAAACATGGAAAAATAGATAAAGGACATAAACAATACACAAAAATTCAGAGGGCTGGCATTGTGGTGCAGTGAGTTAGGCTACCACTTGTGAAGCAGGTATCCCAGATAGCAGTGCCCATTACAGTCTTGACTTCTGATCCAGCTTCCTGCTAATGTGCCTGGGAAGGCAAAGCGTTATGCTTCACATACTTAGGCCCCTGTCACTCATGTAGGAGACTGGTTAGAGTTTCTGGCTCCTGGCTTTGACCTGGATCAGTGTTGGCTGTTGCTGTGATGTGGCCATTTGGGGAGTAAACCAGTGGAGAAAAGATATCCCTCTCCCTTTCAAGCTCTGTCTCTCTCTCTTTTTTTTTTTTCTCCCTCTCTCTCCTTTCTCCTCTTTCTTTGTTGGTCTGCCTTTCAAATAAATAAATAATTAAATCTTTAAAAAACTCATTCAAATGACTGAGTTGAAAACAAATTGTTCACCTTCATGGATTACAAAATTACTAGTTTTTTTTTTCTGTTGGTTTAGCAAAAATTAATATTGTCTGTGTTTGGTGAGAAATACAGAAATGGATATTTTGTTCACTTCTTTTTTTAAAAAAAAATATTTATTTGAAAGGCAGAGTTACAGAGAGGCAGAGGCAGAGAGAGAGAGGTCTTGCATCTGCTGGTTCACTTCCCAGGTGGTTGCAATGGCAGGAGCTGCGTGGATCTGAAGCCAGGAGCCAGGAGCTTTTTCCAGGTCTTCCACATGAGTGCAGAGGGCCAAGAACATCCTCTGCTGCTTTCCCAGGCCTTAGCAGAGAGCTGGATTCATAGTGGAGCAGCTGGGACTCAAACCAGTGCCCATATGGGATGCTAGCATTGCAGGCAGTGACCTTACATGCTATGCCACAGCACCGGCTTCTTGATTCACTTCTAAATGAATATAAATGGCTTTAACCATTCCAATGGTTGCTTTAATAGTTTTTATCAATAAAACACGCTTATTCTTTGATTCAGTGATTGCAGATCTGGAAGCTTAGGTTGGAGTCAAAATCAGAGGAATCAGTGTTGTGGCATAATAGGTTGAGTCATTGCCTGCAGTGGCATTCCATATGAGCACTGGTTTGAACACTGGTTCGAGTCCCAGATGCTCTGCTTCCAATCTAGCTCCCTGCTAACGTGTCCAGGAAAGCAGTGGAACATGGCCCAAGTGCTTGGCCCCTTTGACCCATGGAGGAGATCAAGATAGAGTTCCAGGCTCCTGTTTTTAACCTGGCCCAGTGCCAGCTGTTGGCAGCCATTTGGGAAGTGGACTAGTGGATGGAAGATCTTGTTCTCTGTGTGTCTCTCCTTTTTAATTCTGCCTTTCAAATCAGTAATTGATTCTTTTAAAAAATCTGAATTATATGAAAAGATGGTTGTACAAATATACAGCCAAATGTCTGGCTTTCAAGTTGATTAAGTTGATTTCAGTCATATGTGTCTTTGGAATTTACTTATTAAAAATTATTTTGCAGAAATTATTAATACAAAAACTGCTAAGTAAAAAATATGGACAAGATGGTATGTGTAGTTTGATTTTGTAAAAGTAATAAAAATATTTATATTGTATTAAAATTAAAATTATTATGGGGACCCAGAATGCTAGTTTATATTCTGTTTTGCCTATGTATTTTTGGATTTTCTAAGTTCTTGCCCCTAAATTTTCTCTCTGAGATTTAAAATGCATCAGGCTATTTAGTACCAGTAGACTATTTAATGCATTAATGGACTATTAAAATATATAATTTGCATTCCAATTTTGACATGTAATATGTGTCTATTTGAATGCATAGAAATAAAAAAATATAAGGAAAGTTTTTAAAAAGTAATTCTGAGGTAGCTGGCCTTGTGGCACAGCAGGTTAAGCTGCTGTTTGCAATACCAGCATCCTATATTTGCATGCTGGTTCAAGTCACGGCTAATGCACCTGGGAGAGCAGGGGGTAATGGTCCAAGTAGTTGGATCCTTGCCACTTTGGTGAGAGACCAGGATAGAATTCTTGGCTCACAACTTCAGCCTGGCCTATTCGTTGTGGCTATTTGGTAGTGAGCCAGCAGATGGACAATCACTCTCTGTTGCTCTTTCAAATTAATTAATTAAAATTATTTTTCAAAAAGTTCTGAAATAATTGAACAAGTTTTACTATGAATTTAAAATTATTTTCTAAAGATTTATTATTTATTTGAAAAGCAGAGAAAATGAGAGAAACAGAGATATCATCGTCCCTTACCTGGTTTACTTCCCAGCTGGTTGCAACAACCTAGGGGCTGTGCCAGCCTGAAATCAGAAGCCAAGAACTCATCCTTATCTCCCGTAAGGGTGTCAGGAGCCCAGGTACCTGGGCTGTCTTCTTCTGCCTTCCCAGACATATTAGCAGGGAGATGGTTCAGAAGCAGAACGGCTGGGACTTCAACCAGCTTTTCTTAAGAGAGTGCTCTCATAGCAAGCAAAAGGTTAACTTGCGGCACCATAGTGCCAGACTCTAGAATTATTTTTGTCGTTGAATATTTTATGAAGAAAAAACAATTTTAATATGAAGTACCGTTATTTTATTTCCAGAATTCAAATAATTATTTTTTTCCATTTAAGATGTTTTACATCAAAAGATGACTGAGACATGTGCCACTGCTCATATTGGTGGAGTTAACATTGTGTTGCTTGAAGGAATTACACCAAATATACAGTAAGTGTATTGATTTTTATTATATTTGTTACTGTTTTATAGAAATTTAAAGGTCTTTGGATGAACCTATAATTGCTAAGCAATGAAGTTTATACACACGGAGTTTCCAGATACTGAGATTCTGAATGTCATTAGTAATACCAAACAGTAAAATGTTCTGAGAAAAATAATTTTTCTCCTTGGTTTTGATACTTACCCCTGCCTCCTACCTCCCCCAAAATGCAACTCTCAGTACATTAACGTTGTCTAATAAGAAAAATGATCACAGTACAATTTCAGCTCAACATGTAAGAGGCAAATGCTCATGTAATTCAGATAGTTCATAAAAAGTATTAGGCAAGCAGTATAGACTTAAGTTTATATTAAATAATTATTCATATTCACACTGAGTTTTAAAACTTCTCTTGTCATTTTTCTACTTAATGTATTTAACAATAAAACCTCTGAAATCTTTGTAAAAGTATAGGTAAGCCTTTTATTTTTATACCTTTCTTTTAGCCTTTTCCTTATAAGCTGTGTTCTTAGATTTGCTCAGAATTGCTCTGATAATGATTACTTTTAACATATATTCAGATCAGTAATGAATTATTGATATGGCTAACTCTTTCACTTTTTGCATATTCATACCCTTGGTTGTATGTACTGTCACTGCTAGTTTCCTTTCTGTTGAGCAGTTTCATATTGTAACAGCAAAATGTTTTGATAAGTGAGGGTCAGATTTGGAGATTTTTCTGTTTGTTAATATTATTACTACTTAATGTTGTACTGCAATTGTCCTGTAACATATCCATCATTCAAGATACCAACCAAATATTAGATTTGGTTCTGTTTAAATTATTAGTCATAAATTAACTGAGAAGTATGGTCAATTATAGGTCTGATTATATTTTAAAAGTTTATGTTAGGGAAAATTTTCTTAATGTTTATAAATGATCTATAGCTTTCTGCAGTAAGTTTTAGATAAATCAGTAGCCACAGCATCCATTCTACAACCTTCTGGGAGATCATCTCATTTTATATTCTTGTTGGAATAGTTTATAGTAATTCTAGAACAAAAGATGGTGACTTTCCAGTAGTTGCCTAGGGTTCAAATCATATTTCCTTAGCAATATTTTTAACTCCAGAAAATCCCAGTAGTTGTGAGAGATAAGATCTTTCTCTGTCAATTATATATAGATGAGGGGCTATTATTTTATAATAATTTGCCAAGTACATAGTGCTAACTATTGGTAAAGATCCTCACACAGATTATTTAATCTTCACTGCAATCCCAGGAACTGAGGTGGTTTTATTCCACTTTATAGAAAGTTGAGATTCAGAAAGATGAAAATATTTGCCTAAACCTGAACCTGTATTATTTCTGCTTTATCATAATGCTTCTGATGAAAGTTCACCAGTCCAGACTAAGTATGGGATTCTGTGATGCCTTTGTTCACTCTGTTTGAAGTACCATCAGTGCTTCACCCCATTCAGAAAGCAAATAAAATTTCTTCAGATGTCCCAAGTGTTTTATTTATTCTGTGCTCTTGGATCTCGTACAAGCGTAATATTTATAGAACATATTTTTTTTAAATGTTAAATTTGATGATTCTTTTCTCCTTCCAAGTAAATATCCCTTATCTGTTTTACTTAAAAAATAAGTTACTCATTAGTCATTTCAAACTCTAGTGGTAACGTTTTCGGGCATGAATATTCTTTGGCATTTTATTTCCAATTGCATTTAAAAGGAAATAGAATTTTAAAAAATAGTTTGAAAGGGTAAAAATGTTTGAAGTTTGAAGAAAAATTTTAGGAGTGGGAAATTACAAAAGCTTTCCAGTTGATCTGTCCTATTGTAACTAATTTATGCATGAATGCTGATTTCCTTCCTTTTTTGTTTCCTGCTTTCTCTTGAATCTTCATCTGTAGACTGGAGGATTTTCCTACATCTCCTACAAGTACAGCCAAACAAGAGTTTCTGTATGTCCTACTATTCTTTTCAATGGCTTTATGATAAACATAATACTGGCATGTTTTAAAGATTGATATTTAAACTATTCCTCATGGCTGTAAATATATGTAGTTAGTTATTATTTTGTAGCTTTAATATGTAGGCTTTTAAAGATTGAAGCTTACTAAGGAAAACACATAAGAGCTAGTTTTTGGTAATTATTTTGTTGTTGACAGGTTCTAACCTCTAGTTGTGTGTTGCTTGTGCTTTTTTCAACATACTATTAGAATTTTTACTATCACAAATATTTAATTCATGTTTATATGATAGTAGAAGCTAGAAGCTTTCACTTTGCAAAAGAATTTTCACTAATTGCAAAAATAATTAACAAAAATACCTGTATATTTCAGCCTTACAATTTTTTGAAAATGGAAGAGAATACTGCTCTACTGACAGATTTTATCTATAGCTTTCACTGTATGCACTTTTATATTTTGAATGACTTGATGTAACCCATTGTATAGCTGATACTGTGGTTGTAAGTTATACTGAGATACTGTATTTAAAAATTATTCATTTAAGTCTGTCACCATGACAGATTAATATATTACTAAGCAATGGTCATTTCTTTGGACATTTTCCAGACAGTTTGAATATACTGAATAAATGGATAAATTGTGTGTGTGTTTATACATACATAGACACACACACATGCACACACACACGTAAATTTCTGTTTACCATATAACCACAGAAGTCTTCCTAAATATTACCTTTGTTTATATAAACACATATGCAACACTGGATTCTCAATTATATGTCAAAAGTCAGAAAGAAAAGCTAATGGGGCTAATTGCTGTTTTATTGTAAATCTTTTGTGGTATTTCCAGTGGAGATTTTGATATTAAAGATTTCTAGGGTTCTATGTTCCCCAGTTCCAGAGGGCCCCATTCACACTGTAGTCCTTAAATGATGGAAAAGGTAATGGTCCTACACTAGTCAACCTGAACCTGAAACTGTAGAGGATACTTTTGTCAAACCGCACTTGGTGGAAAGATGTTAAGAAGACCTGGACTAAGGAAATAATAGTTTACCAGTTGCCAATATTGATTATCTACTCATAATCTTAATAATTCTTGAAGCAAGTTGTCAGCAGGTCTAGGCAATATAACATATAGTATATTGTAACACCTTTACACAAGAAAGAAGTAGTCAAAATCTCTCTAAAATGATGGCTGTAAAAAGTTTATAAAATGCTACATATGCCTGATATACTTAAAAAATTCATGGCAAGTAACCAAGAAGATGGATTAAAATGTTCACTAACAATGGTAGTCTCCCTCAAGAAATTCCCCTAGATCCATGGTGAGTCTCACTTACAAGGACCACAGTACCTAATCAAGCAAGGATCTTTGCCCTTATTTACTGAGTCCAGGCAATGGGACTTTGTAGGTAGGAGAGCCTTCTTTTAATTTATCTTAACATAATGAATAATTATTAGAGTGGTTTCTTTAAACCATTAATTGAAATTTTAAAGTAGAGTGAGCATTTTTTCTCTTCATATTCAGTGCATGTCTCTCTTAGTGATTGTATAGATCCTTAAAATAAGTTGGAGAAGAAAAGCAGAGTTCTAATTGGGAAAGAAAATGGAATGTTGTGTGTGTATGTATGTATAAAATGTTTCCGTGTCCATTCTTTTACATGTGAGCATACACTTAATTTCCTTCTATAAATTCTTCCTATTAAATAGAATGCTATTCAGTAAAGTATAAAATATTTTAATATTTTTAGAAAATACTTGTTCAATATATGATTTAAAGACATGAAAAATCTTGTCATTCTAACTCATTGAATAATTTACAGTTTTCATTTTTAATTTTTTTTTCAGAATTCTCTTTCTTTGGCTGTATTTTAATTGTCCTCTTTCTCTATTGATAGAACGGTAGTGAAGTGTAGTATTGCCAAGTCCCAGGCCCTCTACAGTGCTCAGAGAGGGCTGAAGACAAACAATGCTGCTGTGTTCAAAGTAGGAGCTATCAGCATCAACATTCCTCAGCACCCTGCTACCTTACATAGCATGATGGTTCGAAGTTCTCACCAACTATCTAAACAGATCTCAGACCTCATCAGGCAACCTTCAACAGCGTAAGTTTTATGTTTGTTGATATTTTATGATTCTGTATACTATACAAGGATATTCTGCATCATGAAAAGTTTGGAGGAAGATGAAGGGTTACTTCTCAGTGCTAACCATTATGGACATTGGGGCAGGTGGAGAGTAGACAGACACCAACATTGGAGAATCATACTGGATATCATTAAAATACCATGTCAGAAATGAAATTGTTGGTATTACATATTCCAAAAATAAAGCTGAAAGAATTCTAGAGATTTGAGGCAATCAAAAGAAATACCAATAAAAAGCAAATTGATGAGTTTTAGTTAATCCTTCTTTACTTCTAATTCATTAAAATTTATAACTATATGGTTTAATAGTTGGTGTAGTCATTTTTGCCCATGCATGATTTGACCATGCCACATATATATTTTAAGAAGCACAGTTTCATTTATTCCCTGTGTCTGTAGACTTTCTTCCGTATTTATATATTATATATAGCCTTTCTTCATGCAACTGCATTGCTGAGCTTTACTCCTGGCTTCCAAAAGCTGTAAAAATAACATTAAAATTATTAATTATTTAGAATATGTTAATAATATGTGAACTGTAAAAACATGGTCTCACTATTTCTTTTTCTCCCATCCTATAAAATGGGAGTACATTAATGTGTCTTTTGTTGGTATATGAAAGCATGATTTTCCAATTCTTTCTTGATCTTCAATTATGATATAATATCGTGACTGAAGTTGAAGAAGAAGTAAAATTTTAAGTACTATTCTCCTATAAATGAAATCTAGAATGTATTCATCAATCTTTGTTTCAAAATAGGGAATTTTTCCTTATTATACTGTGTAGTCAGTAGGGCATGGTAGTTTAAAAATCAGGCTCTGAAGTCAGAATGATTGTTTCCAAGTCTTAGGTTCATTACTTTATAGCTATATTTCTCATTTGCAAAATGTAGATAAAGAATTTTGTGAGATAAATGAGATAAAACACACAGTACCGGACACAAAATTATTTTTTTTGTTGGTGTTGGTGTTTTTATTTATAATGGAAGTAATAGTGATAGTGATAATTGCAGTAGCATTACAATCAACAGTACTAAAATCAACAGTAGACTTCATAATAGTTGTCATAAATCTTGTAAAATCAGGCAAATCTGGATTTCATTCCCAGTTTCACGTTAATGATATGAATTGTCTTGGCAGTGTAACATTCCAGGAGTTTATATTGTTAGTAATTCTTCTTGTTTACTTTCTAAATCATCATTGTTCAGTAGCTTTTTTTTTTTAGAAAGTCTTCAATATTGATCTGATATTTGGAAGAAAATATTCATACAATATTATTGCTGTTTTTTACTGAGAAATCTCTAAACTTTATATAATAAAATGGTAGTTACTTATTCTAAAATTTTGGGGGGGTTTGTAGCCCACAGCCTGCAAAAGAAGATATTGCAACCCCACTGCCTTCTGAAAAAACCCCTACAAGCGTTAATCAAACTCCTATTGAAACAAATGAATTTCCTCAGCTACCAGAAGGTTTAGAAAAGAAGCCTATTGTTCTTAAATTCAGTGCCATGTTAGATGGTATAGCCATTGGAGCAGCACTTTTACCATCCTTAAAAGCCGAATACAAGATGGGAAGAATGAGAAGTCATGGAATGACAGGTAAGGTTGAATTTTGAATTGATTCTCTTAAAATTGATGATTTGTTTGATAAACTAGTAATATTTTGATGAAACAATAAATTTGGCTTTATAGATAATCATATAAAAACTAAGTAATTTTGGTTGCAACCTTTATATTTCAATAATAATATTCTGTAGTCAAATAAAAAATACCAGTGCACCTCTTTGCCCCTGCTCTGCTTCCCACCCAGCTTCTAGCTAACATGTTCCCTGGGAAGCAGCAAGTGATGGCTCAGACACTTGTGTCCCTGCCGTTCACATGAAAGACACATTTGGAAATCTGGACTCTTAGCTCTGTCTAGCTGAGCCCTGGCTGTTGAAGGCACTTGGAGAGTAAACCTGCAGATAGAAGATCTCTGTCTCTGTTGCTCTGCTTTTCAAATAAATAAATAAATTTTTAAAATTATTCAATTGTTGAAGTCATTTGTCTAATTTAAGCTTACAGTAGATGAACCTGTTTATATACCTCTTTAGGGACTCATAGTCTAAATAATTTGATTTTCACATTCGGTACAGTTAGTGCAAATCTGAGGTAATTTGATTTCTTCAAAATAGATGCTTCTGAATGTTTTTGTGACCCTTTTGTTATCCTTCTTGCTCTAAAAAACAGTTGGAGAAATATGGGCTAATAGTATTTGTTATATATTTATATTTGATTGAACAGCTATTTGCCAGAAAGTTGATTTAAGGTCAACAGTAAACTAAAATTCATAATGTATACAGTTACATTAGTAGTTATTGTTAAGATCAAAGATATATAACTTGACACTTCATGAATGTTTCAGTGACTATAATTTAATTAATTTGAAAATTTTTTTCCACTTCTTTCTGCAATAAATCAGGATCAGGAGAGAAATTGTTAACTGCTGCTGTTCTCTATAAAAAAAAAAGCACTGTCTGGATTAGAGATTTTCTGTTTTTAATTTGATATATTTCTCCTGTTTAACCCTTTTATAGTAAGGGCAGGGTTTTTTTTTTTTTTTTTCTCTATTCTGCCTTCTATGAAATAAAGAGCATTTATAGGTAATTCTGTAGCACTTAACACAATACTGAAAAACTACTGAGTTTAATAAATATTTACAGTCATAATAATTATTTACTGATATAATAATCCTTACTGACTGACATTTAGTCACCATATGTTTATTTAAAATATTTTATCACCAATTTTAAAATATATTTTCATTTATTTCAAGATAGATTTGGGGGTATCCATACATTTTCATTAGGTAGTGTTTGTAAAGAGTAAGGAATGAATGAGTGAGTGATGATCTACTCAGTTACTTTTCTTATTTCTTACAGGTGCACAGACAAGGTTTACATTTGAGCTACCAAATCACAGATTGCGTTTTACTTCAAAAGTTTCTGCCACAGATATGTCAACTATTCCTCCTTCTGCCAGTCTTAACCTTCCTCCTGTTACTATGTCTGGGAAATACATAATGGAAGAACATGATAGTTACTCAGATCAAGTGTGGAGTATCGATGAACTGCCTTCTAAACAAGGGTACTATTTACAAGGAAATTATCTGCGTTGTGTGGCAGAAGTATGTTTACTTTTAACTTTTCTTACTCTTTTTAAGTCTTCAAGATCTAAGTATAATAAAATATGTGGTATTCAGAAGTTGAAACTTTTAAAGTAAGACATTAAATCAGTTAGTCCAACAGAATAATTCTGTACTGAATTGGGTGTGTATGTCTGTCTTGATTGTTTTATTTATACATGCCACTTTTTATTTTTAAAATTTTTAATATTTATTTTTAAAATATTTAATATTTATCTTAAAATATTTAATATTTTTAAACTATTAAAGTTTTTTAATGTAGACTTTTAATTTTTTGAAGTTTTGTTTATTTATTTGGGAGCTAAAGAGAACCATCTACTAGTTCATTCTGCTAATGCTCACAATGGGAATGGTTTGGACTAAAGCTGGAATCTGCAGACTGCATCCAGGTTTCGCATGTAGGTGGTATTACTTGAGTCATCACTGTGCCACCGAGGGTCTGCATGAGCAGGAAGCTGGCATCAGAGTTGAGTAGTGAACCCAGGCACTCAGACGTGAGACACAAGTGTCTTTACCACTAGGCTAAACTCCTGTCCCTATTTAAGCTTACTTTAAATATATACTTCCATATCTACACACACACACACACACACACACACACACATATACATATGTATATAAATATATGTTCACCATCTTTGAATTGACATTTGATTTAACATCCATCTCTGCAATATTTCATGGCTCATTTGATTATAAAAAACAATTAGTAGAGCCGGCGCCGTGGCTCAATAGGCTAATCCTCCACCTTGCGGCGCCGGCACACCGGGTTCTAGTCCCGGTTGGGGCGCCGGATTCTGTCCCGGTTGCCCCTCTTCCAGGCCAGCTCTCTGCTATGGCCAGGGAGTGCAGTGGAGGATGGCCCAGGTGCTTGGGCCCTGCACCCCATGGGAGACCAGGAAAAGCACCTGGCTCCTGGCTCCTGCCAGGATCAGCGCGGTGCGCCGGCTGCAGCGGCGGCCATTGGAGGGTGAACCAGCGGCAAAGGAAGACCTTTCTCTCTCTGTCTCTCTCTCTCACTGTCCACTCTGCCTGTCAAAAAAAAAAAAAATAAAAAAAAAAAAAATAAAAAAAAAAAAAAACAATTAGTAGCTAATATTCATCATATGCTTTATATGCATTACCTTTTGCAGCCCTTTAATCAACCTTGTGCAGTAGACATATTTTTTCTCAGTTTTTTGAGTGAGGAAACTGAGCCCTAGTAAGGTTACATGTTTCATACAGATATACATGATTATGTATGCTAATCTAAATGTCATATAGAAAGATAAAGTAGATTCATACACTGATTTCTTTACTAAGGTAAGTTGAAAGCCATCATGCATGGTTGCATCAGTATTTTTTCATTTGATACCTGAACATCTGTCAAAATTTTAATCATTTGGATACATAACTCTTCATTTGATTCGTGGTATGCAGATTATCTGTAACTATCATAAGTTGATGTAGTAGAAAATTGAAGCTGAAAGAGTAAACAGCTTTTCTTAAGTCTCCCAAGTATCAAGGCAGAGACAGGAGCCATACCTTGGTGGTCTCCCTCCAGGCGCATTGTGCTGCCCCCACTTCTTTTTTTTAAAGATTTTTAATTTATTTTATTTGAGAGGCAGAGTCACAGAGGGAGAAATAGAGAGAAAGGTCTTCCATCTGCTAGTTTACTCTCCAGTTGTCCACAGTAGCCCAAGCTGAGCTGACCCGAAGCCAGGAGCCAGGAGCTTCTTCCAGTTCTCCCATGCGGGTACAGGGGCCCAAGCACTTGGGCCATCCTCTACTGCTTTCCCATGCCATAGCAGAGAGTTGGATCAGAAGTGGAGCAGTTGGGACTTGAACCGGCACCCATATGGGATGCCAGTACAGCAGGCCAGGGCTTTAACCTGCTGCGCCACAGTGCTGGCCCCAGTGCTTTCTATTCTCAGTCATAAGTGCCTAAACTTTAACTTAGCAATACTATTATTATTGCTTCATTTGAAAGAAAATAAATCTAATACAGTGAATTTTATAATTTTATAATTCCTTGCTAATATTCGATATTAGATGTTAGAACACAATCTCAAATTTAGTCAAAATGCATTTGATTTCGAACATTTAAAAGAATCTAAAATTGCATCCCTCTTAGAACTGCCTATTTTACTATTACCTGAAATAAACATACCTGAAAATCATTTCCACCCTTGTTATACTACACTAGATAGAAGAAAAATGCTTAAAGCGACTTAGACTTCCTGTGACTTCCCTCTTAAGACTGCCAAACCCATTTTGCTCTTTTAATTTTTGAGCAAGAAATGAAACCTACCAGAGTGGTGAGTGATAAGGCATTTGCCTTAGTCATAAATGTGTTTAAATGTATCTTTCCTGTGTATTCAACTTCATTTAAGAGCTGCTTTCTTATAATACTTTGTACTAATCAAAGGGCACATATAATATTAAAGCTCAATAGGGTATCTACCATTTGTCATTTCGCTCAAATGTAAGGCTAAGATCCAGATTTTTTTTTAAAACATCTATATTCTTTTCACCTAATATCATACATAGAGTATAAGATCAATAAATGTTTGAATAAACCAAATTTACTTTTCCCGTAGAGTAATATTTGTCTATTTTCTAAGACCATAAAAATTATCATTAAAATAAATTTAACTCTAGGCAAAATTTTAATTTCAAAGTTAGCAGATTATATAAAGTATAATTTTCATTTGTTTTCAAAGTATTTTTCACACCTTTTTGACTTCTTTTATTTCAAAGAAAAACTGGGGTGTGGGAAACAGAGTGTAGCCCTTAAGGGTATTAGGCTTATGAAGTATTTAGGGACTCTGACTATCATGCATTCTTCTTCAATATATTGGTTTCAAATAGTACATAATTCTCTCTTTTCCCTCAGAGATATGCAAAAAGTTTTAGAACTACAATATAGTCAGTAGTGTTAATATAATACTTTGACTTTTTTGACAGGTTGGCTCCTTTGAACATAATCTCACAACTGATCTTCTAAATCACTTGGTATTTGTACAGAAGGTATTCATGAAGGAAGTTAATGAAGTGATACAAAAAGTTTCTGGTAAGATGATCTGGAACATTATGGTGGGGGTGTAGGTTTTCATTCTCATTGGCAACATATACTGAGTATTGATCATTGCATTTATATATGATTGTCAGGTAACTCATGAGAAACTATGTATTATTTTTCTGGCCTACTCACCTGCAAAGTCTTTGCTTATTATTTTAGTCATGTGTAATTTATGCACTTAAGATTCATAAACTTCCCAAGGCTTCTTTACCACTCCATCTCAAAAAGATAAATAAATGAAGCTCAAAGTCAGTCAAACTAATCTTACTCATTTGGGAACAAAATTTAGATAATATTGTAATATTGATCAAAATATTTAATTGACTTTTATATCATGAGATAATGTATTAAGAGGAATTAAAATAAAAACCACATTGACTCTGTATAACAATTCTTGATGTTGAGTATTTCCAGTGTGAATGTAATCACGTTAAAAGAATATCTAAGCCACAGTTTATAAATTGTCATTAAGAGGACTTTCTCTGCGCTCATGGATTCATTCATTCATTCATTTAACAAACTAAAGTATTCAGTTACAATTTTGATGAGTTTTATGAATAATAAGAGCAAGATGCTGTGACTCTGTCATACAAGGTGCTAGTTCCAGAAATCAGAAAAGGCTCCTCAGAGGAATTTGTATCAAAAACCCTAAAAATGAATCTTAGTTTGGCAGGAATGGAGAATGAGAAAGGATGCAGACACAGTATAAAGATCAGTATTTGATTCAGTCCTGAAGGACAGCATTCTTTCAGTTAGCAAATTAATTCAGTTAGCAGTTGTGCAATTAACAGTTTTCTGCTGGGCTGCTTCTAATTGCATCTGAGGTCAGGAAAGTTATTAATGATCATATCAAGGAAGCCCAGCTCCACAAGTTAAATCATAAAAATTGGATCAGTGGTATTCATGGATTCTTTCTGAAAATTATTGGCTAAAGAACCCTTGAGGAAGAAATAAATATGTTGCAGAATCCCTCTCTGCCGCTGAAAGTGCTTCTACTTGGGAAACATACACAAATTTTGATGTTGTCTATATACTTGGTTAAAATCATATTAGAACATTTTATATGATAAAGTTGCTAAGAATATTTCAAGTTTGTAAATTTGTATGAATTCTGAACATTTTCAAGACCATTTCATTACTGATTATATAAAATTTAAAATATGCTCATATTGACTCAACTTATCTTTCTCATGGTTAAAAAGGAAAAAAAAACACCTAGCATTGTAGAGCTCATAGTGTTAGATTATCACTGTAAGTTTCCCTTCAGACAAGGTGTTTTTAATGAAAGGGAAGGACCTTGCTTAACTTCTATATTACTGTCAGTTAGCAGAGATTCTAAAACTATTCAGTAGTTGTTTATACAGAGCCTTTAAAAAAAAAAGATTTATTTATTTAGGCAGAGGCAGAGAGAGACAAAGAGAGGGAGAGAGAGAGAGGTCATCCATCCTCTGGTTAACTCCCTAAGTGACCTCAGTGGCTGGAGCTGGGTTGATCCGAAGCCAGGACCCAGGAGCTTCTTCAGGGTCTCCTACAAGGGATCAAGGGCCCAAGGATTTGGGCCGTCTTCTGCTTTCGCAGGCTGTAGCAAAGAGCTGGATTGGAAGTGGAGCAGCTGGGACTTAAACCGGTGCCCATATAGGAAACCAGCATTGCAGTTGGTGGCTTTACCCGCTACACCACAGTGTTGGCCTCTATACAGAACTTTAAAAGCAGGACCCTAGGCTAGTTAATGAGGAAGTTACAAAGTCACATGTATATAACAATTGTCAGGCAGGCTTACAGAACTTTTGATGGGAAGGTGAGATACTTTACATGTAGTAATTCAAAACTTAAGTGTGAATGAATGAGAAAGTTAGGCATTATAACTACAAAGAACATTTTATAGGTAAAATTATTGAGAACTTTATGGAAAAGGAAAGAATTGAGCTGATTCTTGAGTAACTTCTTTTTGATGGTTGAGCACATTTCAAAAGTGAGGGATAGATTTTGGGGAAAAAAAGGGACAGAAAGGGATGTTTATTGGCTGAGAATGAAGTTAAAATTCTGGAAATGTGAGGACAATTATGAAAAATTATAGTAGCTGCTTTGAGGATTGTGTGAGAGAAATGACCAAAGTTGAAGAGCTGGATTGTCAAGTAGCATAGATGCCTAATTGTGTTTAGAACTGACACTGAGGATTTGCTTAGATACTCCTTGTTGGGATCTGAAGATATATGATCCCTTCCCCTAGCAACTCAGTCTGATTGGGGGCACAGCTATCTAAATTTTTAAAAATGTAAGAGAGAGGTGTCTTTTTGGAAGACATTGAATGGCAAGGAAGGATTAAATTCTAGTAAGAATGAGTCAGAGGGTTTAGTAATATGTGATATGACTTGGAAGAATAGGTGGCTTATTGACTTGCTGTCCTTAGGTATTAGGGTTGACATAAGATGTGTGCTTAGTTGAGAAGGTAGGAAATGAAGAAGACCAGAATGTGACTTGGGGGACAGTCATTTTAGAAAATTGAGTTGAGATAACAGTGATGTAAGAGGGCTATGATTTATAAGTTAAATGATGTAAAAAATGAGGTGGCTTAATGCCTTCCAAAATAGTATTAAAAAGTAAGCTAAGGGGCCAATGCTGTGGTGTAGGGGATAAAGCCACCGCCTGCAGTGCCAGCATCCCATATGGGTGCCAGTTCGAGTCCTGGCTGTTCCAGTTCCAATCCAGCTCTCTGCTATGGCCTGATAAAGCAGTAGAAGATGGCCCAACTTCTTTGACCCTTGCACCCGCGTAAGAGACCCAGAAGAAGCTCCTGCCTCCTGGCTTAGGATTGGCACAGCTCCAGCTGTTGCGGCTAACTAGGGGTTAAACCAGCAGATGGAAGACCTCTTTCTGTCTCTCTCTCTCTCTGTGTAACTCTTTCAAGTAAATAAATAAATCCTTTTAAAAAAATATAAGCTAAATACTATCCACTGAGTCAAAGGAATGTTAGACTTATTCTTTTTTTTGTTGTTGTTTTTTTTTTTTTTTTTTGGACAGGCAGAGTTAGAGAGACAGAGAGAAAGGTCTTCCTTTTTCCGTTGGTTTACCCTCCAAGTGGCTGCTACGGCCAGCACATTGCAGCCAGCGCATTGCACCGATCCAAAGCCAGGAGCCAGGTGCTTCCTCCTGGTCTCCCATGGGGTGCAGGGCCCAAGGACCTGGGCCATCCTCCACTGCACTCCCGGGCCACAGCAGAGAGCTGGACTGGAAGAGCAACCAGGACAGAATCCAGCGCCCCAACCGGGACTAGAACCCGGGGTGCCAGTGCTGCAGGTTGAGGATTAGCCTAGTGAGCCGTGGCGCAGACCGAATGTTAGACTTCTAAAAGATGTGGCAACAGAAAAAGCCACATTTGAATAAAATCAGGGCATCAGAGAAATAGAAAGTATAATTTAAGACAACAGAAACTTTTTAGGTAGTACATGGAAATGGAAACTAGAGGCAAAAAGAATGGGAGGGAATAGTTAGTTGGTACCTGGAGAGGATTATAAACACACACACACACAACCAGAGGTAGGGCCATCAGTGATGATGCATGGGTAAGAGATGGTTGTGGACTTGAGATACACAGTGGAAATAAGAATTAATTATTATTTGAAGAGAAAAACAGAAAAGATAACCACGGCAGGGACAGGTGCAAGCATATAGAGAGCCACTGAGCATACAGAGACCTAGGTAGTCTACTTGTTCTTCCAAAATATAGAATCATGTATGTTAAGGTATTACTGACCCACAAATCTTGATTACTTTGATCCCTATCTCTTCATCCATGTTATCCTTTCTCTTTACTGTGTGTTTATTCATCTTGTGTATATATATCTTTTTCTTTTTTCGGGTCAAGCTGTGTGTCCTTGTCTACCTTTTCTCTGTCTTACCTTGGGTGAACCTCCCTATATTTTCATTTTCTGCTCTAGTAGAAAAGTAAAATACATTATTATGATGCTAATTCATAATTTAATAATTTGAGCCCTGATCAAATTTCAAAAGCCCATAAAAGGTTAATTTCTGTCTCAAAACAAGCAAAACCTCTTTTTTATCTGTTTGGTTCTTCCTATATACAGACTTCCGGGATGATGCTAAACTGAACATTTATACATCAAAACTGATCATTTTAAGGTAGAATATTTGAAAGATAAGCATGCAGAAAAGTTTCCAAACTAAAGAAATTGAAAATAGAAGCTAGATATTAAAATATTAAAACATTAATTCTGAATCTGTATTACCTAGAAAAAGGAAAAGCATAGTTAATAGGAATTTTCTGAAAGAACTGTTAGTCCCTTCACTGTTTTGAAATTTACAGATCAAATGTTTGATGCCCTACTCTTTATTAGTAGTGTGCATTACCTTATTTTTATTTCTCTACCTTTATTTTTTCTTTCTTTTTTGTGTACAGCACTTTTAAATACAAACAACAAAGTTCACATTGTTGGTTGAAAAAATTAGCCCAGATTACTTTTTTCCATTGATCATCTTTTCTGATATTTGTAATATGTTTGGTCCAATGGCCACATATAATGTTTTAATTTTCTTTATAAAATATGCTTGCAAATTTCTGTAGATGCAGAATTATTCCATCTTATATACATCTGCTTTAGTGAACTGTAACTTGGCCAGTGATCTTTGAGAAAGACTGGGTTAATAGTCATTGAAAAAATATCTGTTTTATGGGAATTTCTTTGTTAAACAAAACAGTTACTTTTTTCCTTTTAAAGAAATTACCCCAATCCCCAATTGTTTAACCACTTTTAGGTGGAGAGCAGCCTATTCCTCTCTGGAATGAGCATGATGGAACAGCAGATGGAGATAAGCCTAAAATTCTCCTCTATTCCCTGAACTTGCAGTTTAAGGTAACTTATAAATGATAATAGTATTTTAAAGGTATTTTTCTAATTAATTAATGTATGGTTGTCATTCCAGAATACTTAGATCAACTTGATGGTTTTGAAATACTATATTATTTGTTTCACTGTTGTAATAATTTATCTAACCACTCCATTGTAGTGAGTATTTTGTTTTTTCCAGTTGTTGCTCTTATAATTTACTTTGCAGTAAATGTTTTATATAATACTTTTATAGGAATCTTAATGTTTCTAATAGTTAAGATTTTAGTATTCTTAAAATTAAGTCATCCTTACTAAATAGTCATTTAATTATAATTAATATAACCCAGGGGCACTGTAAATACAGAATACTTAAATGAAATTTCATTGTTAAAAATGTCTTACTAGATGTTGGGTGACCAAATGGCCCAACCACAAGCATCAGCTCTACGCCTGCCCCACCCTAATGGGATTCCTTGCTCCCACTTCCCTATCCCCTGCAAGAGTATAACAGGACCTGTTTCCCCACACATGTGCTCTCTCTCTTGACCTCTCTCTCTTGCTCTTTCGCCCTCTCTATCTGGTTTGTCAGGTTTTCCTCAACCCGACAATAAATTTTTCCCTTAACTCTGGTGTTAAGTGTGTTATATGGTGGCCTTAAATTCATTTTCCATGCAATTTTTGGGGGCCCTACATATGCATGGACTTAAATTTTTGTACCAAAATAAACTTTATCTTTTAATAAAAAAAAGTCTTACTAAGCATGAACATTTAGAATGTTGGCAGCTGTATAACTCATTAGACATATCCTATACATGTTATCTGTATATATGAAATACATGAAATTGGTTCACCTTATATAAACAAAAAACTCTTGTTTATCATGTGTTGAAAGATTTCATTTAAATATGTGTACATTGTTGATTTAAGATTCTTTTTCTTCCTCCTAACCTATAATTTGCTAGGGCATTCAAGTAACAGCTACAACTCCATCAATGAGAGCTGTGAGATTTGAAACTGGATTGATTGAATTGGAACTTTCCAACCGACTTCAGACAAAAGCTTCACCTGGAAGTAGTAGCTACCTGAAACTATTCGGTAAATGCCAAGTGGATTTAAATCTGGCATTAGGACAAATTGTCAAACATCAGGTGAGTATAGAATATTTTGATAATAGAACTGTAGCTTTCAAATTTGACAGTGAGTTTGAAGTACTTTAATTTGTATATTGCTGTATTTGAAAAAGCACTTAAGTTCCTAAAATTTCTTATTGTAAATTTTAATTTTAAAGTCATCTAAGAAGGCCTTTACAATTTTCATTTCATTGAGTATTATCACAGCATATTGTAACAGTTTAGAGTAAATGCAATCACAGGAAACTTAATCCAGTATCTATATAAAAATTTGATTGTAAATTTTTAAAATTTTCTTAAACATTATTTCATTACCTTTGTACTAAACTTCTTAAACCGTTAAGTTTATATCTTCCCTATAGAATATTGGTTAACTTTTGCATATAATAATGTTAAATATATAAAGCTAAATAGACAGTAGTCAATAAGTTTCTCTGATTTATAAAAAGTTACTGATAGCTCATTGGAGATTGTTGTTGTTTCTGTTTTGCAAAAATTATTGTGTTGATTTTAATTTTCCCTCTTTTTGATTTAAGATTTATTTCTTTATTTATTTGAAAGGCAGAGTTACAGAGAGGCAGAGGCAGAGAGTGAGAGAGAGAAAGAAGTTTTCCATCCGCTGGTTCAATCCCCAAATGGCCGCAACAGCTGGGGCTGGGCCAATCTGAAGCCAAGAGCTGGAAGCTTCTTCTGGGTCTCCCATGTGGGTGCAGTGGCCCAAGGACTTAGCAGAGAGCTGGATTTGAAGTGGAGCAGTTGGGATTTGAACCGGTGCCCACATGGGATGCTGGCACTGCAGGTGGCAGCTTTATTGGCTACACCACAGTGCCAGCCCCCCTCCCCACTTTGATTTAAAGAATCAGTTAAAAGAATGCCAATCACAGTTTCAAAATTGAATCACTACTTTAAAGATTAGGTAGGGAAAAAATGAACAAAAATTTCTTATTTTTAGAAAGCAAAGTAATTTTTTCAAAGGAACACATTTTGAGAAGAGGACATTGGCATTCAGATTGTGAATGTCATCTTAATTTTTCTTAATTTAAGATTTATTTATTTATTTGAAAGGCAGAGTGACAGAGAAAAAGGGAGAGTCAGAAAAAGATCTTCCGTCTGCTGGTTCATTCCACAAATGGCCACTATGGCCAGGGTTGGTCTGGGCTGAAATCAGGAGCCTGGAACTCTATCCTGGTCTCACATGTGCTTGGTAGTGGCTCAAGCACTTGGAACCATCTTTCACTACCTACCGAGGCTCATTAGCAGGGAATTGGATCAGAAGAGGAGCAGCCAGGACTCAAATCCATATCTGGTATGGGATATTGCCGTTGCAAGAGGCTACAGGCTACATCACAGTTGTGCAATGCCAGTCTCCATCCTAGATTTTATATGAGCTTAACTATGACTGTGTATTTACCTTTTATATGGCTGTTCATATAGCATACTTCAGATGTGTCTGGTACAGAGCACAAGGTCTTTCATAACAATTGAAATAGAGAAAATGTACTTCTTTTGATGAACAATGTCATAGTGGTGTTTATTTTTTTTAATTAAAACATTTTCTGGGCCAGTATTGTGGTGCAGCAGGTTTGGCCTACTGCCTGCAATGATAACAACCCATATGGGTGCTGGTTCTTGTCCCAACTGCTGTGTTACCAACCAGGTTGCTGCTAATGGGCTAGGAAAGTAGTGGAGAACGGTTCAAATACTTGGGCCCCTGCACACATGTGGGAGACTTGGATAAAGCTCCTCTCTTTTGGCTTCAGCTTGGCCCAGCCTGGCTGTTGTAGACAGTTGGGTGGTGAACCAGCAGATGGAAATTCTGTCATTCCCCTCTCTATATTAACTGCCTTTTGGGTAAATTAGAATTTTTCTATTACTTGATTTTATTAAGCTTAACATTGTATTTTAGGTTTATGAGGAAGCTGGTTCTGATTTTCATCAAGTTGCATATTTTAAAACCAGAATTGGATTAAGAAATGCCCTCCGAGAAGAAATCAGTGGTTCTTCAGATAGGGAAGCTGTGCTCATTACCTTGAATAGACCAATTGTTTATGCACAGCCTGTGGCCTTTGATAGAGGTAAGAAAAAGTCAATCCTAAAAATTAGAAATGTTTTGCTAGTGCTAGTTTAAAATCATCTATGGCATATCAGTGTAAATATTTGCCAGCTAAATGTTGTCTAAATCTGAAACGTGGTCATTTTTATTCCCTTCAGTTTGGAAGTTATACATTTAAAAGTCATTTTGCTTTTCCACATTTTAATACACGAGAGTGTCTAATTCAGAAATGTAATTGTGATACCATTTTTTTGGATAACAGTTGCACCCATTTATCTTTTAACACTGTATTTATTCTATAAATACTTCTTGTGTAGTATAAAAGCTGAATAAAAACATGGATCCCTGCCCTCACAAAACTCTTAGTTTAGCCGGCGCCGCGGCTCACTAGGCTAATCCTCCGCCTAGCGGCGCCGGCACACCGGGTTCTAGTCCCGGTCGGGGCGCCGGATTCTGTCCCGGTTGCCCCTCTTCCAGGCCAGCCCTCTGCTATGGCCAGGGAGTGCAGTGGAGGAT